>NC_140002.1:23334698-23680113 GCF_964263955.1 Coregonus lavaretus
GATCCAGGGACCCTCTGCACATATCGACAACAGTCACCCTCGAAGCACCGTTACCCGTCGCTCCACAAAACTACTTCAAGGTCTCAGAGCGAGTGACGTCACCGATTGAAATGCTACTAGCGCGCACCGCTAACTAGCTAGCCATTTCACACCGGTTACACTACCATGACAGATAACATTTGCTGTGATGGTGTCTGCTGTATGTACTGTAGCACCCCCATGGCAATGTGAAGGAGAGCGTCTGTCACATCTAGCCTGATGAGTAGCTTGAGATGGAGAGAGGGATAATGAGGGAGGGAGAGAAAGAGAGAAATGGATTCACAATCACAATCTTGATTAAACTCTTCCCTCATGGACAGATAGTGACCATTAGGAAGTAATTTACAACCCAGAGAGAGAAGGTAGAAAGAGAGCGAGCGAGAGCGGGGAAATCTTATGATTAACATTATTAATTATTTATACAAGGGTTTCAATTCTTCAGATAGTGAGAACTTATTCATGCTTAGAAAAGACTGCTGTCTTCCTTTGTACTTGATTGGACTAATGATTTAGGAGCTAGACCACATATGCAACCATACACTTGCTCACACACACACACACACACACACACGCATGCTCACGCACATGCACACACGCAGTCGCTGTACACTGAGGAGCAACAATCCCCAGCTGGGGGTTATCAAATTGATATTCATAGTCCCCTTCAGAACATCTTGAAGATATGACAGTAATGCTGAAGAAGAGCTTTTTCAATACAAAACAGAGTTTCCATTGCACATTGCAATGCTCCGAGCATGGTGATAGTTACTCGGGCTGAATGTCCAAACATGTCTTTCTTGGTCCTTCACTGTACATACTATACAACAGGAGAAACAGCAACACAGAGCTACTGCGGGTCATTGAAGATTTCCCCTCTTTCAACCTGCAGTTTTACAAAGAAAGGCTATGAAAATGTCTTTAGAAATTCTGCGATGAGAGGAGGAGAGGTCGCTAGGGGGCAGAGGCATCATGGGCAACAGACAGTTCCAGGGAGCCATGGCAACAGCAGATTCATATAATAGCTGCTCTGCATCACTGCAGAGAATAGAGAGATCAACACAACTAAAGAGATAGAGAGAAAGAGATGGAGGGAGAGAAAGAGACATAATGGAGGGAGGATGAGAGGAAGGCTGGGAAGCGAGACCATCTTTAGAAAGGGTGTCCTCATCTCACTCTGGCAACACCTCTGGCTGCTGGGAGTATGTTTCTCCTCTACCCCCTTCATCATCAGTCCAACTCTACAACCCAGATGCAACTCCTCAAACCCAACCCAACGCCTGTCCACCTCAACCCAGTGTCCTTAGCTCCAGCCTCACCCCAACCTCCAGGAGGGTTATTCTGGCCTACACGGCCGTGCTGCGACCCAGCAGAGGGAAGGCTGTGGGCAAGCCACAGCTCTGCTCTAGCCCCCTGAGCCCCTGGAGCCCATGGATACTTCTCAGCCCCAGCTCTGGGTGTGTGTGAGTCCGGCCCTCGCGGGGCATGGTGGCGGTGGCCTGGGCCTGCAGAGAGATGGGCTCCGTGGGGAGAGTGTTGTGGTTGAGGTCCATTGTGGAGAACAGGTGACCCAGGGAGTCCCAGCGTCGGGCGGTGGGCAGGCGGATCAAGGAGGAGTAGCCCCGCTCAGAGAACACCGTGACAGGGGGAGTCTTGGAGGTCTCAGGCTCCTGCTGCTCCAGCCTGGAGGTGGGCTTGGTGTAGGTACCCCCCCGGCTGTCAGCCAGCACCTCACAGTAAGGGGGAGGGGGGTCCTCCATCAGAACAGCCTCCTCGTAGCAGGGGGGCTTCCCAAACACGTCCGTCTCTGGGGAGGAAACAGACAATCTTATGTTAGTTCCCCCTTTCCCATCGACACAATCAGATTTGGCCATGGTATTGTCAGTGTTTAGCTCTAAAGGTAGACCTAAGGGTTCCTGTGGACATGGTTGTGTGGGAGATCATCATTGGTAAACTGACTGGCTATTACATAATGTTAATGTAACTCCTTTGCCACCTCAGCCAGCTCAGATGACTGACTTTACATCTGGAGTTACTGATACCACTGCCAAGTCCTACACTTACAGCTTTGCCTTTAAACTGTGAATCAACACAGGTTGAGCGGTGAGCGTTCCATTGATGACTACAGTAGCCTACAGTAATGGCTTGTTTGATGACTCAATTCGGACAGTTTTTTATTATTGCTGAATGGCGTGCATGCACACACACACAGTGTGAAGAGAGCTTAATGGGATATTTGTTCTGACAGGAACACTCAAACCACAAGTGAGGAGGCTAATTTACTGATGTATTCAGCACAATCGTCTGTCTTCCCTCCCTTTACAGCTCACAGAGTGAAAACCCAGAGGAACAGGAAAGGTGGGAGTAGAGGAGAGTAGAGGAGAGCGGGTAGATGGGTAATGGACTTGTGCCTGATTCACAATGTAGGGACGAAGTGAGCCAAGCCAGTACTGTTCAGGGTGCCCCTGGCCTAGAGTGAATAAGGCATTTCTCTTCAGGGGAAACAAATCATGTCGATTGCAATGAATATATCATCAAGAGATGATCTCATTGTTTTGGGCTATTGATCTTCTCAGAATATACAGTACATTTGGAAAGTATTCAGACACTTTCCCTTTTTCCACATTTTGTTACGTTACAGCCTTATTCTAAAATTGATTAATTAAAACATTTTCCTCATCAAACAAAACACAATACCCCATCATGACAAAGCAAAAACAGGATTTTAGAAATGTTAAAAAATTTATAAAAAATTTAAACAGAAATACCATTGAATTTACCACAGGTGGACTCCAAGTTGTAGAAACATCTCAAGGATGATCAATGGAAACAGGATGCACCTGAGCTCAATTTCGAGTCTCAAAGCAAAGGGTCTGAATACTTTGCTTTGAGACTCGAAATTGAGCTCAGGTGCATCCTGTTTCCATTGATCATCCTTGAGATGTTTCTACAACTTGGAGTCCACCTGTGGTAAATTCAATTGATTGGACATGATTTGGAAAGCCACACACACCTGTCTATATAAGGTCCCAACATTTGACAGTGCATGTCAGATCAAAAACCAAGCCATGAGGTTGAAGGAATTGTCCGTGGAGCTCAGAGACAGGATTGTGTCAAGGCACAGATCTGGGGAAGGGTGGCAAAACATTTCTGCAGTATTGAAGGTCCCCAAGAACACATTGGCCTCCCATCATTCTTAAATGGAAGAAGTTTGGAACCACCAAGACTCTTCCTAGAGCTGGCCACCCGGCCAAACTGAGCAATCGGGGGAGAAGGGCCTTAGTCAGGGAGGTGAACAAGAACCCGATGGTCACTCTGACAGAGCTCCAGAGTTCCTCTGTGGAGATGGGAGAACCTTCCAGAAGGACAACAACCTCTGCAGCACTCCACCAATCAGGCCTTTATGGTAGAGTGGCCAGACGGAAATCACTCCTCAGTAAAAGGCACATGACAGCCCGCTTGGAGTTTGCCAAAAGGCACCTAAAGGACTCTCAGACCATGAGAAACAAGATTCTCTGGTCTGATGAAACCAAGATTGATCTCTTTGGCCTGAATGCCAAGCGTTACGTCAGGGGGAAACCTGGCACCATCCCTACGGTGAAGCATTGTCGTGGCAGCTTCATGCTGTGGGGATGTTTTTCAGCAGCAGGGACTGGGAGACTAGTCAGGATCGAGGGAAAGGTGAACGGAGCAAAGTACAGAGAGATCCTTGATGAAAACCTGCTCCAGAGCGCTCAGGACCTCAAACTGGGGCGAAGGTTCACCTTCCAACAGCACAACGACCCTAAGCACACAGCCAAGACAACGCAGGAGTGGCTTCGGGACAAGTCTCTGAATGTCCTTGAGTGGCCCAGCCAGAGCCCGGACTTGAACCCGATCGAACATCTCAGCGACGCTCCCCATCCAACCTGACAGAGCTTGAGAGGATCTGCAGAGAAGAATGTGAGAAACTCCCCAAATACACGTGTGCCAAGGTTGTAGCGTCTTACCCAAGAAGACTCGAGGCTGTAATCGCTGCCGAAGGTGCTTCAACAAAGTAGTAAAGGGTCTGAATACTTGTGTAAATGTGATATTTCCAGTTTTAATTTAACAAATTTGCAAACATTTCTAAAAACCCGTTTTTGCTTTGGCATTGTGGGTAGTGTGTGTAGATTGATGAACGGGGAAAAAACTATTAAATCCATTTTAGAATAAGGCTGTAACGTAACAAAATGTGGAAAAAGTCAAGGGGTCTGAATACTTTCTGAATGCACTGTAGATAATTTACTTTAAGATTTTTTTTAAACATTGCAATTAACACATAAAACATAGCAAGCATTGTTTTATGTAGTGTGACGACCCTCCCACTCTGTCTGCCGTATTCTCTCTTTGCTCTTGTTTCCTTATTAGGATGCCGGTGGGCGGAGTTGGGAGGGTCGTCAGCTACATGGGAAACACCTGGGCCGGGTGTGTCCGAGCATAAATGGACCTCTTCCACATTCATTGAGGAGACTCTCTCCAGGCAGATACTTTGACTTTGGTTGTGGTATTTTTGTGGCCTTTTTGGTTGTTTGCTTTGGCACCTCTCAACACTTTTCCATATTACATTTATGCATGCAAACACTCACTTACACTACTGATTACTGATTACACACACCATTGTTATTTGATTTAGTTTACTTTAGTTAATAAATATATACTTTGAGTATTCCTTGTCTCCACGTGTCTCCCTTTTGTTACGAACTTGAGCCGGTTCGTGACAAGTGGGGGTTCGTCCGGGATCTTGAACTGGTTGTGTTTGGGAGAACGTGGAGTTAATGTCCAATTCTGTAGGGTCTTTCTTTGTAAATTTTGTTAGTTTGTTTGCGTTTGATAGGCCCAGTATTGGTTGCCTTTGGGTTGTGTACTGCGTTGGAGAGAGTACATTGGTTAGTTTCCAGTCCCTGCCCAGCCTGGAAACTCTTGCTCGACTCGCTGTTGGGACATCGGTCTGAGGAGGTGAGTACAATCGGCTGTGTACCTCAGTGGGAGATTGGGTAGGGTAGTGACATTTTCTACCCGGAGGTACAGCTTTTTCCCCTGATAGGCTTAGTGACGTGTTTTGTTTTGGGATACGTTGGGCATGGTTAAATGTTTGTTATTTTTGTGTGGTGTCTGTGGACTGAGCAGTTGTCTCGGGGGCACATCCGTGGCTTGGGGAAATCTACCAGCGTGCTGGGGGGTTTAATTCCTTGCCAGCGGGCTACAGTGCGTAATTACCCACCGCGAATCTGCACGAAGACTAGGGTTGAGTTATTGTAGGTTTTGGGGAAGCTCCATATCCCAGCTCTCTTCTGTGGTACTCGGTGTGATTGTCATTTCTCTTGTGTCTGGTGTGCTCAGCAGAGGGGTTGAGCAAGATTATTATGATATATATATATATATATTTTTTTTTTCTCCTGATTATGGCGTCTAATGTAGACGAGTTTATTCGCTTTCCATCAGAAGAACTGTTAGAATTATGTACTAAAGAACAGCTGTTGAAGGTTGCTGAACACTACAAGGTTGAAATTAGTGATAAACGTCTAAAAAATTATATTAGGTTAATATTGAAGGCCAATTTGATGGAGAGTGGTATTCTGGATGTTACCACTGGGGCAGCCTCTGCTGAGGACACGTTGTCTCCCCGATATGTTACAATGACCGCTCCATCGGTTAGTCATAGTAGTCTTCTTTTTGAACAGCAGAAAGAACTGCTTCTGTTACAGCTAGGGCATGATCGTGTAAAATATGAAAGGGAATTGGAATTTAAACAGGATATGGAGCGTGCTAAAATCAAGCTGCAACAAGAGCGACTAGAGTTGGTTAGGGAAGGAAAGCTCTCAGGGGAGAGTTTGCTCTGGGAAGGGGATCCAGAGTTACCTAGGGGTCGTTCCTCTTTTGGTCGTAATCCAGACACATTTGATATTGTTGGGAATTTACGGTTGTTGCCCCAGTTTAATGAAAAGGACCCGGAGACATTCTTTTCGTTGTTTGAGCGTGTTGCTGACGCTAGGAGTTGGCCTGATTCTGATCGCACTTTGATGTTGCAGTGTGTGCTGACTGGTGAAGCATATTCAGCTCTTAGTGTAGCAGACAGTGTTAGTTATGAGAAGGTTAAAACGGCTGTGTTACAGAGTTACGAATTGGTCCCTGAGGCTTACCGCCAACGATTTAGAACTTTAAAAAGGGATGATCAGCAGACTCATGTTGAGTTTGCGCGAATATTATCTTCACAGTTCAATCGCTGGTGTTCTGCCTCTGCAGTTATGACTTTCCAAGGGCTGTGTGATCTGATTATGTTAGAACAATTTAAGGACACAATCCCTGATCGTATAGCGACGTACATTAACGAACGAAAAGTAAAGACTGTCGCTGAAGCTGCGGTTTTGGCAGATGAATATGTGTTGACTCACAAAAATGTTTTTGCAGAACCCCGTATTCGGAGTGAGTGGGGGCGTTCGCAGAGATTTGGGCCTCGCTCGCCGAGATACTTCGGTTCCCGGGCAGAGTTTCATTCAACTAGGGTTGAGCCTGATACCCGTGGTAAAACTGACTTTGGTCAAGAGTGTCACTACTGTCAAGAATTAGGTCATTGGAAAAATGAATGTCCGATTCTTAGGTCTAGGGGTAAATTCAGTACAGGTGCTTATGGTAAATCGAGGCCTGCAGCGTTAGCAGCGCCTGTTCCACATCAGTTCACTCCTGACGCATTGTCTCATGCCCAGAGCCAGGTGAAGGGCTATATTGATCCCGACTATTTACCTTTCGTTACGGAGGGTTTTGTGTCTATGGTAGGAAGTAAGAACCTAGTGCCAGTAAAGATCCTAAGAGACACAGGTGCCTCTGAATCATTTGTGTTGGAATCTGTGTTACCCTTCTCTGCGGAGACTGATTCGGGGAATAGTGTTCTAATTAGGGGAATAGGTTTGAACACTCTGTCAGTTCCATTGCATAAACTGATGTTGGATTGTGGACTGGTGAAAGGTGAGGTTGTTGTGGGGGTGCGTCCTTCATTGCCTATTGAGGGTATTGACGTGATCCTTGGAAATAACTTGGCTGGGGAGCGTGTGTGGCCTATCGCGTTTCCATCTTTAGTGGTTTCCACTAAGCCGTCAATTGTAGGGATTCCTGATGAGAGTGCGCAGAATTTCCCAGAGGTGTTTTCTGCGTGTGCAGTGACGCGTTCTATGATCCATGACGACCTGGTCACGGAACTGGCTAACGAGAATACCACAAAGAAGTCTGTTACTGTTTTCCCTGTTATCCCGTTATCTATATCCCGCTCCGATCTAATCGAGGCGCAACGGACTGACCCTACATTAGAAGAGTTGCGGGACCAAATTGTGCCTGTGGAACAGTTGGGAGATGTCGCACAGGGCTATTTTCTCCAAGAAGAGGTCCTGATGAGAAAGTGGATGTCTCATGGTAGTTGTTTTCTGGGGGAGGCGATTAGTCAGGAGGTGGTACCAGTTAAGCTTCGTGAGTTGGTGCTAACAACTTCTCACAATGACGTTGCTGGGCATATGAGTGTGAGAAAAACCTACAATCGTATATTACGACATTTCTTTTGGCCAAGATTAAAGAGGGATGTTTCTGATTTCATCAAAACTTGTCACACCTGTCAATTAACTGGTAAACCTAATCAAGCTATTAAGCCGGTACCACTGTTCCCTATTCCTGTACTCAGTAAACCTTTTGAGTATTTGATTATTGACTGTGTTGGTCCTCTGCCTCGTTCTAGAAAGGGTAGTAATTATTTGTTGACTGTGATGTGTCAGACCACTAGGTTTCCTGCTGCCTATCCTCTCCGGTCTATCACGACTAAGGCTGTGTTAAAAGCTTTGACTCAGTTTCTCTCACTGTTTGGAATCCCTAAGGTCATTCAAAGTGATCAAGGATCTAATTTCACCTCTAATCTCTTTGGTCAGGTTCTCCAACAACTCCATATTAAACACAACTTGTCTAGCGCCTATCATGCCCAAAGTCAAGGAGCACTGGAACGTTTCCATCAAACACTTAAGTCTTTGTTGAGAGCTTATTGTACTGAGATGGAAAAGGATTGGGAGGAGGGGTTGCCTTGGTTATTGTTAGCTGCTAGGGAGGTTTCACAGGAGAGCACGGGTTTTAGCCCAAATGACCTAGTGTTTGGACATCGGGTGCGTGGGCTTTTATCTGTTCTCCAGGATGACTGGAAGTCTCCCGAGCCTCCTCAGTCCCTGTTATCATATGTGGGTGATTTTCGGCGACGCTTGTATGCCGCTGGTGAAATGGCTAAAGAGAAGCCATCATCTTCACAGGACAGGATGAAGAGCATATATGATCACCGAGCTGAGCCTCGTCACTTTAGTCCAGGTGATCAGGTTCTGGCTCTGCTGCCAATTGTTGGTTCTCCTTTTCAAGCCAAGTTTCAAGGTCCATATACAGTGGTGCGCCAGTACACTGAGCAAAATTATCTAGTTGCCACTCCAGAACGGAGGAAAGCACACCAACTGTGCCATGTAAATGTGTTAAAACCCTATTATGCACGTTCCTCTGAGACTGAACAGGGGGAGTCTACAGAGGACGGTAAGGCTGTTCTTTTGGCTGATACTGTTTATTCCCTGAGTGCTGGTCATGCTAGGTCTGTGCAGGAGCAGGAAGATGTTTCTGGTCCTGACGATTGCATACTGCAGGGTAGATTGAAAAATTCAGAGACACTGGAGATTTTAGATAGCCTTCTTACTCATCTACCTGTTGATGAGCGGAAAGAGATGGTTGGTTTGATTCGGAGATTTCCAGGGTTGTTTTCTGATACACCTACACGTACAAACTTAATAGAACATTTTATTTTATTTATTTATTTAACCTTTATTTAACCAGGAAGGGCTCATTGAGATTTAAAATCTCTTTTTCAAGAGCGTCCTGGCCAAGATAGGCAGCACCAAGTCATTACAAAAAATTACAGACAGACAACATGAAAAACTACAAGTAATCTAGTAAAAACCATTCATGAATTCACAAGAGTATAACAATATCAAAAACAGCAAATTAAAAACATTGACAGGTCAGGGAATCAGCCTCAAAATCCTTCATCAGAGATTTAAAAACACCAATCGGGACAAGTTCTTCCAGTTTAAAATTATTTTGTAAGGTGTTCCAAGACGATGGCGCAGAGTACATAAAATACCTTTTACCAAATTCAGTTCGGACATTTGGAACAGTTAGCAGGATAAAGTCCAGTGAACGAAGAGAGTACCCACCACATTTCTGAACAATAAAAATGCCCAAATAAAAAGGTAGTAAACCCAAAATGGCTTTGTAAATAAAAGTATACCAGTGACTGAGCCTACGAGTGACTAGAGAAGGCCAGCCAACCCTGGTATACAAAGTACAGTGGTGCGTAAGGGTTTTGCAGTTTAAAATAAATCTCAAAGTACCATGATAAAGAGTGTCAATTGATCTCAAACACTGAGCGGAAGCATTCATATATAAAATATCCCCATAGTCTAGTAAAGGCATAAATGTAGCTGATACTAGCCTCCTTCTGGCTTCAAAAGAAAAACAGGCCTTATTCCTAAAATAAAATCCCAATTTCAGCTTCAATTTTTTTGTAAGTTGTTGAATATGCAATTTAAAAGAGAGGCCGTCATCAATTAGAATTCCAAGATATTTATATGAGGTTACAACCTCAATCTCCTTGCCCTGACAGGTAGTAACAGGTGAAAGGTTCAGAGGTCTATTTCTTGCATTAGAAAACACCATTAGTTTAGTTTTGTCAGTATTGAGGATAAGCTTCAATTGACACAAGGTATGTTGAACAGTATAAAAAGCAGTTTGCAAGTTCTGGAAAGCTTTTGTAAGAGATGAGGCACAACAGTAAATAACAGTATCATCAGCATAAAAATGAAGTTGTGCATTTTGGACATTTTTGTCTAAATCATTAATATAAATAGTGAATAAGAGAGGACCAAGTACAGAGCCCTGGGGCACACCATTCAGGACAGACAATTTAACAGACATAAGCCCATCAAATTGAGTGCACTGAGTTCTATCAGACAGATAGTTAGCAAACCATGCAACTGCATGCTCCGAAAGACCTACACTCAACAATCTCTGCCTTAGTATAGCATGATCAACTGTATCAAAAGCCTTAGAGAGATCAATAAAAAGTGAGACACAGTGCTGTTTTTTGTCAAGGGCTTCAGTGATATCATTTAAAACCTTCATGGCTGCTGTAATTGTGCTATGCTTCTTCCTGAAGCCCGATTGATACATTGATAAAATAGAGTTAGTAAATAAAAACTCTTTTAGCTGTTCACTTACAAGGGTTTCAAGTATTTTCACCAGGGGTGACAGCTTTGAGATTGGCCTATAATTATTTAAAAGAGTTGGATCTCCCCCTTTTAAAAGTGGTAGGACAAATGCTGACTTCCAGATCTTTGGAATTTCATTACATTCCAGGGTTAGATTGAACAGATATGTAAGTGGTTCAGCTATGAAATCAGCTGCCAGATTTAAAAAGCAGGGATCCAAAAGATCAGGACCTGCAGGCTTTCTTTGATCTAAGGATTTCAGGGCTTTATGTACCACCTGCACTGAGAATGGCAGAAAACTAAAAGTTTGACCAGCTCTCACTGGTTCATCCACACAGGGTTGTACAGAGACAGAGGACACTGGTTCATCCACACAGGGTTGTACAGAGACAGAGGACACTGAATCAAACAGCCTACCAGATGATACAAAGTGCTCATTGAAACAATTCAGCATTTCAGTTTTGTCATATATAGCAACAGAGTCCTTCAAAACACATGACGGTAATTCATTAACATTACTGTTACCAGACATAGACTTAATAGCATTCCAAAACTTTCTAGGGTCATTCAGGTTATCAGTGGTAACAGACATAAAATATTCAGACTTGGCCTTCCTGAGAAGAAAAGAACACTTGTTTCTTAACTGCCTAAAAATAAGCCAATCAGCATCAGAACAAGATTTCCTTGCTTTAGCCCAGGCTAGATTACGGTCGTGAATAATACAAGACAGCTCAGAAGAAAACCATGGATTATCCCGCCCTTTAACCCTGAACCTGCGGAATGGTGCATGTTTGTTTACTATTTGGAAAAAACCATCATGAAAGAATATCCAGGCAGTTTCCACATCAGGGATAAGCTCAATCTTGCTCCAGTCAAAATAAAACAAATCATGAAAGAAAGCCTGCTCATTAAAACACTTCAAATTTCTCTTACGAATAAAACGTGGATTTGTCTTTGGAACCTTAGTATTTCTAACAGCAACAACAGCACAATGGTCACTTAAATCATTACAAAAAACACCAACCGCAGAATATTTATGTGGAACATTTGTCAATATCAAATCAATCAGGGTAGATTTATCAGGGCATTTAAGATTTGGGCGAGTGGGTGAATTAATCAACTGGGTAAGATTCATAGAATTACAAAACATTTTTAAATCATCAGACACCGGCTTTAACCAACACCAGTTGAGATCACCAATCAAGATCATTTCACTGTAAAGAAGTTTAGACATAAGGTGCGTCAAAGAAGAAAATGCATCACCAAGAGCAGAGGGGGGTCTATAACAGCCAATCACAGTTATAGAGAGGCCCTTTGAAACCTCAATATTCAAAGCAAGAAATTCCAACTGTTTACAAATAGTTTCAGACTTTGCCACACTTACATGGAATTTAGATTTTACATATATAGCCACACCCCCACCTTTCTTAACCCGATCTGCACGATAAACATTGTAACCACTTATACAAATATCCTTATCAAAAATAGACTTGCTGAGCCAGGTTTCCGAAAACACAATTACATCAGCATCAGTTGATTTAGCCCAAATCCTAACCCCATCAATTTTTGACAACAGGCTGCGTACATTTAAATGAAAAATACCAAAACCAGATCTTGATTTAAAATCAGAGGGGGTTTGGAGACATTGCATATCAGGGCCAGGGTTAGGTTGCACGTTACCTGATATCAACAACAGAAGAATAACTAGGCACCTCTGTTTAATAACCTTGCACGGCTTCTCTTTTTTAAGAGACCTACTGCAAGCGAATTCTACAAGTGAGTTTCCAGACAATACAAAACAGTCATTTAAAACCATTAGACTTTGGTAGTGACACAAATTCGTACTGTTCACATCATGCCACAAATGCATCGGCACTTGGACGAGTGGACCGAGTGAAAAAGAGCGAGTTCCTGCAGACAAAATGTCTAATGGACGCGAGAGTACATTGTCAGATGTACTCACCCTGCGACAATGTTCGTTTTCTCCAGAGTTCAATAAAGTCAGTGCACAAAGCAATACCACGTAAATTGTCATTTTCTCTGACCAAAAAACAAGAGGCCAACGAAGGTAAGTGGAGAGAGGGACAGCGTGTATGTGAGTCAATGTGAGTGTTTGCGCGTGTGAGTAGATTGGGTGTTGAGGGCGATAGAGAGAACGGGTTGAGCTGCCACTGACAGCCAGGCGAAGAGCAAGGAGCAGCTCGGACAAGACACTCCGCGGACTAACGAGGAACTCAGGCCAGCCAGAGATAGGGTTACTTTGGTAAACTTCAAGTAATGAAGTTCCGAGTTGAGGAGGACCCGTGATCTTTACACCAGCAAAAATAAAATAGTTTGCACTACGCAACAACGAAGTTACGCAACCATAAATAAATAGATTATTAGTAGGTTAAAATGTACTAGTCACAAACAAACGACTTGACAAACGACTTGACATGCTGCCATCTTGGAATGAAATGAGGGAAATAAGTATTTGACCCCCTCTCAATCGACATGATATTGACATTGGAGATGCTGACCCCATTCGTCAACGGTTTTATAGAGTTTCTTCAGAGAAACTGCGTTGTCTGGATGCTGAGGTCAGGTACATGCTGGAGAGTAAAATAGCAGAGCCTTCTTTCTCCAGTTGGGCTTCTCCCTGTATCTTGGTCAGTAAATCGGATGGAACAAATAGATTTTGTACGGACTACCGTAAGGTAAACGATGTCACTAAGCCGGATTCATTTCCTCTTCCTCGGATGGAGGACTGCGTTGATCAAGTCGGCGCAGCTAAGTTTGTGAGCAAATTTGACCTGTTAAAGGGGTATTGGCAGGTGCCACTGACGAGTAGGGCACGTGAAATCTCTGCCTTTATTACACCTTTTGGTCTGTACTCGTATTCGGTTATGAGTTTCGGACTGCGTAATGCGCCTGCCACTTTTCAGCGACTTATGAACAGGGTTGTCTCTGGTCTGGCCGGGTGCGCTGTTTATCTGGACGATGTAGTGATATATGCAGATACTTGGGAGGAACATCTGTCCCGTATTCAAGCCTTGTTCGGACGTCTGGCTGCGGGTCGCCTCACGATAAATTTGGCTAAATGTGAGTTTGCTCAGGCGACTGTTACATACCTTGGAAAGGTGGTTGGGCAGGGTGAAGTGCGTCCTGTTCGGGCTAAAGTGGTAGCTATTGATGCTATTTTTACAATCCTTCCATCTAGATGTGCGGCACATCCGGGGGACTGATAACGTGATTGCTGATGCGCTCTCTCGTGCGCCCTGTTCATGAATATTGATGTGACCGACCATTATTTGATTTTGTCATGTTCTATCTTTCCTGTTTGTCCCCTCCTAGTCTTGTGTTCTTCTTTCCTCTTAAAGGTTGCTTCCTGTGTAAAGGTTGCTGAGGTCTGGAGAGGAGGATGATGGGTGGGGCAAGTGGAGGTGTGAACATGTACAATTTGTCGGTTTGGGACGCAGGGGCTGGTACGTTGGTCCAGGGTCCTTGTTGGTCCCCGGTCTTATGGGGGGGGGGGGGGGGGGGGTGTGACGACCCTCCCACTCTGTCTGCCGTATTCTCTCTTTGCTCTTGTTTCCTTATTAGGATGCCGGTGGGCGGAGTTGGGAGGGTCGTCAGCTACATGGGAAACACCTGGGCCGGGTGTGTCCGAGCATAAATGGACCTCTTCCACATTCATTGAGGAGACTCTCTCCAGGCAGATACTTTGACTTTGGTTGTGGTATTTTTGTGGCCTTTTTGGTTGTTTGCTTTGGCACCTCTCAACACTTTTCCATATTACATTTATGCATGCAAACACTCACTTACACTACTGATTACTGATTACACACACCATTGTTATTTGATTTAGTTTACTTTAGTTAATAAATATATACTTTGAGTATTCCTTGTCTCCACGTGTCTCCCTTTTGTTACGAACTTGAGCCGGTTCGTGACCGTAGCTATCAGTCAGGTAGCATGAGGCAATAACATGAACGCTGTAGAATAGTCGTGATAGTGAGTGGGAAAGTACATTCAGCGGAGGAGCACAAAGTGTTGCTGTGAACGCATGTTCACACAAATTATTTTACAATTACACCTTGCTTTTTGCGACAAGCCATTCATGTGAGGTTACTATAGTTGAGACGTCATAGCCCACTGGGCACACACTGGTTGAATCAACGTTGTTTCCACGTAATGTCAATAAAATGAAGTTGAACCAACGTGGAATAGACAATGAATTGACATCTGTGCACAGTGGGAGGTTATTCACGCCTGGAAACTCTGAACAAGAGAGTACCGGTCAGAGATAAGGATGTGGAGGAAACAGGTGCAGTTCACAGGAGGCACCTTAAATTGGGGAGGACGTGCTCGTGGTAATCGCAGGAGCGGAATGAGTGTAATGGTATCAAATACATCAAACACATGGTTTCCATGTGTTTGATGCCATTCTATTTGCTCCGTTCCGGCCATTATTAAGAGTCGTCCTCCCCTCAGCAGCTTCCACTGGTCCAGTTATATCTCCTTAGACTCTGACTGTTCTGTGATGAATCTGGAGGGTTATAATGTAATGTAGCTAGCTAAGCTAATAACAATGGCACACCGTCTGACCACACCTCTATAGTGCTTTGTTTGTAGTGATTTGACAGTGGTACTTCCTCTAGTGTTATCACTTCTCTAGTAATGTGTGGAAACTCAGCATGGTAAAGGGAGAGGTACTTGTGTGGGCTTAGAAATGGTCATAACATGAATAACATGGTTAATCATAAACTCAATTTCCCAGCCTCCATTTCTTTCAAAGCGCACCCACAGTCCGTCTATACTACTATATATTCCAGGCAGGGAGCCATACCACTTTGCACTTCAGAGTGTTTTTCCAATGGAAGAAATGTTGCTGCTCACTAAAAACACGACAACCGATTGATGTTGAGGATATGGAACGTCTGATATGGAAATCCTCCACAGCATGTGTTGTCATGGTGGCACTAATGTTTAGATCTGCTGTATGTTCATCATTTACATTTTAGTCATTTAACTGATGCTCTTATCCAGAGCGACTTACAGTTAGTGAGTGCATACATTTTTCATACTGGCCCCCTGTGGGAAACGAACCCACAACCCTGGCGTTGCAAGCGCCATGCTCTACCAACTGAGCTACAGGACAGCCTGCGCATGTCTACATCTCCACAACGAATTACACTAGTTGTTATGATCTCCTTTTCCACCACATGTTCATAACACCCTGCTCTGGCCCCTGTTGTAATATTAGTCTCTCTCTCTCTTTCTCTCTCTCTCTGTCTGTATCTCTCTTTCTCTGTCTGTATCTCTCTTTCTCTCTCTCTCTCTCTCTCTCTGTCTCTCTGTCTGTATATATATATATATATATATATATATATATATATATATATATATATATATATATATATATATATATATATATATCTCTCATATAAGAGAGAAACACTAAGCATGCTTCCATATAGTAACAATAGAGGCCCAGAGCACTGGAGCTATTTCCACTGGGAGATGAAAGGAATGTTTCATGAGCTGCACCAGGTGGTCATGCAGCCACGCGGCTGTTTGTTTCCAGTGCCAGCAATGCCCCTGGACCCAGAGAGGGCCACAGGTGCAGAGGGCTGGCAGGGCCGAGGAGGGTGGTGGTATGGGGGACACGGCTCAGGGACAGCCCAGAGCGGAGCCACCTCCCCTGGGGGTATGATTGCTAATCTCAGCCTCAGTGGCCCTGGGGCTCCGGGGCCCACCACTGTCGCCAAGGATGGCCCCTATGACGCAAGCCCAGCAGCAGCTGCAGTGTGCAGGGAGGGAGGTATTATTGGAACAAGCCCTCTCCAATGCTGGAGGCCTATGGATCTCAGATTAAGCTTGTTCAATTACATTTATGAACACCAGCTGTGCCTTGAATATCAATCATTTTGTGGCCATTTAATGTCTTGGCGCTATGTCATTTGGGAGAGGGGATCCCCATTTTCTTTCCATTCATCAGTGGCTGTCTTACCAATGAGCAGATTCCTCCTACTTTAAGGTGTTCACCTTAACCACCCTGTCTTGCTGCCTTGGTACAGAGTTCCTCTATCTGGCTTTTGTGCTTGCTAGCCCTCTCTGTCTATTTCAATGGTTGCTGCTAGCTTACCTTTCACGCCACTGACTGACTGCTATGCTGTTAGCGCCTACGAAATGTTGAGCTGTTAGCAGTCTCTGTCATTGCGCTGGCTGCTGTGCTGCTAACTCTGTCACTGCTCTGCCCACGCACTGCCTACGCTACAGCGCTAACTGTCACCATGTCACCCACAAAGGAATGCAGCTGCAGCTACAATGAGAGCCTACAGCATAAAGCCTTTAGAGTCCCTGCTGTAGCTTGTAATGTACAGAAAACTGCAGGGTTACATACAGTGGGGAAAAAAGTATTTAGTCAGCCACCAATTGTGCAAGTTCTCCCACTTAAAAAGATGAGAGAGGCCTGTAATTTTCATCATAGGTACACGTCAACTATGACAGACAAAATTAGAAGAAAAAAAATCCAGAAAATCACATTGTAGGATTTTTTATGAATTTATTTGCAAATTATGGTGGAAAATAAGTATTTGGTCAATAACAAAAGTTTCTCAATACTTTGTTATATACCCTTTGTTGGCAATGACACAGGTCAAACGTTTTCTGTAAGTCTTCACAAGGTTTTCACACACTATTGCTGGTATTTTGGCCCATTCCTCCATGCAGATCTCCTCTAGAGCAGTGATGTTTTGGGGCTGTCGCTGGGCAACACAGACTTTCAACTCCCTCCAAAGATTTTCTATGGGGTTGAGATCTGGAGACTGGCTAGGCCACTCCAGGACCTTGAAATGCTTCTTACGAAGCCACTCCTTCGTTGCCCGGGCGGTGTGTTTGGGATCATTGTCATGCTGAAAGACCCAGCCACGTTTCATCTTCAATGCCCTTGCTGATGGAAGGAGGTTTTCACTCAAAATCTCACGATACATGGCCCCATTCATTCTTTCCTTTACACGGATCAGTCGTCCTGGTCCCTTTGCAGAAAAACAGCCCCAAAGCATGATGTTTCCACCCCCATGCTTCACAGTAGGTATGGTGTTCTTTGGATGCAACTCAGCATTCTTTGTCCTCCAAACACGACGAGTTGAGTTTTTACCAAAAAGTTCTATTTTGGTTTCATCTGACCATATGACATTCTCCCAATCCTCTTCTGGATCATCCAAATGCACTCTAGCAAACTTCAGACGGGCCTGGACATGTACTGGCTTAAGCAGGGGGACATGTCTGGCACTGCAGGATTTGAGTCCCTGGCGGCGTAGTGTGTTACTGATGGTAGGCTTTGTTACTTTGGTCCCAGCTCTCTGCAGGTCATTCACTAGGTCCCCCCGTGTGGTTCTGGGATTTTTGCTCACCGTTCTTGTGATCATTTTGACCCCACGGGGTGAGATCTTGCGTGGAGCCCCAGATCGAGGGAGATTATCAGTGGTCTTGTATGTCTTCCATTTCCTAATAATTGCTCCCACAGTTGATTTCTTCAAACCAAGCTGCTTACCTATTGCAGATTCAGTCTTCCCAGCCTGGTGCAGGTCTACAATTTTGTTTCTGGTGTCCTTTGACAGCTCTTTGGTCTTGGCCATAGTGGAGTTTGGAGTGTGACTGTTTGAGGTTGTGGACAGGTGTCTTTTATACTGATAACAAGTTCAAACAGGTGCCATTAATACAGGTAAGGAGTGGAGGACAGAGGAGCCTCTTAAAGAAGAAGTTACAGGTCTGTGAGAGCCAGAAATCTTGCTTGTTTGTAGGTGACCAAATACTTATTTTCCACCATAATTTGCAAATAAATACATTAAAAATCCTACAATGTGATTTTCTGGAAAAAAAATTCTAATTTTGTCTGTCATAGTTGACGTGTACCTATGATGAAAATTACAGGCCTCTCTAATTTTTTAGTGGGAGAACTTGCACAATTGGTGGCTGACCAAATACTTTTTTTCACTCTTAGAAAAAAAAGGGTTATAGCGCTTGCTTCATAAACTCAGCAAAAAAAGAAACGTCCTCTCACTTTCAACTGCGTTTATTTTCAGCAAACTTAACATGTGTTAATATTTGTATGAACATAAGATTCAACAACAGACATAAACTGAACAAGTTTCACAGACATGTGACTAACAGAAATTGAATAATGTGTCCCTGAGCAAAAGGTGTGGTCAAAATCAAAAGTAACAGTCAGTATCTGGTGTGGCCACCAGCTGCATTAAGTACTGCAGTGCATCTCCTCCTCATGGACTGCACCAGATTTGCCAGTTCTTGCTGTGAGATGTTACCCCACTCTTCCACCAAGGCACCTGCAACTTCCCGGACATTTCTGAGGGAAATGGCCCTAGCCCTCACCCTCCGATCCAACAGGTCCCAGACGTGCTCAATGGGAGTGAGACCCGGGCTCTTCGCTGGCCATGGCAGAACACGGACATTCCTGTCTTACAGGAAATCACGCACAGAATGAGCAGTATGGCTGGTGGCATTGTGATGCTGGAGGGTCATATCAGGATGAGCCTGTAGGAAGGGTACCACATGAGGGAGGAGGATGTCTTCCCTGTAACGCACAGTGTTGAGATTGCCTGCAATGACAACAAGCTCAGTCCGATGATGCTATGACACACCGCCACAGACCATGACAGACCCTCCACCTCCAAAATCGATCCCGCTCCAGAGTACAGGCCTCAGTGTAACGCTCATTCCTTTGACGATAAACGCAAATCAGACCATCACCCCTGGTGAGACAAAACCGCGATTCGTCAGTGAAGAGCACTTTTTGCCAGTCCTGTCTGGTCCAGCGACGGTGGTTTTGTGCCCATAGGCGACGTTGTTGCCGGTGATGTCTGGTGAGGACCTGCCTTACAACAGGCCTACAAGCCCTCAGTCCAGCGTCTCTCAGCCTATTGCGGACAGTCTGAGCACTGATGGAGGGATTGTGCGTTCCTGGTGTAACTCGGGCAGTTGTTGTTGCCATCTTGTACCTGTCACGCAGGTGTGATGTTCGGATGTACCGATCTTGGGCAGGTGTTGTTACATGTAGTCTGCCACTGCGAGGACGATCAGCTGTCCGTCCTGTCTCCCTGTAGCGCTGTTTTAGGCGTCTCACAGTACGGACATTGCAATTTATTGCCCTGGCCACATCTGCAGTCCTCATGCCTCCTTGCAGCATGCCTAAGGCACGTTCACACAGATGAGCAGGGACCCTGGGCATCTTTCTTTTGGTGTTTTTCCAGAGTCAGTAGAAAGACCTCTTTAGTGTCCTAAGTTTTCATAACTGTGACATTAATTGCCTACCGTCTGTAAGCTGTTAGTGTCTTAACGACCGTTCCACAGGTGCATGTTCAGTAATTGTTTATGGTTCATTGAACAAGCATGGGAAACAGTGTTTAAACCCTTTACAATGAAGATCTGTGAAGTTATTTGGATTTTTAGGAATTATCTTTGAAAGACATGGTCCAGCTGTCGCATAGTAATGAAAGTGTCGGGAGTCGGGATGAGACAGACATGCAGGCAGCTTTTGTCAGCCAGTCGAAATCATGAATCAGCATCATTTTTATGGATATATACAAAGAAATATCAATAGAACACAGGTAAAACTAAATGAAGTGCAGCTAGTTTGCAGTCTTTCCAGCTTCCATTTGAAATGATTGTGTTAGCTGGGTTGTTGGCTAGCTCCTCTGAACAACAGTGTCCTGACGAGAGAGCACATTTTCTATGCCAGGTGAAATCACGCCTCATTAGCTCATTGTTATTGATGTATGTCTCCCGAGTGGCGCAGTGGTCTAAGGCACTGCATCGCAGTGGTAGCTGTGCCACTAGAGATCCTGGTTCGAATCCAGGCTCTGTCGTAGCCGGCCGCGACCGGGAGACCCATTGGCCCAGCGTCGTCCAGGGTAGGGGAGGGAATGGCCGGCAGGGATGTAGCTCAGTTGGTAGAGCATGGCGTTTGCAACGCCAGGGTTGTGGGTTCGATTCCCACGGGAGGCCAGTATAAAAAATAAAAAATAAAATAAAATATAAAAACACTGAAAACTATAAGAAAAAATTAATAATAATAACATTGTATGTACTCACTAACTGTAAGTCGCTCTGGATAAGAGCGTCTGCTAAATGACTAAAATGTAAAATGTATCCAAATAAATATCACTAGAAAGCAGCTTAAACAAATGCAAATGCAGCTACTTTGTTGTTATTCTGGCTGCACTGTTTGACGTGACTGTAATTTAGCCGTAGTTGGCTAGCTAGTAAGCAAGGGATAAGAACGTTGCCAGCCAGTATGGCAATAGAACATTTAAAACGAACGACTGGGTCGTGTCCATAGATACAGAACAAAAAGACTGAACGACTGGGTCGCGTCTCTGGCAACCGAACCGATAGAACAAACGACCAGCCGGCTTGAGTAGCAACCCTAGATTTGTGTCGGGACTATATCATGTGGAAGGATGAAATAGTATGAATAAATTCATTAAAATAACATTTTTAATGAAAATATGTAAATCATTATTTGAATATGTTGGTAACCTGTTGTGTAAAAGTGATAATGCCCGACTTCGTATCGGGCCTAACAACGCCCGTGCCAATATACAGGATCTTACAAACACCGGCTTCTCAGGCATTATCACTTAAGTGTATGCTTTTATTAAACACATGATTTCCTCTTGCTTCTAGCTAGCAGTTAGTTTGCAACAGCACAGGTTTGTATGAACTTTGATGTTTGCCACTCAGACCTCGGCAACAATGTTGCAAAATATGAATTCAATCTTCTCCTTGCCATAGAGAGCTAACGGTGTCGGACGTCAGCTAGCCTTTTTTCTGACCAGGCAAAATCATGCAACAGCATCATTAATATGGATATATACACTCACTGGTCAGTTTATTAGGTACACCCATCTAGTACCGGGTCGGATCCCCCTTTGCCTCCAGAACAGACTAAATTCTTTGGGTCATTCTACAAAGTGTCAGAAATGTTCCACAGGGATGTTGGTCCATGCTGACGCGATGGCATCGCGCAGTTGTTGCAGATTGGACGGCGGTACATTCATGCTGCGAACAGCCCGTTCACTCTCATCCCAAAGATGCTCTATTGGGTCTGGGGACTGAGCAGGCCACTCAAGTAAACTGAACTCGCTGTCATGTTCCAGGCAATGTTTTTCCACTCCTCAGTTGTCTAGTGTTGGTGATCCACTGGAGACGCTTGTTCTTGTTTTTAGCTGATAGGGGTGGAAACCGGTGTGGTCGTCTGCTGCAATAGCCAATCTGTGAAAAGGATCGACGTTCCGAGATGCCGTTCCGCACACCACTGCACCGTTATGTCTGTTTGTGGCCTGCCTGTTAGCTTGCACCATTCTGGCCATTTTCCTTCAACCTCTCTCATCAATTAGCTGTTTTGGCCCACAGGACTGGCGCTGACTGGATGTTTTTTGTTTGTCGCATCATTCTCTGTAAACCCTAGACACTGTTGTGTGTGAAAAGCCCAGGAGGACTGCCGTTTCTGAGATACTGGATCCAGTGCGCCTGGCACCAACGATCATACCACGCTCAAAGTCGCGTAGGTCATTTGTTTTGTTTATAGAACCTTTCTTTAGTAAAGGGGTTCTTTAATCTCGTCCAAAGAACTAAAAAGGTTCTATATGGAACCCCAAATAACCCTTTTTTCTAAGAGTGTAGGTAAACATAAGCAAGAAAGAGCTAAAGAGTTGAAGTGTGTATGAATCAAGGTACTGTAGTCTAATGACTATCTTACTTTGTCATAGTGTGTGTGTGTATTTGTTAATTTGGAAGACAGAGTGAGGGAAGCCACAGGTTGAGAGGCTGCTCCAGCTAATTGAGCTTCAGTGAATCCTGCCCTCCACACCTGTTCCTGTGCATCGGGCCAGTGTATGTGTGTGTGATAGAACATTCAAGTAAAAAAATCCTGTTACAGAATGAGTACATTACCTTGTGGGGAGGCCCAGCTGCCCTGGGGGAGGGATCGGGGAACGTGCAGCGGTGGGGAGAGGGTCAGCGGGAGGCAGAACTGGAGGGGCTCTCTGGGGGGGGGGTACCCAGCCAACCCCGCCGTGCCCAGGCACTCCAGTGACTCCATCTCCAGGGCCCTTAGACACTGCTCCCTCAGCCTCTCCTCCCTCCTCCTCTTCAGACGCCGCTGGACAAAGCTACAGAAGCAGCACAGCATAACAATGAGAGCCCACACCAACCAGAACCCAGCGAAGCAGGCCAGGAAGGTGTATGTGCCCTGGGACATCACCATGGTGATGAGGAACTAGTTGACTTGGAACTACCAAGGTGCGTGAAATGAGGAGCCAACTGGACTCGTTAACTGGATACGTTAAATCAAATAGCACTGGCTGCCACTGAGGAGACAGGGGAGAACATTCAAGAGAAAGATAGGGCTCCAGTCTCCAGAGGAGTTTGGTTGAATGTGTTGTCTTCTGTTGAGTTGTAGTCCTCCTATATCAGTGTGACAGAACAGCCCTGATTCTGTTAAGAGGACTAGCTGTCTAGTGTCCACACAACAACAGCACTGTCTCAGAGGCCCTTCTCTAGTCCAAAGGCCAGGTGTTATCAGTTGTTTTCCAGCCTGCAGGTCACTTCAGATCATATGTCCTGTGGTTCTTCAGAGGTAAAACAAGGTGATCTTCTACATTCTCACTCCAGTCTCACTGCAAAACTTATAGTCTAAATCACATCCACTGTCCAGGTATCCTGAAAAAACACAGCTTAAGAAAACTCTGAGCACTGCTCCTCCTTCCCACTGAGGTTGATGGCCTGCTCCTCTCCCCACCAGGCAGACTGAGTGGGCCCTCTGAGGGGTGAGGCCTGGGTAGGGGGTCAGGCAGAGCAGTGCCACGTGACGAGCCAGTCTGTCCCACAGCTGCCTCCTCCAGGACACAGGGCCAGGCCAAGGGGTTCCACACACTAACACGGGGTTCCGAGGTGTTCTGTGGCGTTCTGCGTCTTTCCGGGTCCCCCCTCTGGTGCGCTGATCCCCAGACGATAGGTTCTGGCACCTTTAGAACTCCGGAGTACTACCGATGTTACACTGCTCAACAAAGAGAGAGAGGGTGGAGGGGACCATCATGATCAATTATGAAATAGGCTATATTTTCAAAACACGGTGCTGCAATATCGAAAACATGGACATGTCTGGTAAGTGATCTCAGCTGTTCAAGCATCATTATGATGGTGACCTCAAGGGGTGAGTATCAGTTTCACACATCAGAGAGGATGGATCAGAACAGTACGTAGATCTCTTTGGGAAAACAGGGCCCTTTATGTGGGCGCTAAAGGGGCCCCAATCCTGCTAACCCTTCCCAGCTAGTGGTTTTTAAACAACTAATTAACCAATGTCGGTTCAATTATTCTAATTTCATTTCGTTCAGGTTTTTTCTGTGAGCGCAATGCCCACATCGCAGTTTTTCTAGAGATAAATCAGATCCAGCCTGAACTGTGCAATGTAGTAGAGGGTGTTATAGTTTCCAACAGGCCAATATTCTAGATAATGACCACGTTTTATGCGCTAAACTAACTACAACGACCATAATTCATTGCGCATGTACTTGTCCGGTTTGTGTTTATTTTATTTTATGCCTGCTACTGGAGAGAAGAATGCTCGATCGTGAGGTGATATAGAAAGGAGCTGTTGTTTGGCGAGGTCTCTCTAACTGAAAATACACAATCTAAGTGATTGACAGTTCGTATTCTGCAGTCATAAAAGTATGCCTTATTTACTTTGAAGAACTACTAAAATAGTGATTTTGTCAGCTAGCATAGGCAGCAGCTCTATAGAGTTTAGTTGACTTGGAATGAAATAATAAAGTCATCAAATAAAACAAATGTAATATACACAACAACTGAAATATTTTATTAAAGTAATGTGAATAAATTATGGTTAATAAGTGATAAGCCGTAATGGGCAGTCACTACCATCATGGGACTTTTGTTTTATTCTGCATTTTTACAGCATTCAAACATAATGCACAGTGCATTTAAGAAAATTATAATAATAATACTACAACGGAATCCTTGATCATTATTTTTATAATCGAACAGAAACCGAACAGACCTCAAAAATCACTAATTGCTCAGCACTTCAGCTAGCACATAAAGTTCTGAGAACCATATGTTTCTTAGAGCTTGGTGAGAGAGTGGTTGTCCTATGCTTATTTTGCATACACCCTTCCCACACCTGTAACAGGTGTGGCTAAAATAGCCAAATCCACTAATTTGAAGGGTTGTCCACATACTTTTGTATATTTAGTGTAGGTTCTTAATCTCCCAACCCCATAATTGCTATCAAGCCATTTCAGGCTATCAATCAAGTTAGAGTAGCTAGTCTAACTATCTTAGTTAAGATAACCTGTTGAAAAATAGACATAGCTTTTACCCTCGGAATACCACCCATACCATCTTCATGTTGCCTACTTCAAGCCCCCTCTAAAATAATGGGTGCATGACGCCCCTAAAGCAATATTTATTTAGCATGAGCACCTGATGAATGTCAGGTTGGGAGATACAGCTTGCCATTTCCATCAAATCTGATCATGAAAATGTCAATACAACTCGTTGTTTACCTTTGTTGCCCGTGCGTTTCCTTGCGTCCTGATAGGTTATCCTGATGGACTGAACTCAGAGACACGACTCGCTCCGTTCCATTTAAATGGCCGTCGAGCTCACAGTTTATGACAGCAAGAGAAACCCTTGAACCAAGGTGTTTCGGATGTATTTATCAATAAAGTAAATACAGATATCATAAAGTATTTGTTCTGTTGTCTTGAGCGCAAATTACTTCCTCTCCATCCCCACAGCATGCAGTCATTCAGTGAGTGATGTTACGCCTCCGTTCCACGCGAACTTCCTCTGGTTCCTTTGAATCTCCTTTCATGAACGATGCGTGGCAATTACGAGCGCTGTGTCGTGTTTGGTAATGAGGGCTAGAATACCGTAGGCTACATTCACCTTGGCAAACTGGCTCCTCCCTTTCTAGCTATCGTTTATTCAATCAATCTCCTCCTTTCGCTCCATCGTAATCGTGACATTCAAGCGGTGTAGTTTATACGGCCACACAATCAATGCAGATAGGAGTTTTCCAAGGACGTGAACTGAGAGGAGCGCAAATACTGCAGCCTGCTCTTGAAAAGGTTCAAATTCATCTTTGATATAGCAGGGCATGATTATCTCTCTTGAATATTATATGCTGTGTCATTATCCAGACTTGCAAATGGCACACTTGCTGTTCTATTTCAAATAGCATGCATCATAATACTTCAAATGTAGTCAATATATATCCAGGTTCAACTGATCCTGTAAGACAGCTCACAGCTGATCGTGTATCTGCTCCAACAAATAAAATATTCAAGGTACCATTTGGCTAATGACACAACACTACAAATTGTGTGTGTAGGCTACTTTACTGTATTTATACATGGGATATTGCTTTTCAACAGTAAAAATCGCTGGAGGACAATTCCCTATTAGGAAAGAGAAGGTAGTAAGTAGCCAACACATGCTCACATGACTGTATGGCTTTGTTTTAGGATTGTGTACTTTAGGGAGTTGTGAGCCCAATTCAAAAACTTGATTTTGCTCATCTGCAATAATGGCACCGCTAACCTGTGTAATTAGCCATTGGAGATTTCCACTTTTCCTCACTGACAGAGAGCCAGCCTGTTACACTACTCACCATATCCACTCTCTCACAATACAGCTATTGTGTGTTCATGGATCATTGTTTGACAAGTGAGGCTTAGATTGAGAGGTAGACCACACAATACAGCCTCAGAACAATACAAAGAATCATCATTCAATCGTTATTCTTTGTTAATACGAGTGAAATTGTGTTGCCATAAACTTCTGTCAAAGGGTGGCGGGGAGAGGAGGGTTTGACGTTGTTCTTTCAGTGAGCTGTCTTTTCCAGTGGTCCTGTCAGAAACCAACCTCTGTGGCCTCTTTTCCTTCACCCCCCCCCCCCCCCCCCCCCCCCCCCCCCCCCCCCCCTCCACTCTTGGCAATCCAACATTTGATCTCCAAATAGTCTCCAGCTGTTCAACAGTCAATAGAGATACTATACACTAGAACTCTTGGCTTCTCCATCATGAGATGTATTTGTTTCCCAAGAAGTGATTTCAATTGGACTCTTTGCCTAGCTCAATTGGACTCTTTTCCTTGCCCCTGGCTATGTTCCTTTGAGAAATGCTCACCCATATTTCAATGGGTCGTATAGAGCTGGCTCAGAAACCTCCATGTCAGAGAAGTCTCCAAGACTGTGTTACTGGGTAATTAATTATTAAGGTCATGAGATAGAGATCATTCTACACAGCCTGCTAAACATTTGAGGCTGACTAAGATTGAACATTGAATGTCAAACGTTGAATCTTAAAAACTGTGAAAATCTTGACTGAAAACAACATTTTGTCAGATGGTCTGCTGTGCAAACGCAACTTTAAAAGCTTCTACACTCTTAGAAAAAAAGTTCCAAAAGGGATCTTCGGCTCTCCAGTGGAATTCACAACTTTTATTCATTTAGCAAATACAGTGTCCATATTAGGACACACTCAGTCTCCATATGGACACCATACAGACCATATTTCATGCATGTACTGTAAATAGCTAGGGAAATGCTGTAGCATGTAAAGGGTTTGTGCATTTCTTACAGGGACAGCTAGGATCTCTCCCCTGCTTAGTGTTCAGTGGCTTATGTGTCAGACGAGATCTGTCTGTCACCTAGGCTGCCAAAGCACTGGATGACAAATAATGAATATGAATTTACTTACAATGTCCTCCTCTACCACATGTACTGTTGAATGGATGACAAAGGCCAGAATTCAATCCGATCATGCTTTGTGGACAATGCAGCTTTTAAAGGCAATGTCCCCGCTTTCACAGAGACTGTATTCACGGTAAATGCTGCATATGTCGACTCAATCGGAAATTACCTTTATATGGCGTATTGTCGACAAAGCGTGATCGGATTGAATCCCTAAATCATTCTGGTCAGAAAGAGACTTGTGTTGTTGTTGTTGTTGTTGTTGCTTGAAATGTGCCTAGAGTAGACCCCTAGATTCCATTCCAGACTGTTTTATTACAACGTTAGGGAATCTGGCTACAATAGCAGTTCTAAACATGGTCAAACAGTTTTCTAGCTCTAGACTAGCTTTCTGTGGTTGGGTGACCTATCGCTCTATTTGGAATCTGTACAACATTATCACCATGAAACAATACAGACATTGCTATGACAACACTCACAGCGGAGGGATATTGTAAAAAAAAAAGTAATGTATGCAAATGTACTGTATGTAAAATGTATTCATGCATGACTGTAAATCACTTTGGATAAAAGCATCTGCTAAATGGCATATATTATTTTAAATTCCAGTACAAAAGGCTATGAACGATCTCTCTCACTTCACCTTTGTTTTTGTGCAATAAGAGATAACAAACATATCAGAGAGCATGCAGATCCAAGAGGAAAGATCACTGGAGCAGTGGGATCATAAATACGCTGTACGCTGCCTCATGGTGCTCTAGTAATAGAAACGGTATACAACAGTACTGTCATTCTCTGTTTTGGACTGCATTTGGATTGATTCATCTCATCACTACAGAGGTAGCTAAATGGAAACCCTGGCACACTAACATACTATTGTACTGTACTTTTGTTATATTGTTATATTGTTATGTCTCTTTTCCAAGTTGTGAAGAAAGCCAAGAGAGACATCTTGTTTCTAACAGTTTCTTCAGACAATTTGTTCCATATGCGAGCTGACTTTGTGTTTATAGTCAAGTGTTATCCAGTATTTTGTAAACACAAACATCTAAATCATGACACATCAGTACAGCACGTTCACAAGGAATCACGACCATCAGCTGCTGAGAGCTGTAATTTGTTGCTTCATTCCCATGGGTTTGGTGAAGGTGGGTAGTAAGCACGAATCATGGTATAGTGCAACCGAGAGAATTCAAAAACACATTTCATCAAAAATAATGATAGTGTCCCATCTCATGCGGAATTACTAGAACAAATCATTGGAAGCTATAATTTCTCCCCTCTTCATTCCCAGTGGTGTACTCAAGGCCACGAACAAGATGGCACTGACAGACATGATCGCCTTGTTTCTAGCTCCTAGCCAATTTAATAAGAATGGCTCACCCCTTGTTCAAAAATGGCATTTTTCCCTTTATCCAGATTACAACCTCTCACTTTCAGTTATTAGAAAATTTATAATTTTCAAAATATCACCCTTTCTAAAACAAGCCATACAAAACTGGTTGCAATTCCAGTTTGATCCTCCAGAAAAGACAGAACAAATATAACAACAAATAATGTTTACATTCAAATATGCTAATTGATTAAAAAAAACATTCTTTATGGAAAAAATGTTTTAAAAAATAATTATTTGTTAATGATATTATGAATAAGAAAGCTGGAGTTATGTCACGTGCAGTTAACAATATGGAAATGTTTGCTCTATCCAAAATTACAACCAACTGATTGCAGCATTACCACAAAAATGTAGGAGGCAAGTGGAAGGGGGAGAAGGTAGGGAACTTGATTGTCTGCCTTTGATTAAAATTGGCATAAATATAAAAATATATCAGTTTTACTTGAGGACCAAAGTGTTGTCCACAGCGCCATTCAGGTTGCAAAATAGTTGGGAAGAGATTTTCGATATGCCGATTCCACAAAACAACGCTTGATTCAACACTTAATTAGTAAAAATATGTATCTTTAACTTACAATCTGTAGAAACTATGCAATTAGACAGGCTCAGAATCTATGTGAAACATCCCAGCACAGTTAAAATATATGGCACATGGAAATCTGCCATGTGCAGTTTACGGATATACTGTAGGTTGGATGGACTGAGAATAGCTGAGGGGTGGGTTTAAAAGCGCATGTTCTATAATAGTTATGACTGAAAACACAATGTACACAAGTACTATCTATCTAGATGTAATGTACAGTACATTCGGAAAGTATTCGGACCCCCTGAAGTTTTCCACATTTTGTTAAGTTACAGCCTTATTCTAAAATCGATACAATTGTTTTCTTTCCTCATCAATCTACACATAACACCCCATAATGACAAAGCAAAAACAGGTTTATAGAAATGTTTTTTTTTTTTTTTGACTGAAATGTCACATTTACATAAGTATTCAGACCCTTTACTCAGTACTTTGTTGAAGCAACTTCTGCAGCAATTATAGCCTCGAGTCTTGGGAATGAGCTTGGCACACCTGTATTTGGGGAGTTTCTCCCATTCTTCTCTGCAGATCCTCTCGAGCTGTCAGGTTGAATGGGGAGCGTTGCTGCACAGCTATTTTCAGGTCTCTCCGGAGATGTTGAAATCTGGTTCAAGTCTGGAATCTGGCTAGGCCACTCAAGGACATTCAGAGACTTGTCCCGAAGCCACTCCTGCATTGTCTTGGCTGTTTAGGGTTGTTGTCCTGTTGGAAGGTGAACCTTCCCTCCAGTCTGAGGTCCTGAGCGCTCTGGAGCAGGTTTTCATCATGGATCGCTCTGTACTTTGTGGCGTTCATTTTTTCCTCGATCCCCGCAGCATGATGCTGCCACCACCATGCTTCACCGTAGGGATGGTGCCAGGTTTCCTCCAGACGTGACGCTTGGTATTCAGGCCAAAGAGTTCAATCTTGATTCTCATGGTCTGAGAGTCCTTTAGGTGCCTTTTGGCAAACTCCAAGCGGACTGTCATGTGCCTTTTACTGAGGAGTGGCTTCAGTCTGGCCACTTTACCATAAAGGCCTGATTGGTGGTGCTGCAGAGATGGTTGTACTTCTGGAAGGTTCTCCCATCTCCACAGAGGAACTCTGGAGCTCTGTCAGAGTGACCATCCAACCTGACAGAGCTTGAGAGGATCTGCAGAGAATGGTAAACTCCCCAAATACAGCGTCATACCCAAGAAGACTTGAGGCTGTAATCGCTGCCAAAGACACTTCAACAAAGTACTGAGTAAATGAATACTTACGTAAATGTGATATTTCAGTTTTTTGCAAACATTTCTAAAAACCCGGTTTTGCTTTGTCATTATGGGGTATTGTGGGTAGATTGATGTGGAAAAAGTCAACGGGTCTGAATACTTTCCGAATGCACTGTAAAGGAATATCTCCCCGTAGCATTCACTTCTGTCATCATGAAATGCTTTGAGAGGCTAGTTAAGGATCATATCTCTGACACCTTACCCAACACCTTAGACCCACTACAATTTGCATACCGCCCCAAACAGATCAACGGATGACACAATGCCATCGCACTGCACACTGCCCTATCCCATCTGGACAAGAGGAATACCTATAATAGTGCCCTCCAAGCTCATCACTAAGCTTGGGGCCCTGGGTCTCAACCCCGCCCTGTGCAACTGGGTCCTGGACTTCCTGACGGGCCAATCCCAGGTGGTGAAGGTAGGCAACAACACTGCCGCCAGGCTGATCCTCAACACGGTGGCCCCACAAGGGTGCGTGCTCAGCCCCCTCCTGTACTCCCTGTTCACCCATGACTGTGTGGCCACGCACGTCTCCAACTCAATCATGAAGTTTGCAGACAACACAACAGTGGTAGGTCTGATTACCAACAATGGCGAGTCATCCTACAGGGAGGAGATGAGGGACCTGGTGGAGTGGTGTCAGGAAAAAAGCCTGTCACTCAACATCAACAAAACGAAGGAGCTGATCGTGGACTTCAGTAGACAACAGAGAGAGCACGCCCCCATCTACATCGACGGGGCTGCAGTGGAGAGGGTGAAAAGCTTCAAGTTCCTCGGCAATTGCACTGTCCTCAACCGCAGCGCTCTCCAGAGGGTGGTGAGGTCAGCTCAACCGGGGGCACACTGCCTACCCTCCATGACATCTACAGCACTCGGTGAAAGATAAACATTTTGCTGCACCTGCGATAACATCTGCAAAATATGTGTACACGACCAATACAATTTGGTCTATTATTGAGGGACTGTAGAAGCAAGCAAGCAACCTCCCCCCCCCCAACACGGATTGTGTTTTGCTAGGCTGACTTACACCGTGGCCTCAGTGGTCGGATGCAGTGTCAGGCTGAGATGAAGGAAACCTATTTCCCACATATTGAGGAGGAGTGATATTTTCATTTCACAGCAGGGGTTAACCATTCTGTGTGTGGGAAATCACAGTACTATGTGACCTAAGCTTGACTAAACATCCATAAAGTGTCCACCCAGCAAACCAGTGACACAGGATATTTCCAGTGTCGTCCTATAGGGAATAGGAGACTGTGGCTTGTTCATAGTATGTGTGTGTGTGTGTGACTAACGTGACCTAGTGAGTGAGAGCAATAAAAAAAAAGTCACTCCAGTGATCATGTGCTCACTGGAGTGACATCAAAGTCACTAACTGTCCATTGTGATTGGTTGTTGTGACTGAGTGTGACTGACACGTGGCACACGGAGGTGTAATTCAGATAGATACTATCAGTGACACAGCAGCATCAGGGAGGCCAGGTCGGGGCACAATGGAAAGCATTGTGTCGTGACGTCGGGTCCCGTTCACTCTCTCTCCCCTTGGGCTTTATTCTGGGTTTTTCCCTGGAAGTTGACTCAAGTGAAGTTCTAATTTCCCAGTAAATGGAGAATACCTCAACTGGGCACAACACGTGGTCATCCCAAATGGCACCCTATTCCCTATTTAGTGCACTACTTTTGACCAGGGCCCACCGGGTAGGGGCCACTTGGGACGCAGTCTTAGAGAGTGATTCAGAAGGCTAATGAAATGTAGTGTCTCTTCCATAGAAATGAAACGCTCAGTGGTTTTAGTCTCCTATTTTTTATCGGTTGCAAAGAGACTTGATGCACACTAAGTAAATCACAAGTGAAATAGCCTGAAGAACAGTCGCCACCTAGATACCTACAGTGCATTCGAAAAGTATTCAGAACTTCACTTTTTCCACATTTTGTTACGTTACAGCCTTATTCTAAAATGTATTACATTGTTTTTTCCCCCTCATCAATCTACACACATTACCCCATAATGACAAAGCTAAAATGTTTGCAAATTTATTAAAAATAAAAAGCTGAAATATTACATTTACATATGTATTCAGACCCTTTACTCAGTACTTTGTTGAAGCACCTTTGGCAGCGATTACTGCCTCGAGTCTTCTTGGGTATAATGCTATAAGCTTGGCACACCTGTATTGTAAACAAATCAAATTTTGTAAACAAATCCCATTTTGTTAAACTCCCATATATATTGGGTGAAATGCCACAGTGCGCCATCACAGCAGCAAGATGTGTGACCTGTTGCCACAAGAAAAAGGCAACCAGTGAAGGGGGGCGGGTGGGGGTGCCTGATGCCACTCTGGGACACATGAAAGCTGTGAGAGGAGCTAAAGCTATAGTTCCTCCATGACCCTGGTTGATAAGGCAGCTGAGAGTTGGCAGCATAGAGTCATCTCTGGCTAATACAAATAGGCAGAGAGGAGGGAAACAGAGAAACAGCTGTCTTTCTCACCCGTGAACCTCCTGGTTTGAAGACAGTTCTAAGATCCACATGCAGTCAGGATGATGAAAGAGTGTTGTCGCCAGTAGAGGTACCTGAGGGAATGCATGAAAGATATAGGTGATACAGATGAATGTGATTAAATGGAGACAAAGTTTTGAATTAAAAGGGTTTGTTCAAAAGCTTTGTTCACATGCTGTAAAATCATTAAGGTTACAAAGGTCTCTATACCTGAAGGGACAGCAGCTGAGCCTAAATATGGGTTTTGCTGTGCTCTACATCATCATTGTCATCTGCTCTAATCAGTAACTGACTGACTTCAAACATAAACCTTTAATGGTTGAGAGGGGATGAGAGTTGGGAGGCGGGATAGATATGCTGGTTCTGGTGTTATACTGTATGCTTCAGGATTGTTGTGGAGAGAGAAATAGAGAGACTAAGAGAGAGACAGAGAGAGAGAGAGAGAGAGAGAGAGAGTGATTGGTGCCCCTCTATTCACTTAATCACACACTCCCAATCAGCTAATGTCTACATAAAAACAATACATTCAACGTCCTTGGTGATCCACGACTGGGAGAGAAAAATACAAAAACATTGTGTTTCACTCTCTCTCTCAGCGTGCAACACCCCAGCCTACCCGGATGATACATTCATGCCTTAAAGACAGTCTGCACTGGGCCTCCTTTCAATATTAAAAAACAGAAGTCTATTTGCAGCATTATTTATTTATTTTAAATCCCTCTTAAAGAGGGTTGCCTGGCAACGGTGGAGAGGCTGGTGAGGAGTGAGAGAGAGGAAAGAGAGAGAGGTGTGAGGGAGGGAGGGAGGGGCACTGATGATGGTTTGGAGAGGAGGAGAGCCAGACAGATGAAGGCTCAATCAGCTCTGTATGGTGAAAATAAGTGCTGGGACAGAGAGGCTCTCTGGTAGAATAGCATACAGTGATGTGGGAGCTACACAATACACATCATAATCCTACAGGGAGAAAGAGTTCAAATGGATGGTGGGTACCAACACCAGGTGATGCACCTGCTGCACCAATCAAATGCAGCTTTCCTCCAAATTAATTATCCCTCCAAATTCTCTTCAATTGAATATTTTCTTGAAAATCTGATGCCCAAAGGAATGCAGGTGCAGCGGAGATAATTTGAAATCACGCTCTCGTGATCAGTAGCCCTGCCTGAGACTCATAAGCCCAATAGTTGCCCTCGGACCAGAGGGATTTTCCTTTGGTCTAATGGTTAATACTTAATTTTGGTTCTCGAGCGAGAGCTACCGGTTTCGAATCCCACCTGTTACACAGGCAACTGTCATCTATACTGAACAAAAATATAAATGCAACATGTAAAGTGTTGGTCCCATGTGCTGAAATAAAACATCCCAGAAATTGTCCATACACACAAAAAGCTTATTACCTTCAAATGTGTTTACATCCCTGTTAGTGAGCATTTCTCCTTTGCCAAGATAATAAATCCACCTGACAGGTGTGACATATCAAGAAGCTGATTGAACAGCATGATCATTACACAGATGCACCTTGCGCTGGGGACAATAAAAGGCCACTCTAAAATGTGCAGTTTTGTCATACAACACAATGCCACAGATGTCAAGTTTTGAGGGAGCGCGCAATTGGCATGCTGACTGCAGGAATTTCTGTCTGTAATAAAGCCCTTTTGTGGGGAAAAATGTATTCTGATTGGTTGGACCTGGCTCCCCGGTGTGTGGGTTTGGCTCCCAAATGGGTGGGCCTATGCCCTCCCAGGCCCACCCATGGCTGTGCCCCTGCCCAGTCATGTGAAATCCATAGATTAGGTCCTAATGAATGTATGAACTGTAACTCGGTAAATTCGTTGAAATTGTTGCGTTTATATTTTTGTTCAGCATACATTCTCCTGGCTCCTCCTATCTGCATGACATTTCAAACTGTCATAAATCTTCGTTTGCAAGATTGAATTACACAAGACATGCCAAAGCTAAACCAAAAAAGTTTTATTGAAGTAAAATACTGTGTTACATGGAGGTCCAGTTTTACTGGCCATGACTAACGTACATTTTCACAGGCACCTACTGAGATGGGTTAGAGGCAGACAGTACGAGTTGATAGAGGGGACAGAGAGAGAGAGAACAAAAGAGCTCAAACAAACATCACATCAGAGTGATACATAGCATGTACATGGCACATTTACACCCCATCATCATCATCACTATCCTCTCGGTTGCTTCCATTTGGCATGTTTACACAGTAGGACAACAGAGACATACGTAATGGTCTCTAGTGACACACAGTATGACATTTGGCCTTGCAGAAGACAGGGTGGGAAGGCAATGGAGTCACAAAGGATGGTAACATGAATAAAGTCTCCAACCTTCCTGAGCTCAGGGAGGTATCACACATGCAACGTAACAAACGTTGTGACGTGGATTTAGATACAATGGATCAGACCAAGAAGACTAAGTTCTTGGTTTAATATGGTATTTAAAGAATATATGGACATTGGACGCAATATCATTTCAGATACATAACATGTTCTACAAGTGAAGTGTAACACAAAGTGTGCCTCCAAGGTGTGAGGGCTTAGTGCAGTCTGAACATAGTTGGCAAAATGTCAAGAGTATGGAAACACCAAAAACATTTACAGAATATTTGAACTGAAAGCAGTTTGGAGTGAACACTAAGGTAAAAACATTGAGCACAATAAATAACTGAAATAAAATGTTGAAGTCTTGTACAGGTAGATAAAGATGGCAGGATAATGTTAGGAAGGAAGCACCTTACTAAAGACATGACCAGTTTGACTGCTTAGAATTAGCATAGCCTAGTATTACAGTTCAGCACATGATGCACCCAATAGCTTTTTACAGCTGCTGTAGCTCACCATGAACGCTTGTAGAATCACAGAAGGCTATAAAAACAAGAGTTAAAAGTGTAACACAAAATAACATAAAAGCAGTGAAATTCAACAGATAAATATTAAAAGCGTAAGCAAAAGTCCCTGAACCCTTTAAAGTCAAAGTAAGGTGTGTGAAAAGGCCATGACTTCACTGTCTGGCGCTAGAAGACACTAACTGCCATTTTCACTTCACAGATAGTGCCTTTTCACATAGGGAACAGCCCTATAGTATTTAACTGAAATTCCAAACCTTGAACAAACATATCTCCTGTCCCGTTTGAGCTTGAATTGTTGTTACTAATTGGCCCAAGGGGGTACAGCATCATTCGTGGGGGACATGTTTACTGTTGCCTTGCTTTGATTTACATTTGATTGAGTTGTCAAATAATATGAATTCAATGTGAAATCAACAAAAAATGTCACCATGTCATTGGATTTAGGTTAAAGGTTGGGTGAAAAAAATACAAAATTCCCTGACGTTGCTGACTTTCTGCAAATCCAATCAGCTTTCCACGTTGATTCAACGTCATCACATTGATTTTTTGTTGTTGAAATGAAGTGGAAACAACATTGATTCAACCAGTTATTGCCCAGAGGGTCCATTCCATTCTTTACTGAGGTAAGAATTAAGTACATGTTTGGTAAATTTAACTGTTCTCATACCCACTGTCAAAACCTGTTGCTTTGTGCTCTCCTGTTGGGCTTGGAATACTAACAGAGATTTAGACAACCTCCTGACGTTCCGAGAACATTCCAAGAACTCCCTTGTATAGTAGCACGTTCACTCATCATGAGCAGGACAGAGAGTCTAGTACAGGGTTTCCCAAACTCGGTCCTGAGGACCCCAAGGTGTTCACGTTTTGGTTTTTGCCCTTACACTACACAGCTGATTCAAATAATCAACTAATCATCAAGCTTTGATTATTTGAATCAGCTGTGTAATGCTAGGGCAAAAACCAAAACGTGCAGGTCGCGGGTTCCCAGGACAAAGTTTGTGAAATGATGGTCTAGTGGTTATGGTAAAATATGGACACACACAAAACATCAGTGCATTGAAAGAAGAAAGTGTGACATGGATGCAGACAGACAGAGAGAGGCTCTCCCTCCTCTCACATTGTGTAAGCCTGGCTCAGGAGCACAGAGAAATCATAATAATCATACTAGAAGTCCTGCTCTAGTATCACGGTGAAACTGTTGTTGTTGTGGTTGTAACTTTACACCAGTTTTAAAAAATTATATTGCTAAATAAACAAAAGTAGCATAACTTTACACGGTACAGTATGGTACTGACTGGAATGTAGGCAAGTTAATCTGAGAATCACACACAATAAAACACAATTCAATGAGAGATGGGGACGGTAAGAGGAGTATTGGAAGTCTCTTTCACTTCCGTTGGGAGTGCTGAGGTTTCCATGGAGATGGTTTGACCTCTCCGTGAACTATCCCTTCCCCTTTGACCCCTCTTCCTCAGTCTAATAGAGTCTCTGTTAAGGAGGGTTCAGCGGGGGATACCATAGTCCCATAGTCTGTCAGGGAGCTCAGTCCCTCAGTCCTATTAGTCCCACATCCACAAGGAGAATCCCACTGAGTTACATAATGCAGACACACATCAGCATGGCAAAGGAACACATGAGGTACAACAGCGGCAGAGGAGACAGGAGAGAGAGAGAGAGAGAGAGGCAGCATGGTCTGAACCTACTCGACAGATAGCTTTGTTTGATTTTTGTCACAGAAACAGGTATATATAAAATATGTTAAATACATGAATACCTTAAACCATCAAAGGCACCTTGAATGGGAAGGACTTAATTATTCAAATATTTGGAGGATAAAAACAAACCAGTTTGGTCATAAGGGAAAATGTATGTACTCACTAACTGAAAGTCGCTCTGGATAAGAGCGTCTGCTAAATGACTAAAATGTAAATGTAAAAATAAGTGCAGCGCTAAATTAAACTCAGGAGCTCTGTGACAAACGTGTAGCCATCTAGAGGATGCCGTGGTAGAGGAAACTCCAAGGCCATTCTAGGCTATCCTCGTCTTACGAATTGGTCCCTTTCGGCAATTGAATTACTGTACTATAATGCAGGGCGTTTTCAGAAAATTCCCTTCTCTAGCTCATAATGTGGTTGGGAACTAACATGCTTTCTACCTAAACCCAGATTCTTAGGAAAACACACTTAGGACTTTAGAGGTGATTGTCACATATTTGATACACTTGTTTGTACTTGTGCACTTATATATGCATTGTTTAGTCATATCTATTTGGCTTACATCAAGTGTCTCTAGATAGAACCCTAAAATGTACATATCACCTCATACTAAGTTCACCTCAGTCTTCAATTTCCTTTTAAGCCTACACTTCACACAAATATCCTAATTTGATTGTCTAGAATTGCATGAAGTGAATACAAATAATATATATATTTTATATATATTTAAAATAAAGATGGTTAGTAATCTGAGCCCAGTCGACACTTTTTAGAAGACAAAGAAAAGCAGAAAGAAAAAGGAAAGAGGTTGAGAATGACATCAACATCAACAGATGGGGGGGGGGGGGGCAGTATGGTCACTTAGCAGTTGTTGCCTCGCATGAAAATGTGGACTGGTTCTGAATCATGATTACATTTAAATAACATGGACTTTATGGCTATATATTGAAAATATACATTCCAATATTTATATAGAACTATTTTAAAATACAAATGTGCAAAATTTGTAAACAAATGAGATCCTTGGTGAGGCTGGGAGGAGGGTGCTCAGTCACAGCCTGGTGGGCTCCTCGTCACTGTCGCTGCAGTTCCCACAGCAGTCCTGACAGAGAGCGACAGAGAGCAGGTCATTATCAAGAGGCCCAAAGAGAAGTGTATGACTATAAGTATTGATAGGGATACGGAACACCATTATGTAAGCTTCAGGAGCATGATCTGACAATTAATCTTGATGGTTGTACAGTCGTCTCAAATAAAACTGTGAAGGACCTCGACGTTACTCTGGACCCTGATCTCTCTTTTGACGAACATATCAAGAATATTTCAATGGCAGCTTTTTTCCATATTCGTAACATTTGCAAAAAACAGAAACGTTTTGTCCAAAAATTATGCAGAAAAGCTATTCCATGCTTCTGTCACTTCTAGATGAGACTACTGCAATGCTCTACTCTCTTCGGCTACAGCACTAAATAAACTTCACTTAGTGCTAAATAAGGCTGCTAGAATCTTAAGACTAGAACCCAAAAATGTGATCATATTACTCCAGTGCTAGCCTCTCTACACTGGCGACCATTAAGTCTTTACTGAAGGCTCATCTCTTCAGTAGGTCCTATGATTGAGTGTTATCTGGCCCAGGGTTGCGAAGGTGAACAGCAAGGCTTTGGAGTGACGAACCGCCCTTGCTGTCTCTGCCTGGCCGGCTCCCCTCTCTCCACTGGGATTCACTGCCTCTGACCCTATTACGGGGGCTGAGTCACTGGCTTACTAGTGCTCTTCCATGCCGTCCCTAGGAGGGGTGCGTCACCTTGTGCCAGGCTTTTTTCGCTATACTCAAGTGGGTTGAGTCACTGACGTGCCCCCTCGGGCTCGTGCAGTGGAGGAGATCTTCGTGGGCTATATTCAGCCTTGTCTCAGGGTAGTAAGTTGGTGATCTGTTGATATCCCTCTAGTGATGTTGGGGCTGTGCTTTGGCAAAGTGGGTGGGGTTATATCCTGCCTGGTTGGCCCTGTCCAGGGGTATCGTCGGACAGGGCCACAGTGTCCCCCGAACCCCCCTGTCTCAGCCTCCAGTTTCTATGCTGCAATAGTCTATGTGCCGGGGGGCTAGGGTCAGTCTGTTATATCTGGTGAAATTCTCCTGTCTTATCTGGTGTCCTGTGTGAACTTAAGTATGCTCTCTCTCTTCTCTTCCCCCCCCTCTCCCCCCAACTGACATTTACTCCTGAGGTGCTGACCTGTTGCACCCTCTACAACCACTGTGATTATGATTTGACCCTGCTGTTCATCTATGAATGTTTGAACATCTTGAAGAACGATCTGGCCTTAATGGCCATGTATAATCTCCACCCAGCACAGCCAGAAGAGGACTGGCCACGACCTCAGAGCCTGGTTCCTCTCTAGGTTTCTTCCTAGGTCCTGCCTTTCTAGGGAGTTTTTCCTAGCCATCGTGCTTCTATTTCTGCATTGCTTGCTGTTTGGGGTTTTAGGTTGGGTTTCTGTATAAGCACTTTGTGACATCTGCTGATGTAAAAAGGCTTTATTTGATATGATGTACTACAGTACCCATACTGCTCATTGTGAGATCTTACACAGAGCATTATGGGTGATGTAGTACATCATGCTACAATAGGTGCATTCTGGTTTATCAAAAAATCCCAGTAGTCAATTAGAATCCATACACCTAGAGGCCAAAATATACAGAGACCTAACAAATCAAACAGAAAATATAATGTAGAGTCAATGACACACACAACACTGAGGCTTTAGGTTTAGTAAGGTTGAGGATCTCACCTGTCTCCCAAAAAGCCTCTGTAGCAGCCCCTGTTTAGGAGTTGGCGAGGGCTGCCCTCTCCAGTCCAGGTCCGGGGGAACTGTCCCGTCCGTATGAAACACGTTGAGCTCCTGAAAGCACTCGGACTCGATCATCTGGAACCAGAAGAAACTATCCGTTCACAACCTCAAACCCCAAATCCATCGTTTCACAGCTTCTTTGATAAAGGGACATGTCAGGGTAAAAGGGGACTTTAAGAAGGCGTACCAAATGGCACCCTATTACCTGGTCAAAAGTAGTGGACTACATAGGGAATAGGGTGCTTTTTGGGACGCACATGAGTGTTTTTTGCAAGGATATTGATCAGAACATCAGTATGATGAAAGTAAAAGCCATCTTGATAGGACGGGGAAGAGAAAGCACTAAAAATAGGACAAATTTTTTTCTCCGAAAATTACTCAAAGTAAATGTGGTGTTTTAAAACGGGCTGATGTCAAATCTAACCACATCAGTCATTCAGAAGACTTAATTTGATAATAATAATAAATAATATGCCATTTAGCAGACGCTTTTATCCAAAGCGACTTACAGTCATGCGTGCATAAATTTTTTTTGTGTATGGGTGGTCCCGGGGATCGAACCCACTACCCTGGCGTTACAAGCGCCGTGCTCTACCAGCTGAGCTACAGAGGACCACGGTGCACTACTTTTAACCAGAGCCCTGTGTCTTCTTGGCGCCAAAGCAGCTGTTTTGATACAAATCACAAGTTGCTTTTATAACCCACTGCTAACTCAATTGGCCCTGTGTCCGTCTGTCTGTCTGAACTGCCACAGACAGTAGCCTGCAGTATGCTCTGGACTACGACCCCATTAGGCATATTTTCTGACCTCCATAGTAAATATGGGTCTTTGTGGCTCGACCTAGTGCCTCTATATTGGGCCTTTCCTAAATATTGGTTGGTTGTACACCTGAGGGGGCTAATATCTAGCGTCTACATACTGAGCCCGAGTGTCTTCATATTGCATAAGACAAGTTTCAATTAATTTACTTGTTCAGGACGTTATGTAATGTGATAAAGGTTCATTGATGAAAATATTGAGTACAGGTTGCTTCCTTTTGGTGCGCGTGATATTGTGTGACCTCTGACCTCCATCTGCCAGGGGATGGACACGCTGCCTGTGGACACTTTACAGTAGAATGAGTCATCTTTGGGCTCCAACTCCACCCCCTTGACCGTGGAGAACTGCTCGATGTCCAGCACGTCCTTACAGTAAATGGCCTGGGGCTGGGGAAGCAAACAACAATGTACACTACCAGTCCAAAGTTTGGACAAACCTACTCATTCAAGGGTTTTTCTTTATTTTTTTACTATTTTCGACATTGCAGAATAATAGTGAAGGGGAGGTATACAGAAGATAGCCCTATTTGGTAAAAGACCAAGAACAGCTCAAATTATCAAAGAGAAACGACAGTCCATCATTACTTTAAGACATGAAGGTCAGTCAATACGGAACATTTCAAGAACTTTGAAAGTTTCTTCAAGTGCAGTCGCAAAAACCATCAAGCGATGAAACTGGCTCTCATGAGGACCGCCACAGGAATGGAAGACCCAGAGTTACCTCTGCTGCAGAGGATTAGTTCATTAGAGTTACCAGCCTCAGAAATTGCAGCCCAAATAAATGCTTCACAGAGTTCAAGTCACAGACACATCTCAATATCAACTGTTCAGAGGGGACTGTGTGAATCAGGCCTTCATGGTCGAATTTCTGCAAAGAAACCAATAATAAGAAGAAACCTGCTTGGGCCAAGAAACACGAGCAATGGACATTAGACCGGTGGAAATGTGTCCTTTGGCCTGGAGTCCAAATTGGAGATTTTTGGTTCCAACCGCCGTGTCTTTGTGAGACGCGGTGTGGGTGAACGGATGATCTCCGCATGTGTAGTTCCCACCGTAAAGCATGGAGGAGGTGTTATGGTTGGGGTGCTTAGCTGGTGACACTGTCTGTGATTTATTTAGAATTCAAGGCACACTTAACCAGCATGGCTACCACAGCATTCTGCAGCGATACGCCATCCCATCTGGTTTGGGCTTATTTGGACAATCATTCGTTTTTCAACAGAACAATGTCCCAACACACCTCCAGGATGTGTATGGGCTATTTTACCAAGAAGGAGAGTGATGGAGTGCTGCATCAGATGACCTGGCCTCCACAATCCCCCGACCTCAACCCAATTGAGATGGTTTGGGATGAGTCGGATGGCAGAGTGAAGGAAAAGCAGCCAACAAGTGCTCAGCATATATGGGAACTCCTTCAAGACTGTTGGAAAAGCATTCCAGGTGAAGCTGGTTGAGCCAAGAGTGTGCAAAGCTGTCATCAAGGCAAAGCGTGACTATTTGAAGAATCTCAAATATAAAATATATTTTGATTTGTTTAACACTTTTTTGGTTACTACATGATTCCATATGTTATTTCATAGTTTTGATGTTTTCACTATTATTCTACAATGTAGAAAATAGTAAAAATAAAGAAAAACCCTTGAATGAGTAGGTGTGTCCAAACGTTTGACTGGTACTGTATGTCTACTGTACATCCTGTGTTGCATGCACTGTACATTTATGTAATCATGTGCTTGTGCTCTGGGGATGAATAAGGTTATATGGCATATAAACACATGCACATACACTATAACATCATCAAGTGGAGGCAGCTGATTCATCCTATACGAGAAGACTACCATAGAAAGACCAAAACGCTAGATGTTTCATGTCATGACAGCGTCACTACACAGTGATATTCTTGGATGTGTCACTCTTGGAATCTATCCAAATGATGCATTAGGGATTATGACGTCTGTACAGTAAACAGATTGGATCATGCAGTGTGTTTCCTTACATCAGGGGTGAAGGGGGCCTTCAGCCTGCCAGCTTTCAGCCTCTTGAAGTTGATGGATCGGAAGATGGGGTGGGCCTTCACCTCCGTAGCCCCCTCCCCCTGGCAGCCCAGCCTCTTACTGGGCTCTTTGGCCAGCAGCTAGGCAGAGACATGAGAGAGTGACAGCAGTGTTACTAAGCAACAAAGTAAATATGTTATGCTGTTATACTGTTGAATTAGGCACTGATCTGCTTGCTGTATGTGTTTGAAGTTAGTTTTAAAATCATGACAGACAACCTTCTTTGCTTATGATATTACAAGCCATAGAAAACCAGAATAAAAGCATCCTTCATGCACATACAGTCGTGGTCAAAGGTTTTGAGAATGACACAAATACAAATTTTCACAAAGTCTGCTGCCTCAGTTTTGATGATGGCAATTTGCATATACTCCAGAATGTCATGAAGAGTGATCAGATGAATTGCAATTAATTGCAAAGTCCCTCTTTGCCATGAAAATGAACTTAATCCCATAAAAACATTTCCACTGCATTTCAGCCCTGCCGCAAAAGGACCAGCTACCATCATGTCAGTGATTCTCTCGTTAACACAGGTGAGAGTGTTGACAAGGACAAGGCTGGAGATCACTCTGTCATGCTGATTGAGTTAGAATAACAGACTGTAAGCTTTAAAAGGAGGGTGGTGCTTGAAATCATTGTTCTTCCTCTGTTAACTATGGTTACCTGCAAGGAAACACGTGCCGTCATCATTGCTTTGCACAAAAAGGGCTTCACAGGCAAGGATATTGCTGCTTGTAAGATTGCACCTAAAATCAACCATTTATCGGATCATCAAGAACTTCAAGGAGAGAGGTTCAATTGTTGTGAAGAAGGCTTCAGGGCGCCCAAGACAGTCCAGTAAGCGCCAGGACCGTCTCCTAAAGATGATTCAGCTGTGGGATCGGGGCACCACCAGTGCAGAGCTTGCTCAGGAATGGCAGCAGGCAGGTGTGAGTGCATCTGCACGCACAGTGAGGCGAAGACTTTTGGGGGATGGCCTGGTGTCAAGATGGGCAGCAAAGAAGCCACTTCTCTCCAGGAAAAACATCAGGGACAGACTGATATTCTGCAAAAGGTACAGGGATTGTACTGCTGAGGACTGGGGTAAAGTCATTTCATCTCTGATGAATCCCCTTTCCGATTGTTTGGGGCATTCGGAAAACACCTTGTCCGGAGAAGACCGGACAAGGTGTTTGTCATGCCAACAGTCCTGTGTCATGCCAACAGTAAAGCATCCTGAGCCAATTCATGTGTGGGGTTGCTTCTCAGCCAAGCGAGTGGGCTCACTCACCATTTTGTCTAAGAACACAGCCATGAATAAAGAATGGTGCCAACACATCCTCAGAGAGCAACTTCTCACAACCATCCAAGAACAGTTTGGTGACGACCAATGCCTTTTCCAGCATGATGGAGCACCTTGCCATAATGCAAAAGTGATAACTAAGTGGCTCGGGGAACAAAACATCGACATTTTGGGTCCATGGCCAGGAAACTCCCCAGACCTTATTCACATTGAGAACTTGTGGTTGATCCTCAAGAGGTAGGTGGACAAACAAAAACCCACAAATTCTGACAAACTCCAAGCATTGATTATGCAAGAATGGGCTGCCATCAGTCAGGATGTGGCCCAGAAGTTAATTGACAGCATGCCAGGGCGGATTGCAGAGGTCTTGAAAAAGAAGGGTCAACATTGCAAATATTGACTCTTTGCAGAAACTTAATGTAATTGTCAATAAAAGCCTTTGACACTTATGGAATGCTTGTAATTATACTTCAGTATACCATAGTAACATCTGACAAAAATATCTCATAACACTGAAGCAGCGAACTTTGTGAAGACCAATACTTGTGTCATTCTCAAAACTTTTGACCACGACTGTACATCATGAATGCAAATCTCTTGAACACATGATGCTGCCTTCACAAATAAAACTATTACCATAAAGACTGATTTTGATATGCAAAGCCAACAGACAACAAAGCATGATCCCATGTTGTTGACAATATTTGACATTTTAGTCATTTAGCAGACGCTCTTATCCAGAGCGACTTACAGTTAGTGAGTGCATACATTTTTCATACTGGCCCCCCATGGGAAACGAACCCACAACCCTGGCGTTGCAAGCGCCATGCTCTACCAACTGAGCTACACCGGGCTCTGTAGGAGGAGGTACTGTAGTCAGGTACCATTTTGCAGAGGGACTTGGCGTCCTCTGAGAACTTGTCTGAGTACTCCTCCTCCACGTCTCTGACCAGCCTCTCTACGTCCTCGCGTTTGATCTTCTTCTTGCGCTGCTGGAAGGGAGACTGGCCCTCGATCATCTCATACAGCAGACAGCCCAGCGCCCACCAGTCGGGGCTGAAGGTGTAGCGCTCATTCTTCACCACCTCTGGAGCTGACACACACACACACACACACATTAGGATGACAGGCACACAGGCACGCATGCACGCGTACACACACATAGACACACAGAGACATGATTACAAATACTGAAAGTATATTGGTACTGTACATTACACAGTACAGTAACAGTATTTGAAAAAAGGTGTTGAATATCTTTTGTTGAATGGTGTTGAATAGTGCTTACCCATGTACCCTACGGTGCCCACCCGACCCTTGATGGTCTCTCCCTCGGGAACGTGGACCGCCAAGCCCAGGTCTGATATCCGGATATGACCTAAAGGAACACAGCACAACACGCACTGTGTTACAGTACACACCAATTGCTGGAACAGTTAACCTTATGCCATATCACATGCTATCCCCACAAAAGATGCATCTCAATCGAGATATCCGAAAATGACATGACAGAACACATACATACAGTATAACAGACACATTCAGTATTACCTATAACACACCTCAATGCTGTGACACTTAACCTTATGTCATATTTACATTTACGTCATTTAGCAGACGCTCTTATCCAGAGCGACTTACAAATTGGAGGATTGTGACATGCTATCCCCACAGATGATGCATATCAATGGATATAGAAGGAGACGGCCAATCACGATGCAACAAAACAAGACATACAGTATTACATATAACACACCTCAATCCTATGACATTCAACCATATGTCATATGACATGCTATCTCCAGTCTGGAGTCTGGACCACAGACTATGTATATCAGGACATCCTTTGGTCAAAGCAGATCTTATGAAAGCCATGTACTTTAGAAACCTTATGTTGTTTTGCCAAAGAGCACTATTCAGTGGCCGCAGGCTCTACTGACAACCTTGAGAAAGCAGGAGCCCTCCTGTCCTGAGAGAGGTATTTTCATAGACAATCTGCTCCCTCTATTGGTGAATTACAGAACGACAGCCTCGGTTCACACATGCAGTGGTTACTGTACCAACTCTGGTTATGGAGAGCTATAATGTGTGCAGGCTTTTGTTCCAGCCCATCACTAACACACCTGATCTATTATTCAATTAATCATCAAGACCTTGATTAGTTGAATCAAGTGTTTTAAAGTAGTGCTTGGCTGGAACTATAGCATTGTTCCAGGACCAGGGTTGGTCCATAAAACATTTATTTACTTGTATAGTGGGCATTCATATTATTTCCATCTCGATCTCTACTCACCATGGTCATCCAATAGTATGTTTTCAGGCTTCAGGTCCCTGGAAAAAGACAGCAATACAAGGAGTTATAAAACCAATAACTAACGTCTATCTCTTCCATGAGCAGATTTACAAAACTTTGAAAGCTCTCTGCTCTTTGTCTTCCTTTGTCTCACTTTATAATAATAATAATATGCCATTTAGCAGACGCTTTTATCCAAAGCGACTTACAGTCATGCATGCATACATTTTTGTGTATGGGTGGTCCCGGGGCTCGAACCCACTACCTTGGCGTTTCAAGCGCCGTGCTCTACCAGTTGAGCTACAGAGGACCACTTTCTCTCTCCCAACGTCTTGCTATCTATCGTTCTCCCCTCACCTCTCTATCTCCATCCACCCTTGTAAGCTGATAGTTGTGTAAACACTAAATATGCTCCATAAACTTCCTGTAGCCTTGTACGCAGGAAGTCGAGTACCCACTGAACCATTCTATCAGAACAGCCTTGTGTGTGTGTGTATGCATTTCTGTGTGCGTGTGTGTGCCTATGTGTGTGTGACTGTGTGTGTAGCCTCACCTGTAGACGATCCTCTCTCTTTGCAGGTCCTCCAGGCCACAGGCCAGCTCTGCAGAGTAGAACACAGCCCTCCTCTCCTCGAAGCCAGCCTCTCCCATGTGGTAGATGTGGAACTTGAGGTCTCCTCCGTTCATCAGGGTCAGCACCAGACACAGAGCGTCCTTCGTCTCATACGCGTATGCTAGACTCACCTCCACGACACACGGTCATATTCATTAGGCACCAAACAGATGAAAACAAAACAAAACTGACTAAAATGGGGAGGGATTACCTGAACTTGTTCAATAAGAAGCGCTTTTTTTTGTCTTTTGTCGCAAAAATGTTTCCCTACATTCTGCTATGGTGTGCCCTAAAGAATAGAACACTTGGCTAAGAGACCGGTTTGAAAATCATACTTCTACTACTTCAAATATACACAATTAACAAAGCTATGAGGTAGGAGAAGGAGAGTAGAATTTGTGGGAAACAGAATTAACATCTGTCCACTTTTGGCCAACACATTGGACCAGTGATGGATGTCCAAATAAAATATGTCGAAATTGGATTGTGTGGGGTCACTTGAAATGAAAACAAACCCAACTGAATCAAACCCTGATGTTATCTTTTAATTAATAGTGTTATTATTATTATTATTATGATCTGATCTGAGTTATCAGACAGTAGTCTGGAAGAGCCATCTAGACTCAACTGGTCAAAAGTTTTAATGTTGCGGTCAAAAGCTGAGTTGCAGTCGACAGTTTAAATCATTGAGTTCAGTCAACTTGACATCTTTGTAAGGAAAAATTAGTAAGTGGTGCATCAAATATTAATGTAGTTCATAGATACATTACAAAACATTAGGAACACCTGCTCTTTCCAAGCCATAGACTGACCAGGTGAATCCAGGGGAAAGCTATGATCCCTTATTGATGTCACTTGTTAAATCCACTTCAATCAGTGTAGATTTACATTTACATTACATTTTAGTCACTTAGCAGACGCTCTTATCCAGAGCGACTTACAGTTAGTGAATGCATACATAGATGAAGGGGAGGAGACACGTTAAAGATGGATTTTTAAGCCTTGAGACATGGATTGTGTGTGCCATTCAGAGGATGAATGGGCAAGACAAGATTTTAAGTGCCTTTGAACGGGGTATGGTAGCAGGTGCCAGGCGCACCAGTTTGAGTGTGTCAAGAACTGCAACGCTGCTGCGTTTTTCACATTCAACAGTTCCCCGTGTGTATCAAGAATGGTCCACCACCCAAAGGACATCCAGCCAACTTGACATAACTGTGGGAAGCATTGGAGTCAACATGGGCCAGCATTCCTGTGGAATGCTTTCAACACCTTGTGGAGTCCATGCTCTGATGAATTGAGGCTGTTCTGAGGGCAAAAGGGGGTGCAACGCAATATTAGGAAGGTGTATTATACATAATGTGACACATGGTAGGAGGTAAGTAGGTAGCTCGTACACTTACTACAAACCTACTGTTGACTTTCTCTAGAATCTGCTTCTCGTTTAAGGCCATGGACTCTCCTTTCCTCTTCTTGATCCTCTTCTTCTCTAACTTCTTACACGCGTACATCTTCCCTGTGGCACGCACCTGGCACGCACACACCTGACGAGAAGAGTGGATGAAAGAGAGACAAAGAGAGAGAGAGGGGGGGATAGATATAGAAAAGGCTAGTTAACTGAATATTGTAGGTTTTTCATAGTTGAACACCACAGTGTTGTCTACTTTGACACAGTAAATACACTGTAATGGAGGCATGACCATGGCTCAGGCCATTTCACATGAGGAGAGCTCAAGAGGACACCAGTTAATGGCACTTGTATCCCGAAAACACACAACAACACAGTTGATAATTTTATGGGCCCATCAATTCACATCCACACTGAGGTCTTTGTTGTACCTCATTGATCATTTATAAGTTCATCCCTTTGAGGGTCTGATGATGAAGATTATAAGAGACACTATATTTATTTCTTATTATCTACTTGTAAAATATAATTCTAAATGAAAGGAAGCTTTAGTTAAGGAGACAAAGAGACAGAGACAGTCCTTACCTCACCGAAGCCTCCCTTCCCTAATACCCTGTACTGTCGGAATGTGTTCTTAGTGACTGGCTGCCTGTGAGAACACAGAGAAAGGGGTCAACACAATACAAAACAACAACTTTATTGTCTATCGTGGGAAAATGTGCTCAACTATATCGACATACACTGACTGTACAGCAGCAATGCATCTGAACATACACATCTGACTTTGTAAGTAAAAAGGCTTGACCGTTACACTTTTACAAAATGTTTGCTTTAAAAACACTATTCTATCAAAGGAAAGCAATAGGGGGAATAAAACCCTCTTTTTTAATATGTTCTGGCTTATATTATAACTAGACTTGAGTTCGGCCCAGTACCAAATGCAAGATAGGACTACTTTCTTAAGACCTTTAACAAAGTGTTGGAATATTTACTGTGAGTCAAAGGTTGCATCCCAAATGAAAATGACACACTATTCCCTATATAGTGCACTACGTTTGACTAGAGCCCTAATGGGCCCTAGTCAAAAGTTGTGCACTATAAAGGGAATAGGGTGCCATTTGGGATACACACCGTGATGAAAGAGTATGGGTAAACTTATCTCTTTAGTCACATCTATGACTCTTATGGGAAGATCATTGCACAAGCCTTGCCTCTGCTAGGCTGGAGAGTGGAGACATGTTCTGTTTGCTAATGTATATAAATATAGAGACCAGGGCTCATGTATTTCCATAAATAAATCTGTTCCCCAAAGGACTCGTTTGCATTCCATCCACCTCTACGCAGACGACACCATTTTGTATACATCTGGCCCTTCATTGGACACTGTGTTAACAAACCTCCAAAAGAGCTTCAATGCCATACAACACTCCTTCAGTAGCCTCCAACTGCTCTTAAACACAAGTAAAACTAAATGCATGCTCTTCAATCGAACGCTGCTGGTACCCGCCCACCCGACTAGAATCACTACTCTCGGCAGGTCTGACCTAGAGTATGTGGACAATTACAAATACCTAGGTGTCTGGTTAGACTGTAAACTCTCCTTCCAGACTCACATTAAGAATCTCCAATCCAAAGTTAAATCTAGAATCGGCTTCCTATTTCGCAACAAAGCCTCCTTCACTCATGCTACCAAACATGCCCTCGTAAAACTGACTATCTTACCGATCCTTGACTTCGGCGATGTCATTTACAAAATAGCCTCCAACACTCTACTCAGCAAATTGGATGTAGTCTATCACAGTGCCATCCGTTTTGTCACCAAAGCCCCATATACTACCCACCACTGTGACCTGTACGCTCTTGTTGGCTGGTCCTCACTACATATTCGTCGCCAAACCCACTGCCTCCAGGCCATCTATAAATCACTGCTAGGCAAATCCCCGCATTATCTTAGCTCATTGGTCACCATAGCAACACCCACCCGTAGTATGCGCTCCAGCAGGTATATCTCACTGGTCATCCCCAAAGCCAACACCTCCTTTGGCCGCCATTCCTTCCAGTTCTCTGCTGCCAATGACTGGAACGAATTGCAAAAATCTCTGAAGCTGGAGACTCTTATCTCCCTCACTAACTTTAAGCATCAGTTGTCAGAGCACCTTACCGATCACTGCACCTGTACACAGCCCATCTGAAATTAGCCCACCCAACTACCTCATCCCCATATTGTTATTTATTTAGCTAATTTGCACCCCAGTATCTCTATTTGCACATAATCTCTTGCACATCTATCATTCCAGTGTTAATACTAATTGTAATTATTTTGCACTATAGCCTATTTATTGCCTTACCTCCATAACTTGCTACATTTGCACACACTGTATATATATATTTTCTGTAGTATTTTTGACTTTATGTTTTGTTTTACCCCATATGTAACTCTGTGTTGTTGTTTTTATCGCACTGCTTTGCTTTATCTTGGCAAGGTCGCAGTTGTAAATGAGAACTTGTTCTCAACTGGCTTACCTGGTTAAATAAAGGTTTAAAAAAAAAATATGATAGTCCTGCTGGGATAAAAGGTATTTAAATAGACAAGCACGAGTATGGATGTGAACAAAACCAAAACTGTAATGAGCAATAATGACTGTATAAAATAAATAATTAATATACTGAGCTATATCGTATGCTAAAAACAATGGGGAAATTATATTATTTTATACTAATACAATTGCTCAAAGAAAGAGATTTTGTTTAATAAGTAATATTATTTTATCTCAAAAAGGTAGGGTTGAAAATTATTGACACACATAAAGATTCTTATAAATAAAGTAGTCAAAAGTTTAGTATTTGTTCCCATATTCCTAGCACGCAATGACTACATAAAGGTTGTGACTCTACAAACTTGCTGAATGGATTTGCAGTTAGTTTTGGTTGTGTTTCCGATTATTTTGTGCCCCATAGAAATGAATGGTTGATAATGTATTGTGTCATTTTGGAATCACTTTTATTGTAAATAAGAATATAATAAGTTTTTAAACACTTCTACATTAATGTGGCTGCTACCATGATTACGGATACCATGATCAAAGATCATACCCCCAAGACATGCTAACCTCCCCGGTTATTGGTGAAAGATTAGCATGTCTTGGGGGTATGATCTTTGACCTTCTGTAACTTTCTCACTCAACCTTGAGAGGAGCCACTAATACATATGCTGAATCTACAAAACATTAAGAACACCTTCTCTTTCCATGACATAGACTGACCAGGTGAATCCAGGTGAAAGCTATGATCCCTTATTGATGTCAATCAGTGTAGATGAAGGGGAGGGTTTTTACGCCTTGAGACGATTGAGACATACAGTGAGGGAAAAAAAGTATTTGATCCCCTGCTGATTTTGTACGTTTGCCCACTGACAAAGAAATTATCAGTCTATAATTTTAATGGTAGGTTTATTTGAACAGTGAGAGACAGAATAACAACAAAAACATCCAGAAAATGTACATGTATGTACATGTAGGTAGAGGTAAAGTGACTATGCATAGATAATAAACAGAGAATAGCAGCAGCGTAAACAATGCAAATAGTCTGGGTGGCCATTTGATTAGCTGTTCAGGAGTCTTATGGCTTGGGGGTAGAAGCTGTTAAGAAGCCTTTTGGACCTAGACTTGAAGCTCCGGTACCGCTTGCCGTGCGGTAGCAGAAAGAACAGTCCTAAATGACTACCGACCCGAAGCACTCACGTATGTAGTCATGAAGTGCTTTGAAAAGCTGGTCATGGCTCGCATCAACACCATTATCCCAGAAACCCTAGACCCTCTCCAATTTTCATAGCGCCAACAGATTCACAGATGATGCAATCTCTATTGCACTCCACACTGCCCTTTCCCACCTGGACAAAAGAAACACCTACGTGAGAATGCTATTCATTGACTATAGCTCAGCGTTCAACACCATAGTGCCCTTAAAGCTCATCAATAAGCTAAGGACCCTGGGACTAAACACTTCCCTCTGCAACTGGATCCTGGACTTCCTGACGGGCCGCCCCCAGGTGGTAAAGGTAGGTAGCAACACATCTGCCACGCTGATCCTCAACCCGGGGGCCCATCAGGGGTGCGTGCTCAGTCCCCTCCTGTACTCCCTGTTCACCCATGACTGCATGGCCAAGCACAACTCCCAACACCATCATTACGTTTGCCGACGAAACAACAGTGGTAGGCCTGATCACCGACAATGATGAGAGAGCCTATAGGGAGGAGGTCAGAGACCTGGCAGTGTGGTGCCAGGATAACAACCTCTCCCTCAACGTGATCAAGACAAAGGAGATGATTGTGGACTATAGGAAAAAGAAGAGGAGTGAGCACGCCCCCATTCTCATCGACGCGGCTGTAGTGGAGCAGGTTGAGAGCTTCAAGTTCCTTGGTGTCCACATCAGCAAGAAACTATCATTGTCCAAACACACCAAGACAGTCGTGAATAGGGCACGACAAAGCCTATTCCCCCTCAGGAGACTGAAAAGATTTGGCATGGGTCCCCGGATCCTCAAAAAGTTATACAGCTGCACCATCGAGAGCATCCTGGTTGCCATGCTCCACCTGGTATGGCAACTGCTCGGCCTCCGACCACAAGGCACTACAGAGGGTAGTGCGTACAGCCCAGTACATCACTGGGGCCAAGCTTCCTGCCATCCAGGACCTCTATACCAGGCGGTGTCAGAGGAAGGCCCTAAAAACGGTCAAAGACTCCAGCCACCCTAGTCATAGACTGTTCTCTGTGCTACCGCACGGCAAGCGGTACCGGAGCGCCAAGTCTAGGTCCAAAAGGCTTCTTAACAGCTTCTACCCCCAAGCCATAAGACTCCTGAACAGCTAATCTTGGCTACCCGGACTATTTACATTGTCCCCCCACCCCACCCCAACCCCCTCTTTTACACTGCTGCTACTCTGTTTATTATTTATGCATAGTCACTTTAACTCTACCCACATGTACATATTATCTCAATTACCTCGACTAACCGGTGCCCCCGCACATTGACTCTGTACCGGTACCCCCTGTATATAACCTCCCTACTGTTATTTTATTTTACTGCTGCTCTTTAATTATTTGCTATTTTTTACTTATCTATTTTTAACTTAACACTTTTTTTTTCTTCTTAAAAACTGCATTGTTGGTTAAGGGCTTGTAAGTAAGCATTTCACTGTAAGGTCTACACCTGTTGTATTCGGCGCATGTGGCAAATAACATTTGATTTGATTTGAAATGTCAGTGAAGACACTTGCCAGTTGGTCAGCGCATGCTCGGAGTACACGTCCTGGTAATCCGTCTGGCCCTGCGGCCTTGTGAATGTTGACCTGTTTAAAGGTCTTACTCACATCGGCTACGGAGAGCGTGATCACACAGTCGTCTGGAACAGCTGGTGCTCTCATACATGCTTCAGTGTTGCTTGCCTCGAAGCGCGCATAGAAGTCATATAGCTCGTCTGGTAGGCTCGTGTCACTGGGCAGCTCGCGGCTGTTTTTCCCTTTGTAGTTCGTAACAGTTTGCAAACCCTGCCACATCCGACGAGCGTCGGAGCTGGTGTAGTAGGATTCAATCTTAGTCCTGTATTGACGCTTTGCCTGTTTGATGGTTCTTCGGGGCATAGCGAGATTTCTTATAAGCATCCCGCTCCTTCAAAGCGGCAGCTCTACCCTTTAGCTCAGTGCGGATGTTGCCTGTAATCCATGGCTTCTGGTTGGGGTACGTACAGTTACTGTGGGGACGACGTCATCGATGCACTTATTGATGAAGCCAGTGACTGATGTGGTGTACTCCTCAATGCCATCGGAAGAATCCCGGAACATATTCCAGTCTGTGCTAGCAAAACAGTCCTGCAATTTAGCATCTGCGTCATCTGACCACTTCCGTATTGAGCGGAATCTATACACAATACCCCATAATGACAAAGCAAAAACAGATTTTTCGAAAGTTTTGCAAATTTAAAATAAAAAATAAACAAAATAAACCTTATTTACATAAGCATTCAGACCCTTTGCTATGAGACTCGAAATTGAGCTCAGGTGCATCCTGTTTCCATTGAATGTCTGCAGCATTGAAAGTCCCCAAGAACACAGTGGCCTCCATCATCCTTAAATGGAAGAAGTTTGGAACCACCAAGACTCTTGCTAGAGCTGGCCGCCCGGCCAAACTGAGCAATCGGGGGAGAAGGAACTTGGTCAGGGAGGTGACCAAGAACCCAATGGTCACTCTGACAGAGCTCTAGAGTTCCTCTGTGGAGATGGGAGAACCTTCCAGAAGGACAACCATCTCTGCAGCACTCCACCAATCAGGCCTTTATGGTAGAGTGGCCAGACGGAAGCCACTCCTCAGTAAAAGGCACATGACCGCCCACTTGGAGTTTGCCAAAAGGCACCTAAAGACTCTCAGACCATGAGAAACAAGATTATCTGGTCTGATGAAACCAAGATTGAACTATTTGGCCTGAATGCCAAGCATCACGTCTGGAGGAAACCTGGCACCATCTCTACGGTGAAGCATGGTGGTGGAAACAGCATGCTGTGGGGATGTTTTTCAGCAGCAGGGACTGGGAGACTAGTCAGGATTGAGGCAAAGATGAACGGAGCAAAGTACAGGGAGATCCTTGATGAAAACCTGCTCCAGAGCGCTCAGGACCTCAGACTGGGGCGAAGGTTCACCTTCCAACAGGACAACGACCCTAAGCACACAGCGAAGACAACGCAGGAGTGGCTTCGGGACAAGTCTCTGAATGTCCTTGAGTGGCCCAGCCAGAGCCCAGACTTGAACCCGATCGAACATCTCTGGAGAGACCTGAAAATAGCTGTGCAGCAACGCTCCCCATCCAACCTGACAGAGCTTGAGAGGATCTGCAGAGAATGGGAGAAACTCCCCAAATACAGGTGTGCCAAGCTTGTAGCATCATACCCAAGAAGACTTGATACTGTAATCGCTGCCAAAGGTGCTTCAACAAAGTACTGAGTAAAGGGTCTGAATACTTATGTAAATGTGATATTTCAGTTTTAAATTTTTTATACGTTAGTAAACATTTCTACAAACCTGTTTTTGCTTTGTCATTATGGGGTATTGTGTGTAGATTGATGAGGGAAAAAAAATATTTAGACAATTTTAGAATAAGGCTGTAATGTAACAAAATATGGAAATAGTCAAGGGGTCTGAATCCTTTCAGAAGGCACTGTATATAGAGGCGGTGTGAAGTAACTGTAACATTTAATCATTGCGCTGTGTAGGGGTTCTCAGGCTTATACATCTGTCTGTCTGTGTGTCTGTCTGTGTGTCTGTCTGTGTGTGTGTACGTGTGTGTGTACCTCTCCAGCCACTTCCACTGCAGGAATCGGTTATAGTACATGCTGTCGATGTAGTCTGCGAAGGGAGCCACACTCAGGTAGTCATGGATCAGTCTAGAACAGCGGACAGAGAGACAGAAGACAGTCAGAACACATACAGCCCACTACATCACCTAAACAGGAAAAACTCTGGTCCTTCCCTAAGGCCCAGAGTTTTTCCTGGTCAGGTCACATGGTCAGGAAAACCTACATGCCCTACACATGTCCCATGCTGCTACGCCATGGGTCCATCTCTCTGACTACTATACCCCAAACATCAGCTCACATCTAAACATTCATTAACCACAACCAGAGGCAGGAATGACAGAAAGGGTCTGTTCAGGGTCGTAGTGTTGTTGGAACAGTTGTGAGAACGTTCAAAAATAGAAACGTTGCTGAACGGAATGGCGGGTGATTGAAGTGGCTAGGGGTGATTAATTAGAACAGTATTCATCAGCAACCACATACCCTCAACATGCTATTGACACGCCCATACAACAAGTGTGGACAACTGTTCAGAGGATGTTGCACAATGCAGTAGACAGTTTATAAGAAAATTCAGAGATTCTGTCTCTGGGCATATCTCATCACTGAAAATTACCCTTTATTCTTAACTGACTACCTTTGTTGAATAATGGTGAAATTATCTTAAAATATCTACCTTTTCTGATCTTGAATACATCCCATATGCTGAGTAAGTACTGTATGTTAGCATATTCTCTGTGACTGTGTTTCTGTATTGACAGACAGACTCACTTGGTGCACTCGTTGAAGAGTTCTTTACAGGGCTCCTGCTCCAGCCTCTCTGTAAACTGACCCACCATGTCCTCCCCCAACTCAGGAACGTGATCCTCTGACTACAGGGCGATGGAACACAATACAACGTGAATTACGTATATATGACATCATAGGCCCAGATTAAGCCCACTCCTGGATTAAAAAGCGTGCTCGATGGAATATCTCAATTGAAAGTGATTTTTAGTCCAGGAATAGGTTTAATCTGGGTCTGGGAAACCACACCAACCTCAATTATTGAATATTTGACCACAAATCACTCATTGCCTGAGAATAGGTTATTCTACTGTACCTTTGGGCTGAAGTACCTGTCTAGGAGCTCCTGAGCACACTCCCTCCTCTTCTCATCTGGACTGACCTCATACTCTGCCTGTGGGGGAAAGAAACAGTAACACATTATTCAAACAGACGCACGGGCACACGCACACACCTGTACAGTGACATCTGCTCCAACAGGTCAGTTCTACCTTTTCCACTATAGCTAGTAGCCTACAATCACAGTACTTTCTGTACAACCTCTAATGGTACTAGAACCACGTTACCAAATCACTGCAGTAGGCATGAAACAGGAGAAACCGGCATGAAATAGAAGACTACGTTTTGAATCGGAAGAGTTATTACCAATAAGAACATTGTTTATTTCATTTTTTTATTGCTTCATGCCTACTGAACACGACCCAGGCCTACTGTAAGTACCTCCCTAGTACACTACAGCACAGTTCTACAGAGCCACTCGCCTGGGTCCCACTCCTAACCACCATTTTGATTCATAGTTCTCTCTGGATTGTTGATTCCTGAATCCTGCCAAGTACAACAGAATCAGGCCCTTGTGTCATGCCGTCCTCCACCCTCCCTCCAGCAACATGACTTACAGTAAGCTAAGAGCCTCACTCTAAAATGCGTCCGCTGGACTCTCAGCACTACTTGTCCATAATGGTTAGTGACTGTTCAGACGGTTCAAATCTCATTTGCTCTCTTTCTCATGTAGCCCAGACTCCGTGAGAGGGAGGAAGGAGACAGTGCAGTAAAAGGACGTGCTCACTACTTTGAAGTTGGAGAAGACTGTCTGCTATCTCTTATTTCACAAATTCAGCCATCTATTCATCATTCTACTTCCATTGACTATATTCACTGTGCTAGTAGCATCCTCCTATTAAGCCTTTTTCTACTTGTAGGCTTTTGCATTTGTTAATAAACCAGAGAGGATCTAGCTACAACAACACTCCTCAGATCAACAGTTATAATGTGTTAGAGGGAAGGAGATAAAGTGGATAGGTCATGACTGAGTGTGTGTGACTGCATGCATGCAGGAGTGAGTGTGTGGTGTGTGTATATGTATATCTGTGCTCCAGAACAGTATGTTAGAAGAATGCCACACAATGCCACAGGGGTCAGCCAGGGTGGAGAGAGGAAGTTCAGGTTTATCATTGAGTCATCAGGAGGGGGCTCTGAACAACACTCTGGTAGGCTACCCCTCTCCCCTGTCACTATCCAACACTGCCCCCCCCCCCCCTCTACCCCCACTGGGACTGGGTGGTAAGAACACCACCAAGAGCGTAGTGTGGGGCACATTCACTGAGAAAGAAGAGGAGGGGGAGGGGGCAGCGGAGGGTGGTATACTGACTTTGCTCCCAGAAGTCAAGAGTTCCTGTATTTCATTAGCTACTACTCTTCCCTCCTTCCCTCCCCTCCTACCCACTCCCTCCCCTCCTACCCTCCCCTCCTACCCTCCCCTACTCTCCTTCCCTTCCCTCCTACCCTCCCCTCCTCTCCTTCCCTCCCCTCCTACCCTCCCCTCCTCTCCGTCCCTCCTCTCCTTCCCTCCCCTCCTACCCTCCCCTCCTCTCCTTCCCTTCCCTCCTACCCTCCCCTCCTCTCCTCCCCTCCTCTCCTCTCCTCTCCTCCCCTCCCACCCTCTCCTCTCCTTCCCTTCCCTCCCCTCCTACCCTCCCCTCCCCTCCTACCCTCCCCTCCTCTCCTTCCCTCCCCTCCTACCCTCCTCTCCTTCACTCCCCTCACTTCCTCCCCTCCCCTCCCCTCCCCTTCCCTCCTACCCTCCCCTTCCCTCCTACCCTCCCCTCCTACCCTCCCCTCCCCTTCCCTCCTACCCTCCCCTTCCCTCCTACCCTCCCCTCCTACCCTCCCCTCCCCTCCTACCCTCCCCTCCTACCCTTCCCCCTAATACTAGAGAACTTGAGATACATCTAGACAAGCTCGTTCAGAGTCCTTCTGAAGATGTGCATCTTGAGGAAAAACAAACACAAGCGTTTTAATCCTGCCTGTCTGTCTTTCTTACCACAGCGTCCAGGAATTTGACACAGCGCCTCAGCTCAGCCCGGGTTTCACAGAACTGCCGAAAGAGCGTGCGTCCGATTGGCTGCCGCTCACAAAGGCCGATGTAGTCTTTCTCTGTTGAAGGACACAAGACAGGACAGAGAGGGAGTCAATAAGGGCCTCTCTCAGGGTAGAATGAAAACACTTGAGCACAAAAACACACATTAGAAGTCAGGCTGATGTACACAAACAAAATAAACAAATATATACTGTGCATAATACACGTGCTCACACCTACTCAAAGGCATTTGTGCACTTAAAACACATTGTATACACACACAGAGCATATTAGCAAATGTATGAGTACTATGGTATCAAACTAGGCGGCAGGTAGCTTAGTGGTTAAGAGCGTTGTGCCAGTAACCGAAAGGTCGCTGGTTCTAATCCCAGAGCCGACTAGGTGAAAAATCTGTCGATGTGCCCTTGAGCAAGGCACTTAACCCTAATTGCTCCTGTAAGTCGCTCTGGATAAGAGCGTCTGCTAAATGACTAAAATGTAAATGTAAACTATTCCCACACACCTCTGCCTAACACTACCCTCTGTAGGCGGAGAAATGTTAATGAATTATGCCTAAACGTACCCAAAACACACAGCACAATCTCATCTTCAACTACGTAAACAAAACAGAAATGGTCCATCATCTCTTCACACGTGTAAACAGTAATATATAGAGGTATTCTAGATGTATGTATGTATCCAAGTTATTAGGCCCCATTTCCTCTTTAGCGTATGTGTGTGTGTGTCTGGTGAACAACAAATTGCCAGAAGGAAACTGCGATTTGCATCTGTGGCTCAGGTAGACACAAATGAGACCCAGGAGGCTGTATGATGGATCCAGGAGGATGTGTGTAGGTGGCCGATATTGATAGCAACCATGACTAAATACATTGAGAGCTGATCCAAGCTCGTCTCGGTAACCAGAGAGCAGCTGTAGACACATACCAGCGCATGTGCACATGCACACAGTTATAGCTAGCTGTTCATAAAGACAACGGCAGAGAATGTTCCTTTTCCATTCTCTGAATACGCTAAAGGAGAACATCCTTTGGTATTTTTCAGGAGCATACATCGTTTTGGAGGTGTTAGGCCTATATGTGCTGTAAGTTACCTTACATGCTCTCTACTCAAACGCAAAAGCTCTACTGTGCCTTAATGAAATTCATTTAAGTTTATTTATAACTTAATTCATTTAGTTTAATTCTGTTATGCGATAATACTGTAGAGATGTCCAGTGATGCACCCTAAGGTTAAAATCATGTTGCAGACTAATTTAGCAACATGCTTTTCTTATTTGGGTCTATAATGTCTTATTTGTCTACGATCAAATTACAGATTTGCCCTTTAATGTCACTACAACTGTCACGCCCTGGCTCTGGGGACTCTAATATGTTGAGCCAGGGTGTGTAAAGTCTATGTGTTTTGTTCTAGGTTTCATTTCTAGGATTGTTGTTCTATGTTGGCCAGTGTGGTTCTCAATCAGAGGCAACGTGATTCAGCTGTTGCTTGTTGTCTCTGATTGAGAACCATACTTTAGCAGCCTGTTTCCCCACAGAGTTTGTGGGATCTTGTTTCTAGTCTGTTGTGTTAGACCGTGAACTGTCACGTTATCGTTTTGTTGTTTTTGATCGTGTCTCTAATAAAGAGTATGTTTGCCTGCAACGCTGCGCCTTGGTCCTCATCTCTGTTAGACGATCGCGACAGAAGATCCCACCAAGACTGGACCAAGCAGCAAGTCCAGGAGCCAGCGCCTGAGAGATCTCTAGCGGATCTCCTTCGCCTCCTCGACTGGGTCAAGCCATGTGAGGAAGAGAGGGGCTTGACGTGGAGGCAGAAGGGCGAAAGGCTGGCGAGAAGCATGGAGACCTGGTCCACGGGTAGGAGTGAAGCCCATACATTTTTTAGGGGGGGGCTAACGCCGTGGACGACGGGGCAGCAGGAGGCCGCCAGGTTACGGGAGTCACTGGTCACCAGGGGGAAGGAGGATGTAGAGGCACGGCGAGAGGTACTGGCGTGTGTTGCCAGTCCGGTCCGGCCTGTTCCTGATCCCCACGTAGGGCCAGTGGTGTGTGTTCCCAGTACGGTCCGGCCTGTTCCTGCCACTCGCACCAAGTCTACGGTGCGCGTCGCCAGCTCGGCCCGGCCCGTTCCTGCTCCCCGCACCAAGTCTGTGGTGCGCGTCGCCAGCCCAGTCCGGCCCATCCCTGCTCCCCGCACCAAGTCAGTGGTGCGTTTCGTCAGCCCTGTCCGGCCCGTTCCTGCTCCCCGCACCAAGTCAGTGGTGCGCGTCGTCAGCCCGGTCCGGCCCATTCCTGCTCCCCGCACCAAGTCAGTGGTGCGCTTCGTCAGCCCGGCACGGCCCGTTCCTGCTCCCCGCACCAAGTCAGTGGTGCGCTTCGTCAGCCCGGTCCGGCCCGCTCCTGCTCCCCGCACCAAGTCAGTGGTGCGTTTCGTCAGCCCGGCTCGGCCCGCTCCTGCTCCCCACACCAAGCCAGTGGTGTGCGTCGTCAGTCCGGCACGGCCCGTGCCTGTTCCACCGGTGGCTGGTCCGGCACCGGTCAGATGCTTCACGCCGGAGCTAGAGCAATCCGCTCCACCAGTGTGCAGTCCAGCTCCGGCCAGCGGGGCCAGACCGGACCAGGGGTACTTTGGGGGGTTGGAGCGGGGATCAGGCCCGGAGCCGGATCCGCCGCCTAAGCGGAGTGCCCACCCGGTCCCTCCCCTGTGGTATTTGGTGGGCGCGGTCGGAGTCCGCGCCTTTAGGGGGGGGTACTGTCACGCCCTGGCTCTGGGGACTCTAATATGTTGAGCCAGGGTGTGTAAAGTCTATGTGTTTTGTTCTAGGTTTCATTTCTAGGATTGTTGTTCTATGTTGGCCAGTGTGGTTCTCAATCAGAGGCAACGTGATTCAGCTGTTGCTTGTTGTCTCTGATTGAGAACCATACTTTAGCAGCCTGTTTCCCCACAGAGTTTGTGGGATCTTGTTTCTAGTCTGTTGTGTTAGACCGTGAACTGTCACGTTATCGTTTTGTTGTTTTTGATCGTGTCTCTAATAAAGAGTATGTTTGCCTGCAACGCTGCGCCTTGGTCCTCATCTCTGTTAGACGATCGTGACAACAACAGTAGAACTACCCATGTCTTTCCACTAAATCATTTTGATACATGCTCATGAGCTGTCGGTTGTTGTGGTTCTGTTGTGTATCTATAGGGCCCTATGTGCTCTGTCAGTGGCCTATGCTAGTGGTCTCTGATTGGGTTCTACAATGGAACGATGAGGAGGACAAAACAAGATTTGAACCCCTAATGGCCGTTTCATAGAGATAATCGAATTAGCCACAATGCAATTTAATTCAGCCCCTGACAGAGGCTCTATTGACAGTAAGATAGTTGGAAGAGATCATGTAGATCCCCCTCTGAGCCCTGGCCTTTTTCACATCTATTGTTGCTTTCAATGGATAGATGGTTTTTGGCCCTGCTACAAGACCACCTGACTCAACTAAAATGTGAGTCAGAAGATTGAGAGGAGAATTGAAATTCATCACTGCATTTGGTGTAATTTAATCAATTCAAAGAGTATAAACTTGATTCCACCGGCTTCATGTTTACATCAACGATGGGCTCTTAAAAACTGTGTAGTGATGTTTCAATTGTGAAATTCATCCCACAAGATCACAGCCATTAAAACAGTAAGCTATTTGGATTCTGCGGCATATTGCATTGGGGCTGATAGCCTGATACTGCACTCTGCCTTGTTCCATCTCCTCTCTCTGCTTGCTGCTCTGACTATCAATGGGGGCAATTCTCTGATAACAGAGTCAAATGTATGGAGAGAGGAGGGAGGCAGAGAGCGCAGGCGGCAGTATGGTAAACCTGAAGCCAGCGCTCATTAACAGTTACAGAGAGTGCACAAAGCTTTATTGACTGCTGGACGATTGGATGGCCACTACAGGCCGTGCAGTGGGGAGAGGAAGAGGGGCGGGCTGGGCCTTTCTAAATGGCTGAGTCATTTCGGAAATGAGAAACGTCATTTCAGTCAGTGCCTTTCGCGTTAGTTTCCTGGGAGAGTGGAAGGACACAAAAATAAACTGGGGGTGTGCATGGGTTTTCTCCAGAGGGCATCAGACTATCTTTCTCTGTCAGGCCTCGCCTCGCCGGTAAACACGGAAGTTGAGGGTTTCCTGTGCCCCTCTCTCTCTCTCTTTCTCTTTCTAGACAAGATTTGTTTGAGTTGGTGCTCGGCCGCCTGTCTGTGTTTATCCCGCACAATCTCAGGTGGAGGTGGCTCTCTCTCTGTCACTGTGTATCAGACAGCATCTGGTGAGGGTAAACACCAGTGAACAATGAGAGATATCCACATGTCATCCACTCAGGCCTGTAATGATGCCCTATGCTGTACTGTGTGTACAGTGCCTTCAGAAAGTATTCACACCCCTTGACTTTTTCTACATTTTGACATGTTATAGCCTGAATTCTAAATATATATGAAATTGAGATTTTGTGTCACTGGCCTACACACCATAATGTCAAAGTGGAATTATGTTGATTTTTTTTTACACATTATTCAAAATGAAAAACTGAAATGTCTTGAGTCAATAAGTATTCAACCCCTTTGTTATGGCAAGCCTAAATAAATTCAGGAGTAAAAATGTGCTTAACAAGTCACATAATAAGTTGCATGGACTCACTCCGTGTGCAATAATAGTGTTTAACATGATGTTTGAATGACTACCTCATCTCTGTACCCCACACATACAATTATCTGTAAGGTCCCTCAGTCGAGCAGTGAAATTCAAACACAGATTCAACCACAAAGACCAGGGAGGTTTTGCAATGCCTCGCATAGAAGGGCCCCTATTGGTAGATCGGTAAACAAAAAAAAAGCAGACAGTGAATATCCCTTTGAGCATGGTGAAATGATTGATTACATTTTGGATGGTGTATCAATACACCCAGTCACTAAAAAGATACAGGCGTCCTTCCTAACTCAGTTGCCGGATAGGAAGGAAACCCCTCAGGGATTTCATCATGAGACCAATGGTGACTTAAAGACAGTTACAGAGTTTAATAGCTGTGATAGGAGAACATTTAGGATGGATCAACAACATTGTAGTTACTCCACAATATTAACCTAGTTGACAGAGTGAAATGAAGGAAGCCTGTACAGAATAAAAATATTCCAAAACATGCATCCTGTTTGCAACAAGGCACTAAAGTAATACTGCAAAAAAATGTGGCAAAACAATTAACATTTTGTCCTGAACGAACGTGACAGAAGATCCCACCAAACGAGGACCAAGCAGCGTGCCCAGGCGGAGCGAATAGCCATGTCACTGGTGGGCAATTTGTGGTCATGGGAAGAGATATTTGCGGGGAGAGGACCATGGGCTAAGGTAGATGCCCAGGCAGGAGAGGAGCAACGGCAACACGGAGGAGGCCGGTCGAGGAGGAAGCCTGAGAAGCAGCCCCCAAAAAAAAAATTGGGGGGGCACACGGGGTGGTTGGCGGAGCCTAGTGTCAGAGCAGAGCCAACTCCCCGTACTCACGCGAGGAAGCGTATGACTGGGCAGGCTCCGTGTTATGCGGAGCTAAGTACTGTGTCGCCAGTGCGCCGGCACAGTCCTGTACGTCCTGTGCTTGCACCACGCACGTGCCGTGCGAAGATGGGCATCCAGCCAGGAAGGGGTGTGCCGGCTCAACGCTCCTGGTCTCCAGTACGCCTCCTCAGTCCTGCATATCCTGCGCCAGTTCTACGAACTGTATCGCCAGTGCGCGTACACAGCCCAGTGCGTCCTGTGCTGATGCCTCACATATACTGTGCGGAAGTAGGCATTCAGCCAGGACGGGTTGTGTCAGCTCTCCGCTCCAGACCTCCAGTCCGCCTCCACAGTCCGGCCCGGCCTGTTCCTGCTCCTCGCACCAAGCCAGTGGTGCGTGTCGCCAGTCCGGCCCGGCCCGTTCCTGCTCCTCGCACCAAGTCCGGTCCGGCCCGTGCCTGCTCCTCGCCCCAGACCAGTGGTGCGTGTGTCCAGTCCGGCACGGCCCGTGCCCGTTCCACCGGTGCCTGGTCCGGCACCGGTCAGCTGCTCCACTCCGGAGCCAGAGCAGTCCGCTCCACCGGTGCCTGATCCAGCTCCGGTCAGCTGCTCCACTCCGGAGCAAGAGCAGTCCGCTCCACCGGTGCCTAGTCCAGCTCCGGTCAGCGGCTCCAGTCCGGAGCCTGAGCAGTCCGCTCCACCGGCGTCTGGTCCAGCTCCGGTCAGCAGCTCCAGTCCAGACCATGACGTCAGCCCCTCTCCAGGTTCGGGGTCTCCCACACCAGGGTCCAGACAGGGCCTGGAGTATCGTGGGAGGAAGGAGGGGAAGCAGCGCGCCGAGATCCAGACCAGACCAGGGGCGCAACAGGGAGGCGGAGAGGGTGTGGTCGTCACGCCCGGAGCCGGATCCGCCTCCAAGGCGGAATGCCCACCCGGCCCCTACCCTGGTATGTGAAGGTTGTGCGGTCGGAGTCCGCACCTTTGGGGGGGGGGGGGGGGCACTGTCACGCCCTGACTCAGGGGACTCGTATATGTTGAGTCAGGGTGTGTATCTTCTTTGTTATGTAGTATTTTCTATGTGGGATCTAGTATGTATAGTTCTATGTTGGCCGGTGTGGTTCCCAATCAGAGGCAGCTGTCGTTCGTTGTCTCTGATTGGGGACCATACTTAGGCAGCCTATTGGCACTATTGAGTTGTGGGATCTTGTTCCGGTTAAGGTTTGTTGTGTGTCTACCTTAAGACTTCACGTTTCGTTTCGTTTATTGTTTTGTCGTGTGTTTATTAAGTTGAATAAACATGTACGCATATCACGCTGCACCCTGGTCTGACCCGTCCTTGAACGAACGTGACACACTGGGAGATTAATTCACCTTTCAGCAGTACAATAACCTAAAACAAGGCCAAATCTGCTTACCAGTTGAGTTGCTTACCAAGAAGACAGTTAATGTTCCCAAGTTGCCGAGTTACAGTTTTGACTTAAATCTGCTTGAAAATCTATGGCAAAACTTGAAAATGGTTGGCTAGCAATGATCAACAACCAATATGATAAAGCTTGAATGGGCAAATATTGTAAAATCCAGGTGTGCAAAGCTCTTATAGACTTACCCTGAAAGACACACAATTATAAACGCTGCCAAAGGTGATTCTAACATGTATTGATTCAGGGGTGTGAATACTTATGTAAATGAAATATTTCTGTATTTAATTTTCAATACATTTGCAACAAATTCTAAAAACACATTTTCACTGTCATTAAGGGGTATTTTGTGTAGATGGGTGAGAAAAAAAAATATTGAATCCATCTTGAATTCAGGCTGTAACAACAAAATGTGGAATAAGTCAAGGGGTATGAATACTTTCTGAGGGCACTGTATGTCCGCAAAGCAACAGTAAATACTACAGTATTCACTGTAGTGTTTTTGTAGACTTTAGCTTGCAAAAACACTACAGTGAATACTACAGTAAATATTTAACCATAGTATACCATAGTATTTTTTCATGTGGGTGATCTCTACATTAAAAGGGATACTTTGAGATTTTGGCAATGAATCTACTTTCCCAGAGTCAGATGAACTTTTATATGTCTCTGCGTGCAGTTTGAAGGAAGTTGCTAACTAGCGTTAGCGCAATTGCTAATTAACATTAGTGCAACATAAGTGAACAATACACCACTACAGACTCAAGACTACTTCACCCGCATGTTTTCTACCACCACCATTCCCACAATTCAGCACAGCAACACTGTCTGCCAAGGCTGAGATATAGGCCTAGAAGCCAGCCTGGCCTTGTAGATCTAGCGGTTGTAGCTTCAGGACAGAAAGCACTGCAAAAAATACAAATATTAAAAATACATTTGTTCAAAGCCTCAGGGTGAAAAAATATATTTTTTAAGACTTGGGAACAATCAATGTGTCTATTGTATGTATGGAAGGCCACCATAGGAGCTGGAGTCATAACCCAAAAGGCCCTTGGCCAGGAGCCTCAGCCCAATGATATGCATCTCAACCTAATCTCCTGCCTTATGGAGATAAATCACGATAATGGGGAAATCATATGATTTCCTTTAACCTTAATCGTTTATTTTCTTTCTTTGTTCACCACCACCTCCCAACCTACTGTTTCACCCTGACCAATGGAGGAAAGTAGCCTATTCTCAGAAATTGGGCTCAAATCCATACAATCGTTCTACTCTTATGAACAAAATGGATAAGAACTAGGAAGAGGAGCCACAATCACAATGGTGTCAACGTGGTGTTGTAACAATGCCCCAAACTGGATGTAGGCTAAATACTGTAACGACAGCCTTGAAAACAGCCATCTCATCCTAAAGTTTGGGCTTTGAGCTTCCACTTATATTTAATTGTGTTACTTTCCTTTAGATTGTGTTTTGTATGAAACTAATGCAATCTCTTAGACCTGCTGCAGAACAAACACTCAAATATGCAACAAATATATATTTTCTACCGTCTACATAGTAAGAAATGTCAATTATCATTAGTGAGATCTCACAGCAAAACTGTGTCTACTTTGTGTTCCAAACCAGTGACCTATAAACATTTGTCACCATTTTCTTTTTGAACGGCAAAATGAGTGAAAAGAGTGAATTCAAACAAACATGCGAGTCAGCTTCCTCTTTCTGCCCAGGCCACAGCTTCCTCTGTGGTAAAATAGAAGCACAGTTACATTATGTCTGCCTCTGGTTCATGGCTGAAGCCAATGATAAAATGCACTCAGCATTTACAGCTTAAACAGGATTCACTTCACAATCATCCATCTGAGAGAGCAATGGATGAGAGGGATTTATAAACCCTCTCGGTGCCGCAGTAGAAAAGCTGCCGACAATGCCTCTAAAATATCGGAAAACAGAAAAACTAAAGTTACCACAGCAGCCTATCTTCATCATTCACGTGTTTCACAGGATACAATGCAAGCCCCATGATTACAAAATACTGTGCAGTTAGCTGATCCGCATTGGTGTGACTCCATGTTCAACAACTCCTAACCACCACCAGCAGTACCAGCCACATATATAAGATTGTCAATCGCCATAAACACAATGCAAATATACTGTATGTTTCTTTGTGCACAAAATAGCCAATAACTAATGTACTTCCTAAGGAAATAATGGGATGATTGAATAATGACTCCTGATTAGATAATAGGATAATTGACGCATATTATACAGGCCTGCATTCCAACTGTACTAAATTATACATACAGTATACTTCTTGTCTTGAGGGGATGGGGTGGGGATTTCCTCCACCATTGAAAGCACTGTATGGCCAACTGCCATCAGACTACTTCATAACATAACACAGTCCGTCATCACCTACCCCACCTTGACTTCTGTCAGACCACAGTGTCTGGGCGGCAGGTAGCCTAGCGGTTAAGGGTCAGTAACCGAATCCCCGTGCTGGCAAGCAGTAAAAATCTGCCGTTCTGCCCTTGGGCAAGGCATAACCCCCAACAACAACTGCTCCCTGGGCGCCGATGACGTCGATTAAGGCAGCCCCTCGCACCTCTCTGATTCAGAGGGGTTGGGTTAAATGCGGAATAACCATTTCGGTTGAATGCAGTCAGTTTTGCAACTGACTAAGTATCCCCCTTCCCAGACCTACAGTGGACAAACTTCAATCTCAGCCTCTAGTTATACAGTGGGGAAAAAAGTATTTAGTCAGCCACCAATTGTGCAAGTTCTCCCACTTAAAAAGATGAGAGAGGCCTGTAATTTTCATCATAGGTACACGTCAACTATGACAGACAAATTGAGAAAATAAAATCCAGAAAATCACATTGTAGGATTTTTAATGAATTTATTTGCAAATTATGGTGGAAAATAAGTATTTGGTCACCTACAAACAAGCAAGATTTCTGGCTCTCACAGACCTGTAACTTCTTCTTTAAGAGGCTCCTCTGTCCTCCACTCGTTACCTGTATTAATGGCACCTGTTTGAACTTGTTATCAGTATAAAAGACACCTGTCCACAACCTCAAACAGTCACACTCCAAACTCCACTATGGCCAAGACCAAAGAGCTGTCAAAGGACACCAGAAACAAAATTGTAGACCTGCACCAGGCTGGGAAGACTGAATCTGCAATAGGTAAGCAGCTTGGTTTGAAGAAATCAACTGTGGGAGCAATTATTAGGAAATGGAAGACATACAAGACCACTGATAATCTCCCTCGATCTGGGGCTCCACGCAAGATCTCACCCCGTGGGGTCAAAATGATCACAAGAACGGTGAGCAAAAATCCCAGAACCACACGGGGGGACCTAGTGAATGACCTGCAGAGAGCTGGGACCAAAGTAACAAAGCCTACCATCAGTAACACACTACGCCGCCAGGGACTCAAATCCTGCAGTGCCAGACGTGTCCCCCTGCTTAAGCCAGTATATGTCCAGGCCCGTCTGAAGTTTGCTAGAGTGCATTTGGATGATCCAGAAGAGGATTGGGAGAATGTCATATGGTCGGATGAAACCAAAATATAACTTTTGGGTAAAAACTCAACTCGTCGTGTTTGGAGGACAAAGAATGCTGAGTTGCATCCAAAGAACACCATACCTACTGTGAAGCATGGGGGTGGAAACATCATGCTTTGGGGCTGTTTTTCTGCAAAGGGACCAGGACGACTGATCCGTGTAAAGGAAATAATGAATGGGGCCATGTATAGTGAGATTTTGAGTGAAAACCTCCTTCCATCAGCAAGGGCATTGAAGATGAAACGTGGCTGGGTCTTTCAGCATGACAATGATCCCAAACACACCGCCCGGGCAACGAAGGAGTGGCTTCGTAAGAAGCATTTCAAGGTCCTGGAGTGGCCTAGCCAGTCTACAGATCTCAACCCCATAGAAAATCTTTGGAGGGAGTTGAAAGTCTGTGTTGCCCAGCGACAGCCCCAAAACATCACTGCTCTAGAGGAGATCTACATGGAGGAATGGGCCAAAATACCAGCAACAGTGTGTGAAAACCTTGTGAAGACTTACAGAAAAATGTTTGACCTGTGTCATTGCCAACAAAGGGTATATAACAAAGTATTGAGAAACTTTTGTTATTGACCAAATACTTATTTTCCACCATAATTTGCAAATAAATTCATTAAAAATCCTACAATGTGACTTTCTGGAATTTTCTTTCTCATTTTGTCTGTCATAGTTGACGTGTACCTATGATGAAAATTACAGGCCTCTCTCATATTTTTCAGTGGGAGAACTTGCACAATTGGTGGCTGACTAAATACTTTTTTCCCCACTGTAGTTTTGTGGGACTTTTCCACCTCTTACAGTGCCTTCAGAAAGTATTCATACCCCTTGACCCCTTGGAATATTTTTATTCTGTACAGACTTCCTTCTTTTCACTCTGTCAATTAGGTTAATATTGTGGAGTAACTACAATTACGTTGATCCATCCTCAGTTTTCTCCTATCACAGCCAATAAACTATGTAACTGTTTTAAAGTCACCATTGGCCTCATGTTGAAATCGCTGAGCGGTTTGCTTCCTCTCTATCAACGGAGTTAGGAAGGACGCCTGTATCTTTGTAGTGACTGGGTGTATTGATACACCATCCAAAGTGTAATTAATAACTTCACCATGCTCAAAGGGATATTCAATGTCTGCTTTTTTTTATTTGTATCCATCTACCAATAGGTGCCCTTCTTTGCGAGGCATTGGAAAACCTCTGTGGTCTTTGTGGTTGAATCTCTGTTTGAAATTCACTGCTCGACTGAGGGACCTTTCAGATAATTGTATGTGTGGGGTACAGAGATGAGGTAGTCATTCAAAAATCATGCTAAACACTATTATTGCACACAGAGTGAATGCATGAAACTTATTATGTGAGTTGTTAAGCAAATATTTACTCCTGAATTTATTTAGACTTACCATAACAAAGGGGTTGAAGACTTATTGACTCAAGACATGTCAGCTTTTCATTTTTAATTAATGTGTAAAAAAAGAAATCCCCTTTGACATTATGGGGTATTGTGTGTAATCCATTTTAAATTCAGGCTATAACACAACAAAATGTGGAAAAAGTAAATGGGTGTGAATACTTCCTGAAGACACTGTATTTGAGTGTGGAGTGCAGCTTTTCCCTCGTGTTTGGACTTTTACTACGAATTTACAGTGAACAAAAATATAAACGCAACATGTAAAGTGTTGGTCCCATGTTTCCTGAGCTGAAATAAAAGATCCCAGAAATTTTCCAAACACACAAAAAGCTTATTTCTCTAAAATGTTGTGCACTAATTTGTTTACATCCCTGTTAGTGAGCATTTCTCCTTTGCCAAGGTAATCCATCCACCTGACAGGTGTGGCATATCAAGAAGCTGATTCAAAAGCATGATCATTACAGAGGTGCACCTCGTGCTGGGGACAATAAAATGCCACTAAAATGTGCAGTTTTGTCACACAACACAATGCCACAGATGTCTCAAGTTGAGGGAGCATGCAATTTTGTATTTGTATTTATTAGGGGACCCCATTAGCTACTCTTCCTGGGGTCCAAAGACATTAAGGCACTTACATCACACATAAAACAAAATATAAAACAGTACATCATATAACATTATTACACTACTACATATCTATAATACAAAATGTATAATACCACCATACAACAATATTACAATGTACATGTGTGTAGAGTGCGTGTGCTAGCATGTGTCTGTACCTGTGTGTGTGTCTCTTCACAGTCTCTGCTGTTCCATAAGGTGTGTTTTTATCTGTTTTTTTTAATCTGATTCTTGCATCAGTTACCTGATGTGGAATAGAGTTCCATGTAGTCATGGCTCTATGTAGTACTCTGCACCTCCCATAGTCTGTTCTGGACTTGGTGATTGTGAAGAGACCTCTGGTGGCATGTCTTGTGGGGTATGTATGGGTGTCTGAGCTGTGTGCTAGTAGTTTAAACAGACAGCTTGGTGCATTCAGCTTGTCAACACTTCTTACAAAAACAAGTAGTGATGAAGTCAATCTCTCCTCCACTTTGAGCCATGAGAGATTGACATGCATATTATTAATATTGGCTCTCTGTGTACATTTAAGGGCCAGTCGTGCTGCCCTGTAAATGAGCCAATTGTAATTTTCCTAAGTCCCTCTTTGTAGCACCTGACCACATGACTGAACAGTAGTCCAGGTGTGACAAAACTAGGGCCTGTAGGACCTGCCTTGTTGATAGTGTTGTTAAGAAGGCAGAGCAACGCTTTAATATGGACAGAGGTAGGGTTTCAAGTGTCTCCGGAAGGTGGTCAGTGACTCCACTGTCCTGGCGTCGTGGGGGAGCTTGTTCCACCATTGGGGTGCCAGAGCAGTGAATAGCTTTGACTGGGCTGAGGGGGAACTGTGCTTCCGTAGAGGTAGGGGGGCTAGCAGGCCAGAGGTGGATGAACGTAGTGCCCTCGTTTGGGTGTAGGGTCTGATCAGAGCCTGAAGGTAAGGAGGTGCCGTTCCCCTCACAGCTCCGTAGGCAAGCACCATGGTCTTGTAGTAGATGTGAGCCTCAACTGGAAGCCAGTGGAGTGTGCGGAGGAGCAGGGTGACATGAGAGAACTTGGGAAGGTTGAACACCAGACGGGCTGCAGCGTTCTGGATAAGTTGTAAGGGTTTAATGGCACAGGCAGGGAGCCCAGCCAACAGCGAGTTGCAGTAATCCAGACGGGAGATGACAAGTGCCTGGATTAGGACCTGTGGCGCTTTCTGTGTGTTGCGTTTATATTTTTGTTCAGTATATCTATCAATGGGCTAGCAAGCAGAGGAGAGGAGAGGAAGCATACCTGTAGTTTGCCGGAGCTCCTCACACAGGCTGATGTGGGGAAACTGAAGCATCTGTTTCCATTTCTTGCTTTTTCCTTTTCTGTTGCCACCACCTCCTGTAAAAGAACAGTGGTTGATTAAATCAAACAAAAGAAAAATATAACACATGGGCAAACACTAAAATACTGCCTGATACATACAGTAAGTAGCCTAAGCCTTGAGCAGCCTATAAAGTACATACAGCCCCTAAAAACACTCAGAACAAAAGTGCTGTTGTAGATTGGTCAAGATAAAGAAGAGGGTCAGGGTGATTCATATAATGGCTGTCCTGGAGTATGTGTCAAGAAGACAGAGAGGTTATTCATTTGTTGACATAGAAAAAGCACACTTACTGTATTCTAGTCTAACTCTTTAAATCAAATCAAATGTTATTGGTCACGTACACATATTATGCAGATGTTATCGTGGGAATTAATAAATATATAAATATTAGAACGAGCAGTGTCAGAGTCCGGAATATAAATATATATGTATATGGTGGTGTGTATAGACATTATGGACAGTATATGAATATAAAAAGGTGTGTACAGCAGCAGTTATATAGGATGAGCCTTGACTAGAATACAGTATATACATATGAAGTGGGTAAAACAGTATGTAATAATTATTAATTATTCATATTAAAGTGACCAGTGTATGACTATGTACATAGGGCAGCAGTCTCTAAGGTGCAGGGTTGAGTACCGGGTGGTAGCCTGCTAGTAACGGTGACTAAGGTTCAGGGCAGGGTACTGGGCGGAGGCCGGCTAGTGGTGACTAACAGTCTAATGGCCTGGAGATAGGAGCTGTTTTTCAGTCTCTCAGTCCCAGCTTTGATGCACCTGTACTGTCTCCGCTTTCTAGATGGTAGCGGGGTGAACAGGCCGTGGGTTGGGTGGCTGAGGTCCTTGATGATCTTTTCGGCCTTCCTGTGACACCGTGTGCTGTAGATGTCCTGGAGGGCAGGCAGTGTATCCCTGGAGATGTGTTGGGCTGACCGCACCACCCTTTGGAGAGCCTTGTGGTTGCGGACGGTGCAGTTGCCATACCAGGTGATGATACAGCCCTTGAGCATGCTCTCAATGGTGCATCTGTAGAAGTTTGAGGGCCTTAGGGGCCAAGCCGAATTTCTTCAGCCTCCTGAGGTTGAAGAGGCGCTGTTGCGCTTTTTCACCACACTGTCTGTGTGGCTAGACTATTTCAGGTTGTTAGTGATGTGCACGCCGAGGAACTTGTAGCTTTTCACCTTCTCTACTGTGGTCCCGTCGATGTGGATGGGGGCGTGCTCCCTCTGCTGTCTCCTGAAGTCCACCCAAGGGGTGCACGTTTTGTTTTTTGCCATAGCACTACACAGCTGATTCAAATAACCAAAGCTTAACGATGAGTTGATTATTTGAATCAACTGTATAGTGCTAGGGCAAGAAAACATAACATGCACCCCTTGGGGTCCCCAGGACCGAGTTTGGGAAACACTGCTGTAGGCTGTCTCGTCATTGTTGGTAATCAGGCCTACCATTGTTGTGTCGTCTGCAAACTTCATGATTGAGTTGTGCGTGGCCACACAGTATTGGGTGAACAGGGAGTACAGGAGGGGGCTGAGCATGCACCCTTGTGGGGCCCCGTGTTGAGGATCAGCGTAGCAGAGGTGTTGTTGCCTACCTTCACCACCTGAGGTCGGCCCATCAGGAAGTCCAGGACCCAGTTCACAGGGCAGGGTTCATACCCAGGGCCCCGAGCTTAGTGATGAGCTTGGAGGGCACTATGGTGTTAAAGGCTGAGCTGGAGTCGATGAACAGCATTCTTACATTGGTATTCTTGTCCAAAAAAGGGTTAGTACCCAACCACAATGCTAACAAATAGCCTACAGATTTTGAATGTCTAAGTTCATGACCCAGACATTGACCTTGAATGGCGACTAGTGAGAACTTGACCCAGAGACTGGCCAAGGTCATGGGTTCTGATACAGCCAGATGGACTACAAAACCCAGATGCCACCTTCCAATACATTATAGAAAACAGCACAACATGAAAGTACGACTTTGCTCAACTCCAAAGGTTATTAGTAGAGGGTTTTTTCTCTCCATTTCTCTTTTCTACCAGGTGTCCAGCCCAGCCTGAGGCTCCACTATTCCTTCCCTCCCCCAGACCTGTGAGCTGCAGGCATCCTGGAGTGGCTTCAGGAAAATAATCATGTCAATGCCATGAGAATGCCCCGCTGGCCTGACGTCTGTGAGACCCATGTCAAATGCTGCAGCATTCACACACAGCGAACAGGCAGAACAACTGATCCAGGTGGGAGGCCCTGCTGCTCCCTCCTTATTAGAAAAGCTGGCTTGTCATCAGGCCGTCCAGGTAAAGGTCACAGGGGTGTTGTGTGTGTGTGTGTGTGTGTGTGTGTGTGTGTGTGTGTGTGTGTGTGTGTGTGTGTGTGTGTGTGTGTGTGTGTGTGTGTGTGTGTGTGTGAACCGGAGCCTACAGTACACAGAGAGGCAGGGAGTTTGAGGCCTTTTATCTTTAGAGTGGTAGAGGAAATCAACAGGGAGGGTTAGGGTTAGTGTAGCGATACGTAGCCTAGCCAGTAGCCATCAGGGGTTGGAACCTAAATTATTTTCCAATCATTCCATTCCGAGCAGAACCCCTATTTATTTAACCCCTATTTGTTCCAGTGTTCCGACCAGCATAAAGTTCTGAACCGGTTCGAACCCCAAAAAGGTAACAGTTCATATAGGCTGCGTTTACACAGGCAACCCAATTCTGATATTTTTCAACTAAACCAGATCAGCTCTTTTGCCAATATTTGGGCCTGTGTAAACGCAGCCATAGTTCCTTCTCGTAAATGTTTTACCCCGTGAAATCAAAATAGTTTGAACATTTAGCTCAATCATTTACTACACCAATTACCGTGGTTAGAGCAGCTTGCTATGGAACGTGTAAGCTACTATAGTTGTTTACATGTCTGATGGACAGATAAGTGCAGGCGTGAGATTCGACTGAAATGTCACGGGTGGGGAGAGAGCGAGAGAGAGGGTGGACATGGAGGGGGCTTGGCTTGAAGCGCTGAGCATCATGACAGGACGTGAATTGGAATGTGTTTAGGCTATTACTAGCATCATAACTTCACTGAATTAGAGAATGATATACTAGAAATTAGGAATATTTTTGAAAAAAACAACAACATTATTAACCGGTTCTCAAGATTTGAAAGTAACGGTTCTGTTCCGGAACACTAAAGATCACTTTCATTCCCGGTTCTGTTACCGTTCCTCAAAAATGTCCATTAAATCGGTTCTGTTCCCTCAATTGGTTCCAACCATGCATGGTTTCAGGGAAGCAATGAGGAACTTGAAGAGTTAACATCTGTCCCGCAGACGAATAACATCAAAAGATAAAAAATTAAGTAAGTTCGTTATCTTCAGTTTCAAGTAAGTGCCAGTTAAAAAGCTAAGAGTTACTTGTTGCCCTATGCTAATGGCAGTGGACCTTCAACAAATCTACAGAACTCAGATTTAAAACACAACTTTGCCCAGCTGATCATTATCCTGAGTGAACTTTTACAAGTGCAATAATGGACCCCTGCTCCAGACAGCAACCATGCAACCATCTTTGCTCATGCCAATCTGAAACTGGTCAATGGTAGCACTAGCTACACTGAACAAAAATATAAACGCAACATGCAACAATTTCAAAGATTTTACTGAGTTACAGTTCATTTAAGGAAATCAGTCTATTGAAATAAATTCCTAAGGCCCTAATCTATGGATTTCACATGACTGGGAATACAGATATGCATCTGTTGGTCACAGAAAAAGATAAGGTAGGGGGCGTGGATCAGAAAACCAGTCAGTATCTGCTGTGCTCACTATTTTCCTCATGTATTGCGACACATCTCCTTCGCATAGAGTTGATCAGGCTGATGATTGTGGCCTGTGAAATGTTGTCCCACTCCTCTTCAATGACTGTGCGAAGTTGCCGGATATTGACGGGAACTGGAACACGCTGTCGTACAAGTCAATCTAGAGCATCCCAAACATTCTTAATGGGTGACTGGTGAGTATGCAGGCCATGGAAGAACTGGGAAATGTTCTGCTTCCAGGAATTGTGTACAGATCCTTGCGACATGGGGCCATGCATTATTATGCTGAAACATGAGGTGATGGTGGCGGATGAATGGCACGACAATGGGCCTCAGGATCTCATCATGGTATTTCTGTGCATTCAAATTGCCATCAATAAAATGCAATTGTGTTCGTTGTCCATAGTTTATGCCTGCCCATACCATAACCCCACCGCCACCATGGGGCACTCTGTTCACAACGTGGACATCAGCAAACTACTCGCCCACACGACACCATACACGCTGTCTGCCATCTGCCCAGTACAGTTGAAACCAGGATTCGTCCGTGAAGAGCACAATTCTCCAGCGTGCTAGTGGCCATCGAAGGTGAGCATTGGCCCACTGAAGTCGGTTATGACTCCGAACTGCAATCAGGTCAAGAACCTGGTGAGGAAGACGAGCACGCAGATGAACTGGCATGGTTACACGTGGTCTGCGGTTGTGAGGGCAGTTGGACGTACTGCCAAATTCTCTAAAATAACATTGGAGGAGGCTTATGGTAGCGAAATGAACATTAAATTCTCTGGCAACAGCGCTGGTGGACATTCCTGCAGTCAGCATGCTAACTGCACGCTCTCTCAAAACTTGAGAGATCTGTGGCATTGTGTTGTGTGACAAAACTGCACATTTTAAAGTGGCCTTTTATTGTCCTCTGCACAAGGTCCACCTGTGTAATGATCATGCTGTTTAATCAGCATCTTCATATGCCACACCTGTCAGGTGGATGGATTATCTTGGTAAAGGAGAAATTCCCACTAACAGGGATGTAAACACATTTTTGCACAAAATCTGATCGAAATAAGCTTTTTGTGCGTATGGAACATTTCTGGGATATTTTATTTCAGCTCATGAAACATGGGACCAACACTTTACATGTTGCGTTCATATTTTTGTTCAGTATAGTTACAGTACGACAACAAACAAATTGGCAAGCAGAATAGGCCTAGGCCTGCTACCTACGCTGTAAAGTTGCCCATCTTGGTTGGGTGGTGAAACCAACTCTATAAGTGGCATGAGAAGGAACTGGATGCCATGCCCAGTAACATTTGCTATTCAAATAGTGGTTGGAAGTGAACATATTGACAGTATGTCTGACTAACAATGTTTTATCACAATGGGAAGTGGACAAGATGCAAATGAGACGCTGAGCGTATTGTTTATGCCTGGCAAAGAGATGTACAAGTCTGACAAATGACCAATGATTTTTATATATATATATATATATATATATATATATATATATATATATATATATATATATATATATATATATATATATATATATATATACAGTGGGGGAAAAAATATTTAGTCAGCCACCAATTGTGCAAGTTCTCCCACTTAAAAAGATGAGAGAGGCCTGTAATTTTCATCATAGGTACACGTCAACTATGACAGACAAAATGAGGGAAAAAAATCCAGAAAATCACATTGTAGGATTTTTAATGAATTTATTTGCAAATTATGGTGGAAAATAAGTATTTGGTCAATAACAAAAGTTTCTCAATACTTTGTTATATACCCTTTGTTGGCAATGACACAAGTCAAACGTTTTCTGTAAGTCTTCACAAGGTTTTCACACACTGTTGCTGGTATTTTGGCCCATTCCTCCATGCAGATCTCCTCTAGAGCAGTGATGTTTTGGGGCTGTCGCTGGGCAACACGGACTTTCAACTCCCTCCAAAGATTTTCTATGGGGTTGAGATCTGGAGACTGGCTAGGCCACTCCAGGACCTTGAAATGCTTCTTCGAAGCCACTCCTTCGTTGCCCAGGCGGTGTGTTTGGGATCATTGTCATGCTGAAAGACCCAGCCACGTTTCATCTTCAATGCCCTTGCTGATGGAAGGAGGTTTTCACTCAAAATCTCACGATACATGGCCCCATTCATTCTTTCCTTTACACGGATCAGTCGTCCTGGTCCCTTTGCAGAAAAACAGCCCCAAAGCATGATGTTTCCACCCCCATGCTTCACAGTAGGTATGGTGTTCTTTGGATGCAACTCAGCATTCTTTGTCCTCCAAACACGACGAGTTGAGTTTTTACCCAAAAGTTATATTTTGGTTTCATCTGACCATATGATATTCTCCCAATCCTCTTCTGGATCATCCAAATGCACTCTAGCAAACTTCAGACGGGCCTGGACATGTACTCGCACTGCAGGATTTGAGTCCCTGGCGGCGTAGTGTGTTACTGATGGTAGGCTTTGTTATTTTGGTCCCAGCTCTCTGCAGGTCATTCACTAGGTCCCCCCGTGTGGTTCTGGGATTTTTGCTCACCGTTCTTGTGATCATTTTGACCCCACGGGGTGAGATCTTGCGTGGAGCCCCAGATCGAGGGAGATTATCAGTGGTCTTGTATGTCTTCCATTTCCTAATAATTGCTCCCACAGTTGATTTCTTCAAACCAAGCTGCTTACCTATTGCAGATTCAGTTTTCCCAGCCTGGTGCAGGTCTACAATTTTGTTTCTGGTGTCCTTTGACAGCTCTTTGGTCTTGGCCATAGTGGAGTTTGGAGTGTGACTGTTTGAGGTTGTGGACAGGTGTCTTTTATACTGATAACGAGTGGAGGACAGAGGAGCCTCTTAAAGAAGAAGTTACAGGTCTGTGAGAGCCAGAAATCTTGCTTGTTTGTAGGTGACCAAATACTTATTTTCCACCATAATTTGCAAATAAATTCATTAAAAATCCTACAATGTGATTTTCTGGATTTTTTTCCCCTCAATTTGTATGTCATAGTTGACGTGTACCTATGATGAAAATTACAGGCCTCTCTCATCTTGTTAAGTGGGAAAACTTGCACAATTGGTGGCTGACTAAATACTTTTTTCCCCACTGTATATACACTAGAAGACTAACTTGTGTTGAAGCCACTGTGCCTCCATCTTGACACTCCCCCACTATTGTAAAAAATATTTTGGGAGCTATAGAACATAATTTATTAATGTCTAGATTACAAACACCTTTAATGCATACTTTGAAATTATATTATGTGAGCTAAACATACAAATAAAACATAAAAACATTTTCCTTAAAGTATAATTTTTTTGAGATTACTAATGTTACTGTCCCTAATACAACAAGAAAATACTTAAACACATGTAATTTTGTCCTTGAAACATTGAATTGAAATACTGTAGAATTCCCTTCATTCCTATGGAGGACTGCTTCTACTTGGGAGTGCCAATATGACCGACCGGTGGCTTAAAAGCCTCTCAAATGGCCAATAAATAGCATCAACAATCCAGGGTTTATATACTGCAAATGACAGTGTACAGTATGTTATCACTAACTTAGTATTGTTTGATGGAAATATACTCACTGGTGTTGAAAGAATGAGATCACATCCTGCATTAGTGCAAATGCAAAGACCGACAAACCATATGGAAATAATAGCGCAAATCAGAGAGAGATCCAGTGCCTCTTATTCTTTCCCTCTGCCGCTCTTTTCCATCTTAAACTGGTGTTTGTGACAGAAAGTATTAATGTATTATTACTATTTGATAATAACAGAATAACAGTGTTATTACCACCACCATCAACAACAAGAGGGGAAAACAAAGTAGAGGTGCTTCTACTAGAACACCATATTGGGGTGAAGCAGATACAATAATACTGATTTGCAGTAATAAGTAGTTATTATGTGGATTTGATCATACCACTTCACCTGGCTACCGAGTAGGGTTTGGTCTCTCAGAGATATAATTTGATCATTTACAAATCTTTTCACATTCTCCTGCAAAACACACCCTCTTAAGTCCCTGATAAATGTAATAAGACTGGCACTCTAAAGAGATTTCAAGTAGAACTTAGGGTTGACAATGTCCTACATTCAAATATAATAACACTTCACAGTGGTATTTAATGTGGATTTCAATGGCAAACAACGTGACCAGAGAGAGGCGACGTGAAAACAGAAGTCTGTGTAATGTCTATGGCAGATTCAATACTTCTCCTCTATCAAACAAACAGAGACAGTACATTGATACTAGATAGAGAGTACAGTATTGATCCTACCAGAGATTACAATAACACTTTGAACACTGTGTTTTTCTGTCGGCTACCTCCGACATACAGTACAATTGTTTTTGTTCGTTTTCCATTGTAAAGCATTTCACAAATGAAAATCTGATTGGTTGATTGGAAATATATACATTTACAGATCAGTATGATGTTATTTGATGATGATACCGATGTTCCCTCTGGGAAAAATACAAGTTATTCTATGCTATTCTATTTTTACTGTATATATCCAAAATATGCAATGTGACCAATATGGCCAGAGTGGGGTTCATCAGACTAGGATCAACCACCCTGTGAATGGAATGATTCTGTTTGGAGGAAAAACATTCCTGAGTTTTAAAACAAGACCTTTGTTTATTGTGTTTGCACTAATTGATTTAGTATGAAGGAGGTATAACAAATAGATAGATCAAATGTCTTACTTTTGTCCCACATGATAGCCGACTTCTTTTACTGTAGTTAGTTCATTACTGTCAGTGCTTCCAATGTATCTGATAGTAGGACCACTATCAGATAATCTGTGACTGGGGCATAAAATTATATAGTGTTGCCATTTGTGTTTCAGATGGATATATTATAGGTCTACAGTAATTAGAAAAAATGATATCCGGCTTGTTACAGTATCTGCAACAGCTAGATACACCAGCTAGAGTATATAGTGCTGCTTACTCAGTGATCATCTTTATGTTGTCATTTCACAAATTGACATAGGCCTTATGTTGACACCCTACCAACACAACTACAATCCGCTAACATGGAGCACACTGACATACGCTGTCATTGCCAACAATAGGTCCACAAATGAATGTCTACTGGCGTTAATTTTGTATGTGTGTAGCTAGCTCTTCATTGCAAATTGAATACGGGATTATTTTCAACATCCTGTTTCGACAATGACAGAATGATCCTGTAGTGTAGAAAGACAGAAAATCTAATGTCTCGCAGTCTGATTGACAGTCGCATTTTTTTCTGTAGCCTACCAATGTCCAAGGTTAAGCTCGGATAAATATTGTGTAAATATAATATATTGTTAATATAGTTATCTTAACGCTTCAGAGGCTTTGCAAATAATAAAGAGGTGCAGCAATCATCCAGCTCCTATCTCTGTGGCCTGCGCTTCCTGGGGGAATCCCCAGGTTCTGAGCTGGTTCTGGTGGTGCAGAGAGAGGAGCTGTCAAGCTGGTTATCCGTCCCTACGCTCCGACATCTCTTACCTTCTCTTGCTTTCAACAGGACGGTGTTGGCCACGATATTCTCGAGCTCCATGTTTTCCTGGGTTGCAGGCACCGCAGGCCCAATCTCGTCGCCGGTTTGTCAGTAGTATGTCCTCCCCCACCCCCCCACCCCCAAGGCAGAATATTTTAACCCTGATGACTCTCGGCTCCGTCGTTCGCTCCCGCTTTCCGCCCGGAAGGTTGAGATGCGTCGATTCCAACTCCGCCCGCACGTCAACTATTGGTGTATTCTGACATCGCAGGATAGTTTTAGTTTCGTCTTCGCCATAACCACGCCCCTTTAACGCCATATGTGGATCAATATTAATATTCACATTCGATTAGTTATTCAAAATGATGACCTCATTTGGCTCCGTTCACATAAAAGAGACGGTATATTTGGTTCCCAAACGGTTCTTCGTTCAAAATGCTTAAAAATATCCAATGTAAAGACCAAAATGTAGGCTGTCATTATGTCAGATCGTGAAATCCGCGTTCAAATACATTTTTACCTGGCCAAATTATTAGATGGCCTGCAAAAAAATATAGTTATTTTTTGCGCACTGAAAAAAATCAGCGTGGACCAGATTGACGTGCTCTCCCCACTATTTATTTTTACTGCAGTGAAGATTCATATGAGGCGTAATACGGGTCTATACCTCGATTGTAAAATGTAATATTAAACTAACAACTGATAACTCAATGTCGCAATAGAGTGATTATTGGAAGACTCGAACTGCTCAAGCAACGAGAACCGGAAGTGACGACTGCTAAGGTGAGGCGAGTGGATGATGATTGTAAATGCAAACTTCAGTTCAAATTTCTTTAGAAGATTGTTGTTGCGTAAATGTGGACGCCGAGGTTCGACTTCAAACAAGGAAGCGAAATAGAATCCATAGTTCTATGTTGTGGTAGACGGTTTTAGCAACAGCTGTGCTGGACTGTGGTCGACATGGATGATAGTTCTGATGGTATGGTTGGGGATGATGAAAATCATGGACCTGGATGGTCTGTGGGAAAAAGTAAAATAAAAAAGAATGGCCCTGCTATAAGCGCTGCTGACAGCAGTGGCAGTTATAGTGTTGAGAACGTGAAGAGGTGAAGGTAGTGTAAAACAAAGGTAATGATGTGTCGGAGTGGAAAGTTGTAATCGTCTTTGATTCGAAAGCGGGGTCTCATCTACTCCCTATTCGATTAACCAATGCCGTTAAGAAAGATTTGGGGGAAGTCACATTAGCCCTGTTCATTGGTGATGGTAGAGTGTTAATATTCTGTGCCGACCATGTTCAGGAAGGGAAGATTCTGAAAATGAAAACTAAATGGGAAGAAAATCGACGGACGGACACATTGCAGCATTTGGTGGATGCCAGGTGTAGAAAGAGGCTAGAGAGGCCCAAAGATATAAAATCACTCATAATGTCTCTTATGCAAAGGCTGCAAGGCAGATTGGTGGAACTATTAGGCAGAATGATGGCGATAATAGGGTTACTCCTGGAATAAGTGGACCTACTGTAGGAAATGTTACTTATGTTGGTCCAGACACGGATACGAGACCTGCTCAGAAATCTTGCTCTCACAAATGTGTCGTTTCAAAGGACACCTTAATAGTTAATCAGATTTACTTTATAGCCTTCATTGGCAAGGTTATCAAACTGACTGCGTTTGTGAAAAGAAGAACTGCCAAGTTGAAGATCATTGTGGAAGCAGCAACAGAGTTTTTAGGAGTAACATATGTTTCTGTCGCCATAATTGTTAATATGTTGACTCCTAATAATACTAATGATGGAATGTCTCAGTATGATGATAATTAGTTATGGTTTTTGTTATCCTTCAGTGGAATGCCAGAAGCCTTATTGCTAACGGTCAGGAGTTAAATAAATATGTAATAGATTTAGAGATCAAACCTGATGTGATACGTGTTCAAGAAACATGGCTTAGACCACATCTTGATTTTATTATTCCTGGTTATTGTTCAATTAGATCTGATAGATCATTTGGACAGGGTGGTGGTTGTGCTACATTCATGAGAGAAGGTCTTGTATATCGTAATAAAACTGTCCCAGCTGAATATGAATGTGTGATGGTGGAAATCTACTGTGCAGGTAGTAATATTAAGTTACACAATTTTTACAACCCTTGTCGTCAACTATCTGTAGCGATGTTTGATGAAATATCAGGAGAATTGGACTCTAGAGCAATATGGTGCGGCGACTTTAATGCACATAATGGTTTATGGGGAAGCACACATACAGATGCTAATGGTACTATTGTGGAAGATATGATGGAAATGAGCATTAGTATGTCTTAACGATGGATGTGGTACAAGAGTGGATGTTGTTAGAGGGGTTACATCCTGCCTGGACCTCACAATGGCTTCTAACTCTATTGCATCTATGTGTGAATGTAATGTAATGAATGATTCTACAGTTGGAAGTGATCATTTCCCGATTTCGTGTACCATGAACTTTGATGTTACTATTCCAGATAGGCTACCATTCAGAAGATGGTGCTTTCATAAAGCAGACTGGGAAAAGTTTGGTGATCATTGCTTAAAGTCTGTTGGACAGTTGTCTTTAGAGAGGCTGGTTGATGTATGTGCTGCCTCTGTGAACTCTCTCATTTTGAGTGCTACGAATGTATATGTACCAGTGAGTAAACTGGTTAAGAAAAGGAAGGTGGTTCCTTGGTGAAGAGTGCACTGCGGCTAATCGAGAAAGAAATAGGGCTTACAGAGTGTTGTGTAGGAATATGACTTCTGCATGGAGACAGTTCTGCTCTACAAAAGGCAGGGGTACTGAGCTGGGGGATGTATGGTCTATGTTGAAGAAGATGACTGGAAGAAGCAAGTCCACTCGAATTCCAGTTTTGGTTGTGGGTCAAAAAATTGCTGTAACTGATAAAGAAAAAGCTGACTTGTTGGGGAAGACAAGTTGAAAAAACTTTGGTCATCAAAGAAGTAATGGCTACTGTCTTTTTTGACATTGAAAAGGCTTATGACACTATGTGGAGAGAAGGCCTACTGATTTAAGATGGAAAGACTTGGTATTGGTGGGAGATTATATAACTGGGTTTTGGCTTTATTTAATCGCTCTTTTCGAGTTAAAATAGATTCCATTTTATCTGATGCCTATGGAGTTGACAATGTTATTCCTCAAGGCAGTGCTATCAGTCCTATTTTGTTCAACATTATGATTAACGATGTGTTTTCGAATGTAGGTAGGGATATTGGGGCTTCCCTATATGCTGATGATGGAGCTATTTGGAAGAGGGGAAGGAATGTCTCGTGATCAAATCTATTCAACAAGCTATAGTGGATGTTGAAAGATGGTCGATTGATAGGCGTTTTAAATTGACAGTGGCGAAGTCTTGTTTTATGTTCTTCTTGAAAAAGAAAGTTGCTGATAATATACAGTTGTTTCTGTATGGACAGCCTATGGGGAGGGTTTCTAAGTACAAATATTTAGTTGGAAGGGATTTGGGGGATGGGTGAGGGTCTATTAGAAGTTAGTAGGGCTCTTTTTTTATTTTCCCAGAAGTACTGAGTAAGGTAGGAGGATTTAGAAATGTTGTAAACCGTGATTGACCACACAATCCAGCACAGTAGGGGGCGGCATGCACCTTTTAACGTTGGTTTGCGGACCGCCATTATATCATAGAAGTAGAAGACTGTTGTGGAGGGAGGGAGGGAGGGAAACGGTAGGGGGCACAATGTGCAGCTACAGCTCAGACTGCTATGGAATGTTGAGTGGAAGGTTATGTAATGTGGAATGACTAGCTGGAATGGAAGTTAGAGGTCTGATGTGATCGCGTGCTGCTAAAATTGCTTAATTGTTTTGGTTGGTTGGTTCAGCATTGTAATTCGTTGGTATTGCTAGCTAACGAGCTAACTGTAGCAAGCTAGCCATATGCTAACAGCAGCTAGTTAAACTAGCTAGATAGATTACATTCAGTTTGGCTTGATTGTGGCAACAGTAGCTATATAGCTCTCTCTCACTAACGTTAGCTAGCTAGCCAAGCTAAACTCAAGTCTATCATAAATCACGGAGTTGAGATGAGTTAACTTGGCTGGCTAGCTAGCTGTTTTAGATGCTGACCAGACGTGCCACTTCCATATATACCAAACAAAAGGGCTAATGTTAACCCATTGAATGATGTTTCCTAAGCTTGTTACGTTGAAGCCGTGTGTGTGTGAGAGGGAGGAGTAGCTAGCTAGTATGAGAGGGAGAAAGAATGCATCTGGTGAATAACAGCCTCACATGGAATCTGATTATCACAACACTGTAACTTATGCATGGCAACACATGATGTCATGACACATTGTTTTGAGGTATATAGCTAAGTTATCAGTTGTATGTCTGTGTTATATCTTTATAGTGGCAGATACCTGAGCTGATTCCAGACCAGCTGGACAGGACATATTCCTATCAGACTTCAAGGGGAACCCATCTTTAGCTTTTGTCAGGTCACACACAAGTTTACACACACAAACTTACAACATGTCTCTGCATGATAAATTACAATGTTTTCCCCAGCCCAATCTAGTGACCACCGTCCTCTGGACTCAGCCAGCTTAAACAGACGGGTATACACATCACTGGGACATTATTACATTTCCATTAACATCCATTACTACCTTACAGAATGGAGGTTGTACCTGCATCGACTGATCACATCTAATGTCATTCAGTACAAACCTTGATTTCCATCTTTCCATCGAAATCAAGACTAATTGTATTGTCTGTATCTGTGTTGTGTAGCAATAGGTTTGTACGCTGTGATCTGATATGAGGACAACACCCTAAGAACAGGTGGGTTCAAGAAGAATGGAAACCTAGAATTCAACATGAGGGCCATTTTCTACAGGAGATACCCAGACATACACATCTGTATTGAGGTTAAAAAAATACACACATTTACTGGGTTGACACAAAGGTTACAGTACTAATGATTTGAGTCACAGGTGTGTGTGTGTATGTGTGCTTGATTAAAGAGGAGGAAGCTGATGAGCTGCATGTCATATTACCTTGAAGGTAACTATTAGTTATGTATTATCGTTATGTACTATTAGGCCTATATACAGTGGGGAGAACAAGTATTTGATACACTGCCGATTTGCAGATTTTCCTACTTACAAAGCATGTAGAGGTCTGTAATTTTTATCATAGGTACACTTCAACTGTGAGAGACGGAATCTAAAACAAAAATCCAGAAAATCACATTGTATGATTTTAAAGTAATTAATTTGCATTTTATTGCATGACATAAGTATTTGATCACCTACCAACCAGTAAGAATTCCGGCTCTCACAGACCTGTCAGTTTTTCTTTAAGAAGCCCTCCTGTTCTCCACTCATTACCTGTATTAACTGCACCTGTTTGAACTCGTTACCTGTATAAAAGACACCTGTCCACACACTCAATCAAACAGACTCCAACCTCTCCACAATGGCCAAGACCAGAAAGCTGTGTAAGGACATCAGGGATAAAATTGTAGACCTGCACAAGGCTGGGATGAGCTACAGGACAATAGGCAAGCAGCTTGGTGAGAAGGCAACAACTGTTGGCGCAATTATTAGAAAATGGAAGAAGTTCAAGATGACGGTCAATCACCCTTGGTCTGGGGCTCCATGCAAGATCTCACCTCGTGGGGCATCAATGATCATGAGGAAGGTGAGGGATCAGCCCAGAACTACACGGCAGGACCTGGTCAATGACCTGAAGAGAGTTGGGACCACAGTCTCAAAGAAAAACATTAGTAACACACTACGCCGTCATGGATTAAAATCCTGTAGCGCACGCAAGGTCCCCCTGCTCAAGCCAGCGCATGTCCAGGCCCATCTGAAGTTTGCCAATGACAATCTGGATGATCCAGAGGAGGAATGGGAGAAGGTCATGTGGTCTGATGAGACAAAAATAGAGCTTTTTGGTCTAAACTCCACTCGCTGTGTTTGGAGGAATAAGAAGGATGAGTACAACCCCAAGAACACCATCCCAACCGTGAAGCATGGAGATGGGAACATCATTCTTTGGGGATGCTTTTCTGCAAAGGGGACAGGACGACTGCACCGTATTGAGGGGAGGATGGATGGGGCCATGTATCACGAGATCTTGGCCAACAACCTCCTTCCCTCAGTAAGAGCATTGAAGATGGGTCGTGGCTGGGTCTTCCAGCATGACAACGACCCGAAACACACAGCCAGGGCAACTAAGGAGTGGCTCCGTAAGAAGCATCTCAAGGTCCTGGAGTGGCCTAGCCAGTCTCCAGACCTGAACCCAATAGAAAATCTTTGGAGGGAGCTGAAAGTCCGTATTGCCCAGCGACAGCCCCGAAACCTGAAGGATCTGGAGAAGGTCTGTATGGAGGAGTGGGCCAAAATCCCTGCTGCAGTGTGTGCAAACCTGGTCAACACCTACAGACAACGTATGATCTCTGTAATTACAAACAAAGGTTTCTGTACCGAATATTACGTTTTCCTTTTCTGATGTATCAAATACTTGTCATGCAATAAAATGCAAATGAATTACTTAAAAATTATACAATGTGATTTTCTGGATTTTTGTTTTAGATTCCGTCTCTCACAGTTGAAGTGTACCTATGATAACAATTACAGACCTCTACATGCTTTGTAAGTAGGAAAACCTGCAAAATCGGCAGTGTATCAAATACTTGTTCTCCCCACTGTATATATATACACATATATTTAATAAAAATTATACTTTAAGGAAAATGTTTTTATATTTTATTTGTATGTTTAGCTCACATAATATAATTTCAAAGTATGCATTAAAGGTGTTTGTAATCTAGACATTAATAAATTATGTTCTATAGCTCCCAAAATATTTTTTACAATAGTGGGGGAGTGTCAAGATGGAGGCACAGTGGCTTCAACACAAGTTAGTCTTCTAGTGTATATACAGTGGGGGAAAAAAGTATTTAGTCAGCCACCAATTGTGCAAGTTTTCCCACTTAAAAAGATGAGAGAGGCCTGTAATTTTCATCATAGGTACACGTCAACTGTGACATACAAATTGAGGGGGAAAAAATCCAGAAAATCACATTGTAGGGTTTTTTATGAATTTATTTGCAAATTATGGTGGAAAATAAGTATTTGGTCACCTACAAACAAGCAAGATTTCTGGCTCTCACAGACCTGTAACTTCTTCATTAAGAGGCTCCTCTGTCCTCCACTCGTTACCTGTATTAATGGCACCTGTTTGAACTTGTTATCAGTATAAAAGACACCTGTCCACAACCTCAGTCAGTCACACTCCAAACTCCACTATGGCCAAGACCAAAGAGCTGTCAAAGGACACCAGAAACAAAATTGTAGACCTGCACCAGGCTGGGAAGACTGAATCTGCAATAGGTAAGCAGCTTGGTTTGAAGAAATCAACTGTGGGAGCAATTATTAGGAAATGGAAGACATACAAGACCACTGATAATCTCCCTCGATCTGGGGCTCCACGCAAGATCTCACCCTGTGGGGTCAAAATGATCACAAGAACGGTGAGCAAAAATCCCAGAACCACACGGGGGGACCTAGTGAATGACCTGCAGAGAGCTGGGACCAAAATAACAAAGCCTACCATCAGTAACACACTACGCCGCCAGGGACTCAAATCCTGCAGTGCCAGTACATGTCCAGGCCCGTCTGAAGTTTGCTAGAGTGCATTTGGATGATCCAGAAGAGGATTGGGAGAATGTCATATGGTCAGATGAAACCAAAATAGAACTTTTTGGTAAAACCTCAACTCGTCGTGTTTGGAGGACAAAGAATGCTGAGTTGCATCCAAAGAACACCATACCTACTGTGAAGCATGGGGGTGGAAACATCATGCTTTGGGGCTGTTTTTCTGCAAAGGGACCAGGACGACTGATCTGTGTAAAGGAAAGAATGAATGGGGCCATGTATCGTGAGATTTTGAGTGAAAACCTCCTTCCATCAGCAAGGGCATTGAAGATGAAACGTGGCTGGGTCTTTCAGCATGACAATGATCCCAAACACACCGCCCGGGCAACGAAGGAGTGGCTTCGTAAGAAGCATTTCAAGGTCCTGGAGTGGCCTAGCCAGTCTCCAGATCTCAACCCCATAGAAAATCTTTGGAGGGAGTTGAAAGTCTGTGTTGCCCAGCGACAGCCCCAAAACATCACTGCTCTAGAGGAGATCTGCATGGAGGAATGGGCCAAAATACCAGCAACAGTGTGTGAAAACCTTGTGAAGACTTACAGAAAACTTTTGACCTTGCCAACAAAGGGTATATAACAAAGTATTGAGAAACTTTTGTTATTGACCAAATACTTATTTTCCACCATAATTTGCAAATAAATTCATTAAAAATCCTACAATGTGATTTTCTGGATTTATTTTCTTCTCATTGTGTCTGTCATAGTTGACGTGTACCTATGATGAAAATTACAGGCCTCTCTCATCTTTTTAAGTGGGAGAACTTGCACAATTGGTGGCTGACTAAATACTTTTTTCCCCCACTGTATACACACACATATATACGTACACACACACTATCGGTCAAAAGTTTTAGAACACCTGCTCATTCAAGGGTTTTTCTTTATTTTTACTATTTTCTACATTGTAGAATAATAGTGAAGACATCAAAACTATGAAATAACACATGGAATCATGTAGTAACCAAGAAAGTGTTAAATCAAAATATATTTTATATTTGAGATTCTTCAAATAGCCACCCTTTGCCTTGATGACAGCTTTGCACACTCTTGGCATTCTCTCAACTTGTCATCTCCCGTCTGGATTACTGCAACTCGCTGTTGGCTGGGCTCCCTGCCTGTGCCATTAAACCCCTGCAACTTATCCGGAATGCTGCAGCCCGTCTGGTGTTCAACCTTCCCAAGTTCTCTCACGTCACCCCGCTCCTCCGCACACTCCACTGGCTTCCAGTTGAAGCTCGCATCTACTACAAAACCATGGTGCTTGCCTACGGAGCTGTGAGGGAATGGCACCTCCTTACCTTCAGGCTCTGATCAGACCCTACACCCAAACGAGGGCACTACATTCATCCATCTCTGGCCTGCTAGCCCCCCTACCTCTACGGAAGCACAGTCACTGACCACCTTCCGGAGACACTTGAAACCCTACCTCTTTAAGGAATACCTGGAATAGTAATCCTTCTACCCCCCCTTTACTACCACTGTCTTGTGTAAACTAACACCTGACTTATTTCACCTGCTTGGACCGACTTGTTTAAAGAAATGTACTTATTGTGATCGAGATGTAGTTGTCCCAGACTGCACTGACTTTGCTCACAGCTGCTTGTTTGAAATAGTGTACTTACTGTGATCAAGATGTGGTTGTCCCACTTGCTATCCTAAGTTGAATGCACCAATTTGTAAGTCGCTCTCGATAAGAGCGTCTGCTAAATTACTTAAATGTAAATGAGAGAATGCAAAGCTGTCATCAAGGCAAAGGGTGGCAATTTGAAGAATCTCAAATATAAAATATTTTGATTTGTTTAACACTTTTTTTGGTTACTACATGATTCCATGTGTTTTGATGTCTTCACTATTATTCCACAATGTAGAAAATAGTAAAAATAAAGAACAACCCTTGAATGAGTAGGTGTTCTAAAACTTTTGACCGGTAGTGTGTGTGTGTGTGTGTGTGTATATATATATATATATATATATATATATATATACACACACACACACACACACACATACATACATACATACACACACACAGTATCTCACAAAAGTGAGGACACCCCTCACATTTTTGTAAATATGAGTATATCTTTTCATGTGACAACACTGAAGAAATGATACTTTGCTACAATGTAAAGTAGTGAGTGTACAGCTGGTATAAGTGTAAATTTGCTGTCCCCTCAAAATAACTCAACACACAGCCATTAATGTCTAAACCGCTGGCAACAAAAGTGAGTACACCCCTAAGTGAAAATGTCCAAATTGGGCCCAAAGTGTCAATATTTTGTGTGGCCACCATCATTTTCCAGCACTGCCTTAACCCTCTTGGGCATGGAGTTCACCAGAGCTTCACAGGTTGCCACTGGAGTCCTCTTCCACTCCTCCATGACGACATCACGGAGCTGGTGGACGTTAGAGACCTTGCACTCCTCCACCTTCCGTTTGAGGTTGCCCCACAGAGTCATCTGGAGACATGCTTGGCCAGTCCATCACCTTTACCCTCAGCTTCTTTAGCAAGGCAGTGGTCGTCTTGGAGGTGTGTTTGGGGTCGTTATCATGTTGGAATACTGCCCTGCGGCCCAGTCTCCGAAGGGAGGGGATCATGCTCTGCTTCAGTATGTCACAGTACATGTTGGCATTCATGGTTCCCTCAATGAACTGTAGCTCCCCAGTGCTGGCACCACTCATGCAGCCCCAGACCATGACACTCCCACCACCATGCTTGACTGTAGGCAAGACACACTTGTCTTTGTACTCCTCACCACACACGCTTGACACCATCTGAACAAAATAAGTTCATCTTGGTCTCATCAGACCACAGGACATGGTTCCAGTAATCCATGTCCTTAGTCTGCTTGTCTTCAGCAAACTGTTTGTGGGCTTTCTTGTGCATCATCTTTAGAAGAGGCTTCCTTCTGGGACGACAGCCATGCAGACCAATTTGATGCAGTGTGCGGCGTATGGTCTGAGCACTGACAGGCTGACCCCTTCAACCTCTGCAGCACTCATACGTCTATTTCCCAAAGACAACCTCTGGATATGACGCTGAGCACGTGCACTCAACTTCTTTGGTCGACCATGGCGAGGCCTGTTCTGAGTGGAACCTGTCCTGTTAAACCGCTGTATGGTCTTGGCCACCGTGCTGCAGCTCAGTTTCAGGGTCTTGGCAATCTTCTTATAGCCCAGGCCATCTTTATGTAGAGCAACAATTCTTTTTTTCAGATCCTCAGAGAGTTCTTTGCCATGAGGTGCCATGTTGAACTTCCAGTGACTAGTATGAGGGAGTGTGAGAGCGATGACATCAAATTGAACACACCTGCTCCCCATTCACACCCGAGACCTTGTAACACTAACGAGTCACGTGACTCCGGGGAGGGAAAATGGCTAATTGGGCCCAATTTTGACATTTTCACTTAGGGGTGTACTCACTTTTTTTGCCTGCGGTTTAGACATTAATGGCTGTGTGTTGAGTTATTTTGAGGGGACAGCAAATGTACACTGTTATACAAGCGTACACTCACTACTTTACATTGTAGCAAAGTGTCATTTCTTCAGTGTTGTCACATGAAAAGATATACTCAAATATTTACAAAAATGTGAGGGGTGTACTCAATTTTTGTGAGATACTATATATATATATATATATATATATATATACACATACATACATACATACATACAGTGCCGTCAGAAAGTATTCAGACCCCTTGACTTTTTCCACATTTTGTTAGGTTACAGCCTTATTCTAAAATGTATTAAATTGTTTTTTTCCCCCCTCATCAATCTACAGACAATACCCCATAATGACAAAGCGAAAACAGGTTTAGCCTGGCTGAGTCCAGTGGTCACTAGATTGGGCCGGGGAAGACATTGTATCTGCATCATAAATTAAATGTTGTAAGTTTGTGTGTGTAAACTTGTGTGTGACCTGACAAAAGCTAAAGATGGGTTCCCCTTGAAGTCTGATTAGGAATATGTCCTGTCCAGCTGGTCTGGAATCAGCTCAGGTATCACACAACTGATAACTTAGCTATACCTCATAACAATGTGTCATGACATCATGTGTTGCCATGCATAAATTACAGTGTTGTGATAATCAGATTCCATGTGAGGCTAAGTTATTCACCAGATGCATTCTTTCTCTCCCTCTCATACTAGCTAGCTACTCCTCCCTCCCTCACTCACACACACACACACACACACACACACACACACACACACACACACACACACACACGGCTTCAACGTAACAAGCTTAGGAAACATCATTCAGTGGGTTAACATTACATTAGCCCTTTTGTTTGCTATATAGCGAAGTGGCCCGTCTGGTCAGCATCTAAAACAGCTAGCTAGCCAGCCAAGCTAACTCATCTCAACTCCGTGATTTACGATAGACTTGAGTTTAGCTTGGCTAGTTAGCTAACGTTAGTGAAAGAGAGCAATATAGCTACTGTAGCCACAATGGAGCCGAATTGAATGTAATTTATCTAGCTAACTAGTTAGTTTAACTAGCTGCTGTTAGCATACGGCTAGCTTGCTACCGTTAGCTAGCTATCTAGCAATACCAACGAATTACAATGGTCAACCAACCAAAACAATTTTAGCAGCACGCGATCACATCAGACCGCATACCTTCCATTCCGTTCCCTCTTGACTACATTAGCTAGTCATTCCACTTTTCCACAACAGTCTTCCAATGAAGTTTGCACTTTCAATAGTCCACTCTCTTCCCCTTAGCAGTCGTCACTTCCGGTTCTTGTTGCATGAGCAGTTCGAGTCTTCCAATAATCACTATATTGCGGCATTGACTTATCAGCTGTTAGTTTAATATTACATTTTACAATCGAGGTATAGCCCCGTATAACGCCTCATAGATTCACCCTCTTTAGATAATTATTTTGTAATTTACCTGCAGAGTTTTAATAACTTTTAGGGAATACAACCACCGACTTTTTCCTCATTGCTGGTATGCCTATATAAACTGAGATTATTTTGGGTCCCTACCCCATTGAAGTTGACATTGTAAATGGTTAAGGTTAGGTAAGGGTTATGGTTAAGGGTAGGCAAAGGTTAGGGTTTAGGGTAGGAAGGGACGTCCCAAGGATTCCAGATAGCACGGACCCAATTGAATCTCAGTTTACGTAGTAGCCTACAAGCAACGAGGAAAAAGTTGGTGGTTGTATTCGGTAAAAGTTTTTATTAAAAGTATTTACAGTTCAAACATAGGTAGAGGTAAGCGTTTTCATAATTGACATTTTTACAAGAATCGACTGATGGTGGCTCAATGTTGTTGCTAACAAATCCTGTGACCAGTTTTCAAAACTAAACTCTGCCTCGAGAACGGAGTTGAACATTCTTCAACTAGGTTACAGGGTCATCTAGAGCAGTGGTTCCCAACCTTTTTGCTTACTGCACCACCAATTAAATGTTGCTCTGCCTGGAGTACCCCTGAAGTACTCCCTCGTGCATTTTACCAGTAGGCCAATTGTATGAGTCTTTTCAAGTTCCCCCTTGTGGATAGGCCAAGTACCCCCAGGGGTCCTAGTACCCCTGGTTGGGAACCACTAATCTAGAGCATAGATAGATAGCAGTAGATAGTGTAGCGCTGACGTCATCCACATGTTCCTGTGGAAAACTCCCGATGGCTCATGAAGCCGGAAGTATTTGAATTTGAAGTGTGCCATATAGACAAAGATTTGTATAACTAACCCAAAAAAGACCACGGCCAGTCGTTTCCAATGGGAGCAAATTAATCACAGTGGGCAGAACAAGTAAGGTGGGCAAATCCAAGCACGAGCTTGCGAGATCCTATTGGAGCGTTCTAGCATGTATGCTTATTTCCGCTAGGGAACGCCTACTCTGTGAAGTGCGCATGTGCAATAACTAAACTCAGCCAAAAAATAAACGTCCCTTTTTCAGGACCCCGTCTTTCAAAGATAATTCGTAAAAATCCAAATAACTTCAAAGACCTTCATTGTAAAGGGTTTAAACACTGTTTCCCATGCTTGTTCAAATAACTATAAACAATTAATGAACATGCACCTGTGGAACGGTCATTAAGACACTAACAGCTTACAGACGGTAGGCAATTAAGGTCACAGTTATGAAAACTTAGGACACTAAAGAGGCCTTTCTACTGACTCTGAAAAACACCAAAAGAAAGATGCCCAGGGTCCCTGCTCATCTGCGTGAACGTGCCTTAGGCATGCTGCAAGGAGGCATGAGGACTGCAGATGTGGCCAGGGCAATAAATTGCAATGTCCGTACTGTGAGACGCCTAAAACAGCGCTACAGGGAGACAGGACGGACAGCTGATCGTCCTCGCAGTGGCAGACCACGTGTAACAACACCTGCACAGGATCGGTACATCCGAACATCACACCTGTGGGACAGGTACAGGATGGCAACAACAACTGCCCGAGTTACACCAGGAACGCACAATCCCTCCATCAGTGCTCACTGTCCACAGTAGGCTGAGAGAGGCTGGACTGAAGGCTTGTAGGCCTGTTGTAAGGCAGGTCCTCACCGGCAACAACGTCGCCTATGGGCACAAACCCACCGTCGCTGGACCAGACAGGACTGGCAAAAAGTGCTCTTCACTGACGAGTCGCGGTTTTGTCTCACGAAGGCCTCCTGTAGCTCAGTTGGTAGAGCATGGCGCTTGCAACGCCAGGGTTGTGGGTTCGATTCCCACATGGGGGCAGTATGGAAAATGTATGCACTCACTAACTGTAAGTCGCTCTGGATAAGAGTGTCTGCTAAATGACTAAAATGTACAAAAATGTGATGGTCGGATTTGCGTTTATTGTCAAAGGAATGAGCGTTACACCGAGTCCTGTACTCTGGAGCGGGATCGATTTGGAAGTGGAGGGTCCGTCATGGTCTGGGGCGGTGTGTCACAGCATCATCGGACTGAGCTTGTTGTCATTGCAGGCAATCTCTACGCTGTGGTACCCTTCCTGCAGGCTCATCCTGACATGACCCTCCAGCATGACAATGCCACCAGCCATACTGCCCGTTCTGTGCGTGATTTCCTGCAAGACAGGAATGTCAGTGTTCTGCCATGGCCAGCAAAGAGCCCAGATCTCAATCCCATTGAGCACGTCTGGGACCTGTTGTATCGGAGGGTGGGGGCTAGGGCCATTCCCCCCAGAAACGTCCGGGAACTTGCAGGTGCCTTGGTGGAAGAGTGGGGTAACATCTCACAGCAAGAACTGGCAAATCTGGTGCAGTCCATGAGGAGGAGATGCACAGCAGTACTTAATGCAGCTGGTGGCCACACCAGATACTGACTGTTACTTTTGATTTTGACCACCCCTTTGTTCAGGGACACATTATTCAATTTCTGTTAGTCACATGTCTGTGGAACTTGTTCAGTTTATGTCTCAGTTGTTGAGTCTTGTTATGTTCATACAAATATTTACACGTTAAGTTTGCTGAAAAACCCCCCGCAGTTGACAGTGAGAGGATGTTTCTTTTTTTGTTGTTTAAATTCGCCCTTGCAATCCTTCTAAAGAACAAAAATTTTTGAAACTTTGGCAAATGGTAAAGTCTACTAAACTTAGTCCACTCTGTTCGTAACAGATTATAGTTTTGGAAACAGAACTGTATTGAGATCAATGTTTCATCGATGAGAAAATTAGCAGAATGTCAGCCAAAATCCTTCTTGCTCCATCTTCTCCCACTGCCGGCCACTGGGCTTCCTCTCATCACCATATTTATAATAATAATAATAATATGCCATTTAGCAGACGCTTTTATCCAAAGCGACTTACAGTCATGCGTGCATACATTATTTATTTTTTTGTGTGTATGGGTGGTCCCGGGGATCGAACCCACTACCTTAGCGTTACAAGCGCCGTGCTCTACCAGCTGAGCTACAGAGGACCACATATTTGGTAGTGAGTGGAAACGCCAACCCGATGCTTCACATTTATACATCCGATAAAATATCTGGCTCATTGTTCTATCTGTGACGTAGAGCTCGCCAGCTTGTAGTCCTAAAACCCGGAAATGAGTAACCTCTGGTTCGCTCAGCCATTCCTATGGGGAAAATGAATGGGAAAGAATAGGGTTTTGGGATAAACGGCTAAAATAAGGTTTGAGGTTAATAACACAGGCTTAGGGGATCTTATACGTTTTGTTCTATGCAATAATATCAGTCAGTTAAGATGACCTTTATGAATTATGTCTTTATGTGATTTATGTGCTTTTTTTTATTACATAAATTCATAGGTGAAGTTAGCTGATGAAGATTATCTCATAGAAACAAAACGTATATGATCTCCTAAGCCTGTGTTTACCGCATACCTTATTTTCACAGTTTATCCAATAACCCTACAAAAACTCAATTTTCCCATAGGCTTTGTAAAACGAACCATGGCAGAATTAGTGCCTACAAAAATACGCCATTACTATTGCTCTCTTTTGATGAATGGAACAAAAAAGTCTCTAAGGATCATGGTGAAAGTGGCCATAACTTGCAAAGGGTCATGGTTGATATAGTCATTTTCATCCTGCATGAGAGAGTCAACTGGGAGCCTCCCATAGCTCAGTGGAGCCTCCTCGTAGCCTAGTTTGGTTCACAAATTAATACATACCATACGAAACGTGACATATCTAAATTGGATGTCTCGGATTTAAGTACAGAATAATACGAAATGCTCTGAGACCAGGTTGCGTAGCGTGCAGGCCCGTGATGGCAAATGGTCCTCTGTGACAACAAACGGTGTAGTCAGAATGGATCACTATTTAATTAAATATCTCGATTAGAGATGTGTAATATCATAAGTCATGTATAGATGGCTTACCCGGATTCGCTGTTGTCTTAACTTTTATCCCCTGTCTAGTTTACTCCCCTGGTTAGTCTGTTATCGTGTTTAGTGTTTTCCCTGGTTAGTTTACATTTTAGTCATTTAGCAGACGCTCTTATCCAGAGCGATTTACAGTTAGTGCATATGTTTTTTTATTGTTTTTTTATACTGGCCCCACGTGGGAATCGAACCCACAACCCTGGCGTTGCAAGCGCCATGCTCTACCAACTGAGCTACACTGTCCTTATGTTTAGTGTATGTTTTTTTATGCTTATTTTAATGTGTGATTTCATTGCATTTTTTACTTGCTGATTATGTTGTATGTAAAGTGACTTCGGGTGTCTTGAAAATTGCTTTACATTTTTTTATTATTATTATTATTAGATGTGTAAAAACATTGGGTCTTGTTTTTCATATTGGCTCTCGGGTAAACATGCTTTATAAAACTAGATATCGTAGTCTATGCTGAATGGATAGATAGGAAAAATAAATTGAAACACATTTTATTTTACATCCGACAAAGGAAAGCACTCTTCTGGATACCAAATTGTTACAGTATATTATGGCTGTGTGCAGGTGGCAAGCCTTATCAGTGTTTGTGGGTTGTTATGCTTGACATAAGACATCTCCTTAGAGAGTAGCAGCATCCTCCTCCATTAAGGTGAAGGAAATGGAAACTGAGTCATATACCAAAGTCAATTAGCAGAGTATGAAACTAATCAACACTCCTGAGAAAACACAATTGGCAAAAAGGTGAGCTCTCTCTTTCTCAGCACGGGATGTGTGCTCTGCCACTCCAACATTTAAATTTTAGTCATTTAGCAGACACTCTTATCCAGAGCAACTTACAGCTAGTGCATTCATCTTAAGATAGCTAGGTGGAACAACCACATATCTCAGTCATAGTAAGTACATTTTTCCTCAATAAAGTAGCTATCAGCAAAGTCAGTGGTAGTAGGGGGGGGGGGGGGAGTCAAGTGCGAGTGTTAGTTCACGAAAGGCATTATTTGTGTGATTATTTAAGATACTCTTTGAAGAGGTAGGGTTCCAGATGTTTTCGGAATCTGAAGATGGGCAGGGACTCTGCTGTCCTGGCTTCAGGGGGAAGTTGGTTCCACCATTGGGGTGCCAGGACAGAGAAGAGCTTAGACTGGGCTGAGCGGGAGCTGCCCTCCCGTAGGGGTGGGTGGGCCAAGAGACCAGAGGTGGCAGAACGGTACTCGGGTTGGGGTGTAGGGTTTGAGCATATCCTGAAGGTAGGGAGGGGCAGTTCCTCTTGCTGCTAGCACCATGGTATTCTAGTAGATGTGAGCTTCAACTGGAAGCCAGTGGATGTGCGAAGGAGCGGGTTGACATGGGTGAACTTGGGAAGGTTGAAGACCAGGCGGGCTGCGGCATTCTGGATAAATGCCAACATTCAGCCTGATACTGTCAACCTGGTTACCATGGTCCCCACAAGACAAGGAAGAAAAAATATTGAACACTACAAGCCTCTTTATTTGCCTTTTTCCCCCCTCAATATGAGATGTAGAAATCCTCTCAGATGTTCATATTTTTTAGGTTATTGTCACCTGGAATAGATTTTACACAGAGCTGGAGAACTCTCTCCTCTTCCTCTCTCTTTTCTCCCATGCTTCCTGTATATTTTCCTTTCTAATTTGTTGACATATCTTCTAATAGAAAATAACAAAGACAACCAATTTCAACCAAATTGTTGCTAAAAGTTATTCTTGCTATGTTTGTCATTGTCAATCTACTGAAATTAACAGCTTGTGTTTTCATGCTACTACAATTCTGGGCCCAGATGGAAACATAAGGCTTTCAGATTGTTTTTCTTTTTAAGACAAATCATTGCAGCCAGGGATCTCTGACTCCCAACTAGGCTAGTTCATCCTTCATCATCATCATCCTCATTCTCATCATCATCATCCTCACCACTAGCAGCATCACTAGAACCAGAATAAGTGATTATCATACCTTCCCTGTTATCAAATTATGACCCATAATTTCATGACTTTTAATTAGTTCATGATAGTAATATTATCTGTGATACTTTTACGCTACTGCTACTGCTATAATAATAATAATAATAATAATAATAATAATAATAATAATAATAATAATAATAAAAATACTACATAAAGGTCAAAGGTGAAGGGGCGTTTATTCTACCCACGTGACACCAACACATGTGTCCTTCGTCCTCCCAGAAATACTTCCTTATTCCTGCAGACGTTCCACACGTTTTTCAAACAAAGTGACAATGCCAAAAGCCAAAAAGAAAAGTAAAAGAAACACGTTTGATTACAGTAAAGACAGAAAGAAACTGAAAAAGCAGTTTAAGAAAAGGGAAGCCCCGAGAATTGAGTGGTAAGTCGAATACTGATTATGAAAAACAGTCGATGCTAGCAATGCTAACTCCATGTTCTAGCGAGCTGTGATGCTGACGTTATGTTTTGTCTGTGTGATTGAACTAGCTAGCCAGCTAACTTTACTATAACATGTTATCTGGTCTATTCCCTTGTTTGTTATCAATGGTTGTCAAGCTGGTGAAATAACATAAGCTAGCTTGCTAACGTTAGCTACTTGCTTTGTGCCAGGGCAGGGCGTCGTTTGGCTGAACATATTTGATTCGTAACATGAATTGTTTGGCCTAGTGACTGGCAGCGGTCGGCTTCAATATACTTTATTAACTCACCAAAGTAAACATATTGGTAGAGACAGTACTGAATACCATTTGTCTGTATACGCAAGGTGGCGACTTTTCTGAGCAAGTTGTAACCGCCAGACTAGTTCTGGTAGAATTTATATTTTACCCTTATTTTACCAGGTAAGTTTATTTTCAAGTTTTAATGTCACATGCACAAGTACAGTGAAATGCCTTTCTTGCAAACTCAAAATCCAACAATGCAATAGTCAATAACAATGTATTACTATATTTTTTCCAACAATTGTTTACAGACAGATTATTTCACTTATAATTCACTGTATCACAATTCCAGTGGGTCAGAAGTTTACATACACTAAGTTGACTGTGCCTTTAAACAGCTTGGAAAATTCCAGAAAATGATGTCATGGCTTTAGAAGCGTCTGATAGGCTAATTGATATTTGAGGTGTACCTGTGGATGTATTTCAAGGCCTACCTTCAAACGCAGTGCAAAGAGCTTGACATCATGGGAAAATCAAAAGAAATCAGCCAAGACATCAGAACAAAAATTGTAGACCTCCACAAGTCTGGTTCATCCTTGGGAGCAATTTCCAAACGCCTGAAGGTACCACGTTCATCTGTACAAACAATAGCACGCAAGTATAAACACCATGGGACCACGCAACCGTCATACCGCTCAGGAAGGAGATGCGTTCTGTCTCCTAGAGATGAACGTACTTTGGTGCGAAAAGTGCAAATCAATCCCAGAACAACAGCAAAGGACCTTGTGAAGATGCTGGAGGAAACAGGTACAAAAGTATCTATTTCCACAGTAAAACAAGTCCTATATCAACATAACCTGAAAGGCCGCTCAGCAAGGAAGAAGCCACTGCTCCAAAACCGCCATAAAAAAGCCAGACTACGGTTTGCAACTGCACATGGGGACAAAGATTGTACTTTCTGGAGAAATGTCCTCTGGTCTGATGAAACAAAAATAGAACTGTTTGGCCATAATGACCATCGTTATGTTTGGAGGAAAAAAGGGAATGCTTGCAAGCCGAAGAACACCATCCCAATCGTGAAGCACGGGGGGTGGCAGCATTATGCTGTGGGGGTGCTTTGCTGCTGTAGGGCCTGGTGCACTTCACAAAATAGATGAAAATTATGTGGAAATATTGAAGCAACATCTCAAGACATCAGTCAGGAAGTTAAAGCTTGGTCGCAAATGGGTCTTCCAAATGGGCAATGACCACAAGCATACTTGCAAAATGGCTTAAGGACAACAAAGTCAAGGTATTGGAGTGGCCATCACAAAGCCCTGACTTAACTCCTGAGTGGCGCAGTGGTCTAAGGCACTGCATCGCAGTGCTAACTGTGCCACTAGAGATCCTGGTTCGAATCCAGGCTCTGTCGCAGCCGGCCGCGACCGGGAGACTCATGGGCGGCGCACAATTGGCCCAGCGTCGTCCAGGGTAGGGGAGGGAATGGCCGGCAGGGATGTAGCTCAGTTGATAGAGCATGGCGTTTGCAATGCCAGGGTTGTGGGTTCGATTCCCACGGGGGGCCAGTATAAAAAAATAAATAATGTATTCACTAACTGTAAGTCGCTCTGGATAAGAGTGTCTGCTAAATGACTAAAATGTAAATGTAAAAATCCTATAGAAAATGTGTGGGCATAACTGAAAAAGCGTGTGCGAGCAAGGAGGCCTACAAACCTGACTCAGTTACACCAGCTCTGTCAGGAGGAATGGGCAAAAATTCACCAAACTTATTGTGGGAAGCTTGTGGAAGGCACCCTGAAATATTTGACCCAAGTTAAACAATTTAAAGACAATGCTACCAAATACTAATTGACTGTATGTAAACTTCTGACCCACTGGGAATGTGATGAAAGAAATAAAAGCTTAAATAAATCATACTCTCTACTATTATTCTGACATTTCACATTCTTAAAATAAAGTGGTGATCCTAACTGACCTAAGACAGGGAATTTGTACTAGTATTAATTGTCAGGAATTGTGAAGATCTTTAAATGTATTTGGCTAAGGTGTATGTAAACCTCCGACTTCAACTGTATATACAGGAAATATTCTAAGTCAGATCCAATACCATATTTACATGTGCAGGGATACTGGAGTGATGGAGGTGGATATGTATAGGGGTAAGGGGACTAGGCAACAGGATATACGATAAACAGAGTAGCAGCAGCTTGTATGTGAGTGGTATGTAGTCAGTATAAATGTATGTGCATATTGTGTGTGTGTTGGAGTGACTGTGTGTGTAGGGCCCTGTGAGTGTGCATAGAGACAGTGGAAACATCTAGTGGAAAGCCTTCCCAGAAGAGTGGATGCTGTTAGCAGGAAAGGGGGGACCAACTCCATATTAATGCCCATGATTTTGGAATGAGATGTTCGACAAGCAGGTGTCCACATACGTTTGGTCATGTAGTGTAGCTTGCATTGCAGAGCAGCTAGCTAGCTAAAAGCTAGGCTATGTTGAAGATACCATTGTAGCTAGCGACCTCCACCTAATAATTATCATCAAAAACAAACATCATTACCATCACAATGAACTTAAAGGGGAGGCAAGTCATAGTATAATTGGCTTAACAGCCAATGTGTATTATTTAACATTACATTACTATTATATTAATGATAATTGTTTACAAGATGCTAGCTATCCCATGACGCCATCACCGATTTATAGTGCAGATCCGACACGTGTGGACCAAAGCATGTCTGGCGCTAAACAAAGTGCTCATGGCATACATAATACATCACAAGACATACAATACCCACTTATCAGAAATGTATGATCTAGCATGAGTAAATGGCTATAGTTGTGTAACTAATTGTTTATTTCAAGTCATCAGATCCGAAATGCCTGGAGTGACAAGAAGTCTGTGGCAAGGAACTTGCGAGACATGGGTCTGGCATTTGACCCTAACCGTGCCCTCCCAATTAAGACACAGACCGTGAGTATATCCTGTCCATCATGGTGATATACTATACATTCACAAGTTATGGGCTAATCTCTTAGAGTGAATTGTGATGTATAATTGACATGTCTGCAGTTTGCTGCTGTGGAGAAAACTGAAGAAGCTCCCACCCTCAAATTTGTAAGGAAGCCATACGTTCTCAATGGTAAGGAACCATTAATAATTTATTGTTACACAAATCAACATGTGTTTTTTGTGTTATTTACATATACAACGCTTCACCTATTAGATTTTATTAGAAGATCTGTTCACGTAGACTCATGCATGACGACTTGTTTTCAACAGAACTTGTGGCAGAGGCGAATCTCCCAGAGAAAGACACAAAGACCTTATCCACAGACTTGATCGAGTACGTGCAGTACATGGTCAGGGAACACAGCGAGAACTACAAGGTAAGTACAGCTGATGAGGAATTTCACCTCACCTAACTTGATCATCTCTGTACAGTAGTATTTCACAAAGGATGGGCTGGTATTCCTGTAGTTGCAGTTTATTGCAGCGGAGTCACTGACCACCTTCTGGAGACACTTGAAACCCTACCTCTTTAAGGAATACCTGGAATAGTAATCCTTCTACCCCCCTTTACTACCACTGTCTTTTGTCTAAACTAACACCTGACTTATTTCACCTGCTAGCACTGACTTGTTCAAAGAAATGTACTTATTATGATCGAGATGTAGTTGTCCCTGATTGCACTGACTTTGCTCACAGCTGCTTGTTTGAAGAAGTGTACTTACTGTGATCAAGATGTGGTTGTCCCACTGGCTATCCTAAATTGAATGCACCAATTTGTAAGTCGCTCTGGATAAGAGTGTCTGCTAAATGACTTAAATGTAATGTAAAATGTATTGCCTTTGGGTCATGGCAATAAGTACTGTATGTTCTTATGGGTATTGAGACCACATTTGTTTTATCCCAACCTAATTTCTGCTTCTGTAGGCTATGGCCAGAGATGAGAAGAACTATTACCAGGACACGCCCTCACAGATCAGGAGGAAAGTGGACCAGTATAAACGCTGCCATCAAGAGGAATACAACACCTTCGTGGAGTCTCTCAAAGGTGGGAAACCTGTTTCCACATAACTGGGCCTGTCTGTGGTGGTCAAAGACTTTCAGTGTAGAGAGGGAGATTATTCCTCTCCATCAGTGGAGGCAGTCTGGGAGCGCTGACTCACAATTATTCTGTTTCTTTGATGGACAGTAGAGGGAGTCATGGTGCACTCAGCAACTCTCCTTCAATCAGAATGGATGGTAAATTGGGATTTTAGGAACTGTAAACATTTTAGAAAAAGACCAGACACATTTTCAACATGCATAAAATCAAACACTTTATTATATTTGTTCATACTTCCCGTATGTATCCCAAAAATAGTTACACAAATTCCATACAGTAAGAACATTTAAGACTGCTTTTGTAATGAAGTGAACATGTATATTTGTAAGGGGAAATTCCACAGTAAGAGTGATGGTGAGACTAAGATTTTTCACTTTAAAGTGCATGCCAAACAAAAACCAATGATTGCAAAGTTAAACAAACCATACAACTGGAAATTGTTAGATACTTAGGGATTTGGGCAATGAGGCCTGTTATATACTTCCCCAGAGACGGATGAACTTGTAGATACCATTTTTATGTATCTGCGTGCGGTTTAAAGGAAGTTGCTAACTAACGCAATTGCTAACTAGCGTATCTGCGATACCCACAGACTTCCATTAATTGCGCTAACCCTAGTTAGCATTGGCTTGTGAAACTACCTCTAACTTTCTTCATGCTGGACACAGAGACATAAAAATGGTATCCACGAGTTCATCTGACTCTGGGGAAGTATATAAAGGGCCTCATCGCCCAAATCCCGAAGTATCTCTAACAATTTCCTCTGGAAATTTTAACAAAAACACATTTACTTGAAGAACAGTGCAGATGCAAAGTTTGGTAACAGAATGATGGAACAAGCTGTAATTCTGTTACCAAACTTTGCATCTGTACTGTTCTTCAAGTAAATGTGTTTTTGTAAAATGTTCTGTGCAAATTGTTAAAAGTAGTCCTTGTGCATAGAGTTGCATGGTTTAACTTTGCAGTCATAGTTTTTTGTTTTGCATGCATTTTAAGGTGGAAAATCTTAGTATCGGCATCACTTTGATACCGTGGAATTTCCCTAAGCCTTTATCAATACATTTCCTTTTTTGGATAACAAATAAGATGTATAAACATTTGTCAAGCTTGTGCAAAGGGTTGTAATATGTCACTGCAAAAATAAAACAAGAAATATAAGACATCTGAGTGCGTTAAACCCTTAAAGCAGCATATAAGTATTACAACTGAACACAAAACAAATATGTAAAACATGCTCTAGAGGATTATCAAGAAACGATGGCGATATCAAGGTGTAGGGATGGCACGGTTATTGGAATATCAGAACAGAATACATTTCTGAAGAAGGAAAAAGTGTGACATTGTTACACAAGGATATACCATGACATTTGAAATTCTTAATTGAATAAAACTAAACTTCTGAATGCAGTTTGACAGTGCTACTGCTGCTTCAAACATCTTGTGTCTTTGACAGAACATTGTAGCCTATAGTTTGTTGTGCACTGTAAATGTAGCCTACAGTTCTTAAGACGCACAAAGTAATTGTTTTATTTTCAAGCTCATTTTCTCTCTCATGTTGCATTATATTTTCATAGTGCATTTAGCCTTCCAGTCAGCCCTGACATCTGTAGCCTATGCTTTTTCCCCCACTTCAAATAGTGATAACAGGTATGCACCTCCTTGAAGTTCCACAAGGCCTGACACAGATCAATGCAAAACACTCACCAGAAAACCTTTTTGAAACAATCTATTCTATCATGGTGAACATCAGACTTCTTTCACTGTTGCTGAATGTTAGCCAAAACTACTGGAGAATAGCAGCCAAAAAACAACGGAGCACTATCAGCTGTTGTGGTACCGGCATTTGCTTAATTCTGATTGGTCCAGAGATTCAAGAGCAACTTTTTTGGGCGAGGGGAATTTTGACAGTCCGGATATCTGGAAAAAAATGCATGATTATACAAATAGTGAAATAATGTCATATGCCCATCCCTATCAAGGAGGGGTTTGTCCTCATCTTACGATACGTTTGTTTATGTGCACATCAGGTTTGAATACACTAGATTTACTGTATCTCATTAAACAATGTTTTCAACAAATGGGAAATGTCTCCAATAAATCTAACACTTGGTACATTGGATATATTTGGTGAGATGTTAGACATGATATTTGATTAGGTTGACCAATAACCCTGAGCATTGCAGTTAAGAACCTTTTTTTAAATTGAATGTTTTATCAAGACAGTCAGGAAACTGCATTCAGATGTCTTGAGTTTGCCTGTAGTGAAAACACCAACACATTAGCTGACCTATTTCAGTATGCTAGTCCTATCTGTTCTCATCAATTATTTACAATCTCATTTCGGGGAGCAACCAAGTGCTTAATTGATGACTATTAAAGCGTCTGGAATGCCTCACTGAGTACATACAGTAATGTAATAGTGGCAATAGTATCTGCTAAACTGTTTGGACAGGGCAGGTTGTTGTGTTCAAACTAACCTACATTGGCATGGAGTTGGGAAAAAACAAGTCTACAAAGTCAATAATTCTATATGCTAGATAATGACTGCTCAGCAAAACAGCTTCCTGTTTGAGCACAACTTTGTCCTATAGTACAAAACGTCAAAACAAGCTTATATAAGCCTACCTATAGATTTGTTTCCCCCTTAGTTGTTTTTGTATTGATTTGTTTGGTCAGAGATGGCTGCAAGGAAAATGGTCCTCTGTTTTTTCCCACTGGGTCCTTAAATGGCCTGATTTCTTTAAATCGTAGGTAAAGTTATAATTTTAACAACCACATTTCAGTTTAACAGTCAAACAAAACACCAGGAGGTGCCACTGCAGTAGAAACATGGCATTATAATTCATACATGCTTTAGGAATGACTGGTCATTGATCGGAAGGTTGAAGATAAGATTGAAAGGTATGTTTTGAATAAAAGCTGGCTACTAAACAACTGCCTCCTATAAGTGAAAACATGCAACTATTACAAAATTCCAACGTAGAGCATGAATTTCTCAAAGGAAAAAAGTCATCTTAAAAACTGCACTCAGTTTACACCTATTAACATTAATCTTACATCAATTTACATGGACTTAACTACAATAAAACTTAACACTCAATAAAATGTCTCCTTTAAAGATAATAAAATGCCATGATGTCATTATTGACTGCATTGACCCTAGCTCACACATGACATTCCCACAATGAGGAGCATTGAAGCTGTATTGTATTGACACTTATGCTACAATACAAATGTAACAAGCTTCATGCTTGGTAGCTAGATGCATGATCTACACTGAGTATACAAAACATTAGGAACACCTGCTTTTTCCATGACAGACTGACCAGGTGAAAGCTAGGATCCCTTATTGATGTCACTTGTTAAATCCACTTCAATCAATGTAGATGAAGGGGAGGAGACAGGTTAAAGAAGGATTTTTAAGGCATGAGACAATTGAGACATGGATGGTGTGTGTGCCATTCAGAGGATGAATACGCAAGACACTATTTAAGTGCCTTTTGAATGGGGTGTAGTAGTAGGTGCCAGGCACACTGGTTTGAGTGTGAAGAACTGCAACACTGCTGGGTTTTTCACGCTCAACAGTTTGCCATGTATCAAGAATTGTCCACCACCCAAAGGTCATCCATCCAACTTGACAACTGTCAACACGGGCCAGCATCCCTGTGGAACGCTTTCGACACCTTGTAGAGTCCATGCCCCGATGAATTGAGGCTGTTCTGGGGGGGGCAACTCCAATATTAGGAAGGTGTTCCTAATGTTTGGTATACTTAGTGTATATTGAACCCTGTTACTATTGTAATGATCAATGATTCAGTGAAGACTGTTTTTGGTCCCTGACTCCCAGAGTGCCCTGAAGGATCTTCTCTAGTTGAAAAGTATTCACACGCAATCATTGCTACTTGCCACTGGTCCTTACATGCGGGCTCACCCATGGGCCTCTCTCCCCATCCCACCTGCATGGTCAACCCCTCCCCCCCCCCCCGTTCAACTCATCCTGTCCTAGGGAATCAGACGAGCTGTAGGATCAGGTCCTGGAAGGCCTTCAGATTCCGGGAGCCAATCAGGCCGTCTGAGCCCAGCTGGGCAGCCAGGAGGAACAGCCTCCTCTCGTCAGCCACCGCCCCCAGAGACAGGGCCTCATGGAGCTCCGACATACTCATGGCGTTGTGCTTGTCCTGGGAGGGGAGAGGACACACAGGATGGACAGTGAAGTCTACTGCCAAGTCACTCTGGGTTTGATGAGCATCTGTTAAAATGACTAAATTGTAAATAAAACAGTTTGACAATCTAAGCATGGATGTATCACAACACTGGTCATGACAGGCGTAACATCACGCTTATAACAGTATTACAAATTATTTCCAACACAGCTCAAGTGAGGTGTTACTAACATGTACTCACTGGAGAACATACATTTATCCATGTCCAAGACACTCGTGTTGCCCACAGTAATAACAACAAACGTGTTTCTATAGAAATGGAATGAGATTCCATTCGTTAGGTTTTTCTTTTTCTAATGGCATCCGCCCAAAGACAGTATCAGACAGCTCAATAGTCAAGGTCACCTGTTTGTTCCCCAGGACCACCACAGGAAGTTGTGAATCCAGTCTGAGAAGGCGATGCAGCTCAGCCTTGGCCTGTGGGAGACGTTTTCTGTCAGAGGAGTCAACCACGTACACCAGGACATGCGTCTTCCTCAGGTACTCTGTCCAGTACGTACGCAAATCCTCACCCCCTCCAACTAGAAGACAGCAGACAGAGGTAGGCCGGTTACTTGAGAAGTGTTGCTAGGCAATTAGGAAGATGTATGAACTTGTGTTTTACACCTTCTTATTTGTTTGTCACACTACAAAAGGGCTAAATGAATTATTCCACTGAAGAAAAAGTAAATGGTGCGTGTTGTCCAAACATGTATGACTGAGTGTAAGCAAAGGCACATGATTATAATGCTTTTGGTAAGGCCACTGGTATTTTGAGGGCCAAACTGATAGCTTACAATGTGACACATTTTAAGGTCATAGAACAGCCTTAAAGCCCTCTGCATGGAGTCTTACAGGCCGGTTGAATTACCCTACAAGCATATGCAGAATTCTGGTGGTGTGCAAACTGCACAGCTTACTCTCAAGGAAATCCAGCTGACAGGCAGGGGCACTGAGGCTCATAAAGTTGAAGCCCCTGGTGGGGCGGCAGTGCCCTCTCTTGCCCCCGTCTCCAGCTGTCAGCCCCTGCAGCATACTGCTCTTCCCAGCGCCGTCTAGGCCAAGGACTAGCACCTGGCGCTTTCCACGCTCCTCCTGCTCCTGTTCAACACACCGCAGGAGGTCATCAGAACACCTGTTCTCTTAACATCAGCAACATGAAGTTATCTTATCCCATTTTACTTTTTTCTCAAGTCACAGATATATAGATCATTGTTATTCTTGTAAAGTGCCGAACTGCAATATGTTTTGTTTACATACATCAGCATTTTCATTATCTATCCCTGTAGGATTAACATTGCACTATAGATAATGCTGCAGTATTTCACATTCACTTGCATTTGTGTGCAAAGCAGCTAGCAGCCTCTGTTGTGACCCCCAAATCCCCAATACATTTTTACATTTTAGTCATTTAGCAGATGCTCTTATCCAAAGCGACTTACAGGAGCAATTAGGGTTAAGTGCCTTGCTCAAGGGCACATCGACAGATTTTTCACCTAGTCGGCTTGGGGATTAGAACCAGCGACCTTTCGGTTACTGGCACAACGCTCTTAACCACTAAGCTACCTGCCGCCCAATAAGCTGTCTACTTGGCCCACAATAACTGCATAAGCTCTTTGACCACTGTAATGTTATGAAACATAATAATCTTAGTTTCCCATGAATGTTATTTAAATCAGCTCTGTACCATCTCATTGGTTTTTGAGTGGGACACTTTAGGCGAGTGGCACACTTTAGGGGAGCTACACACTTGAGTCAACAAATGTCTCAGCCGTTTTTGCTTGATTACATTAACGGTAGCCTTATCTTGTCTCCTTGATTTAATCAATACCTTTGAAGCTCCTGAAAATCCTATTAGTTAATTTCAGGTAATGTCCTATGGCCCTATAGGCTATAGTCAGATGAAATGTTTCTATAGGCAATTATTATTATGATAGTGTTACTACTTTGGAATGATTTGCATATATAAACCATTTTTCCTTCAACATGAAACGGGCTATATTTTCTTGTTGCCCTCTTGGAGCCTAAACCTGTATGAGTCCCATTATGTGCATCAATCTTTATCACAACCCATCATCATCACCATGCAGTCAGTTTGTGATCAACATGATCTGGGATGAAGGCTCAGCATTCATGTCATATGTATTGTATGGGCTGGAAGACCACATCCACGTCTAGACAGAAGTGATTTGTGAAGTCCTATCTGCGTTCGATGCTACTGGCGCCTATATAACTTTCACTGATCTGGCATAAAGAATCCGGCGATAAACAGTGAAAACTGTGAGTCTGACCCCCCCCGATTGCAACAGAGTCATAAACGTATGCCGACTGAACATTCCTAGATGGCAGAGAATAAGAGTTTACCTCTTTTATCATGTAATATTCCGCTTCCGGAGACCATATTCGCCTTCTGTAGAAATAATTCAAGGCAATAAACAGCGCGGACCCGAAGGCAGCCACCGCGGCGGTTAGGGCGATGGATATGTGCCGAAGCAGAACCATGTGGCACTGCTGGAACGCCGGAGAATGTCGTCTTCCTGGACACCTCAGCCAAGAGCCAACGATGAAATTATCGAATGATTTCCACTGTAACCAGTGCACGTGATATCTCTTCCTTGTTTGTGTTGAAAAGAGCCCCGCCAGCGCTTGTACCCTTCAATCGGTTGGATTCGTGACGGCAGAGTCTATGGCCTGGGCAACAGCTACTTGTGTAAAGTGGATGAAGCCTCTGAGTTTTAATGTAATTGCAAAAGGGTATGTCGGTTCCCTTAAATCTAGTTATTATAATAGGGCCTAAATATTTCGCATAAAGTGCAATTTACTACACAGATTCTGGTTTCTTTTGGACTGGATTTTATAAATTTGACGGCCTATAATGAATAAGACAATTCCAGTTGTGTTTAAAATGATCAAATAAATATTTGTAACCTAGAGTGAACAGTGAAATCATGGTCAATACAATGAGGAACACCGTCAATAAAAACTGTCCATGGGAGGGCGTAATGCACTTGTCTCAGAAGTTTGCCTGATGAAGTAGAACTAACACAGAGCAACATTTATAATTTTTCACCAAGTAAATTATTTAATTGTCTCGTGTGTCCGTCATGTTATAACGTAAGAGTTACACATTATTCCACATTTAAAACCAGACAAAATGTCATTGTAGGAAAAAGCACCTGTATGACGTAATTCAACAGCATCGCGAGCCTTCACGACCGACCGCGGCAAACAGTACTCTGGAGGAGAGGCTTGCTGCCCCTTTAAGTAACAAACGATTATAAGTAAACAACTTCAATGTGGATTTATCGGAATTTTGCAGGAACATTTACCGTGAATGTGAAGATAAATGCAGCTTAATTCTGTGGAATGGGGTAATTTCTGGGTAGAGCACGAGAGGGTTACTTGCTAGCTGACTGGTTAGCATCGTTCTCGCTAACTAAACATGGTGGCCAGTGAACGAAAAGGGCTCTAAAATATTTAAGAAAAGCTTATTGCTGAATGGTGAGACATTGTTGTAATATTTCTACACATACAAAAAACATTGGGTGGATTTGCAGACTTCAAATGCACTTTTCGGTTAATCTGAATATCCAGAAAGGAGTCAAGCTGTCCCAACACAATTAACATGCCTTGGACCATGGACAACCCGCTTGAAAAGTTATTCGTTATGTTCTAGAATGTATTATACATAATTAGACGAACACAAACATTGAACAACGATGACTTCAATTGCACATAAGGGATTTATCTCGTGAAACACCACTCTCTCAATTCCAATGTGACTGGTTGTAACATTGTTACTGAGTTGAGCTAAACGGCTACAAAATAACCTTTATTCTGCAGAGAAATCATTTGCGCATCTGTGCTGGAAATATTGTTTCATTAAGGAAATTGTATCAGATTGCTTTGTTAAGAAAACAACAACTGTTTGGCAAACATTTCTACTCGTACTCTGAGAACATGTACTGCGAGACGTTATGGATTATCACATAATCCAACACGCACACAAACCAGAATTTGTGAATTGGAACCGAGTGATGATTTTAAGATACTCCACACAACAAGACATTGTTTACCTTCGATAGAATTTAGAGGACTTGCAGAGAAAATTACATGGAGACTCGTCTGACATGCCAAGGAAGGAGCTACCACTACCAGAGGGTTGGGAAGAAGCCCGGGATTTTGACGGGAAAGTCTACTATATCGACCACATCAAACACGCTACTAGTTGGATTGATCCAAGAGACAGGTATGGTATCATATGGACAGCGCAGTGGGGGGAAAAAGGGAGTGATAAAAATTTCCCCGTTTTATATTTCTCATACCGTTGATGTACACGTCTTTCGGTGAGTTTATCAACTTGCTTGATGGAACAGAGATGGGCAGTATTTATGTTACATGTTTTTGAAATACGTTTTTCAATTACTTTTGAGTATTTTGTGTAATTTATATTTCACTGGCCTGAATGCAAGGCATTTTGTAATAAGTTACACAATTTCAAAATGCAAAATACTTTTCTATACCATTTTTATAGCGGCTATCACCCCAGATTTACTGCATTGGTGTCAGAAGTGTGATGGCACTATGGTGTGATAAAAGCATCTGCTAAATGACCAAAATATTATGTGAAAATGAACACTTGCAAAGCACACTGGGTATTATTCTAATGGTTGGTGGCTGTCATTATTGCAGTCATCATTATAAGACCAAGAACATGACATACACAAGGCCACCGATCTGCCCACCTCCCTGGTGAATTGTCACAGGTTGGCTTGGTAGCAGCAAGACCAAGATGACAGAACTTTGTAAACAAAGATCTTAACAGACATTCCTAAAACACACAGCTGAGGAGGGCTGAGCACAGAGGCTGGGAAAGTAAAGACTGATTATTTAAAATCCCTTTCACTGCTTGCCAAGGTGCACAGGGTCAAAGTGCAGCATGAGGCCCTGCTAACCTTTAACTAGGATGTGGAAACCAGAGCCAGTCAGTGCCGGAAGGGATTCATGTATAACCTCTCCATTTCTGGGGCCATGCATGCATTTCTTTACAACAACGAGAGGAGAGGGGTTAAATCAAGTGAGGAACATAGGCCCTTCACAGTGACAGGCTATCTCCTATACTGTTCACTGGTCTGTTTGGGGCACAGTAGAATGAAGCCAGCCCAGAATACTAAGTCTGAGATGAGACACAGCCATACCCAAAAGCTGTCATTGGAGTTTCACATCTCTTTCCACTGCAGTTCAGCACTGGGACATTTCTGTGGCCTTGCTACGGAACAGCTGATGGGGAGTTATGATAAGGAGGCCTCTTCCTGATCATGATAATGAATTCCCATTAGACTGGGCTGCCCTATTGGTGGAAAAGGTGCTGCCACAAATGCATTCTGATTGGCTGGGCCTAGCTCCCCAGTGGGTGGGCCTGGCTCCCAATTGACTAATTTCATTATATGAACTGTAACTCAGCGAAATCTTTGAAATTGTTGTATGTTGCGTTTTTATATTTTTGTTCAGTATACATTCATCTAATGAGCCTCTGCCCTGTCAGTATCTCTGTTGGCTGCATTCGCATACCTCAGCCAGCCATATTGTTTATCCACCCTCATGGTGACGCACCCAACGCATTCTGTCAGGTGAATGGAATGTTATCTCCCAGATACTGAGCCGTTGCCAGGGGGGAGCTGAAGCAGCTAGCAGCTCTACTTGATTGTTGGACCTTGAGCGCAATGAAATGTAGGTTGGAGCCTCATACATTTGACTTGAGGAATTTATAGTGCTTTGACTGAAAGTCTCTGACTCATCTTTCAGTTATGCTCCCCCATGTTTGCACTCGGCCGCACGCTTTGTTGCTTTGCATTAGAGCATGTGCCAGGGTGTTTGACTTTGTTTGCAAGCCTGCCTAGTGTTTTTCACCACCGACACTCACTCAACTAAGTTGTAATGCTGCTGCTCACCAGGAAATGCCAGACCCCCGGTCTTTGTGTGAAACACTTAGCTAGAGGTTAAACCTGAAGAATCATCAACTAGGGCCTCAGAAAGCTGCTCTCGCTATATAGGCCCACTACCAGTATTGTAAGGAACTCACACAGTTCAACAAAAACAGAATGTTGATAAACCCTATCCTCCAGGGGAGTGCTTTCCTAATGTAGGGTCACGGCTGGTCTTTCCTGGATCACACAGTTTATGGAAAAGGCTGGAAAGAAACAGGATTTATTTTATCTTGCGGGTCACAAAAGACAATTATAGAAGCCTTAGGCGGGTCACTCACTACCCAAGATTAGTTATTTAAGACTCATCACTGTCTGAAGAGATGAAGAGATGTCTAGCCTGGTATCCTCTCCAGACAGACTGGGAGAGGTCTTGCATTCCAATGAACAACCAGTGAGTGCCTCACGCTAAGCTCTGGGCCTATTTAAAGCCCTCTGGTTGGCCGAGTGAGACAGTGATTCAGCGCTACTTGGAGGGTAATGATGATGAGTGATGAGTTCGGCCATCAGCTCAGAGTGATAAGGGTTTGAATTTGCAGGGGTGAGAGGACAGCGACAGTGGAATTAATAAAATAATATGATGATGCGCACACAGTCACTCAAAGGACCCCGCAGCCAGCTTTTGGGGGATTTGCGTTTGTTCTCCACAAACCTTTTCCTCCGAGAGATACATTTAGTATGGGGCTAAGGGGGTCTTTGCTGGCCCTTTTAATTATTCATAAAGTGAAAAAGGAACCTGTTCAGTTTCACCCTGAGCAAAAGGCTCTGTGAGGATGGTAATATCTGCAGTCTTCAGAACAGAGTTTGAGCAAAAGAAAAGACTAAGACAAGTTTTCCTACACTCTTAGAAAAAAGGCCTCCAAAAGGGTTCTTCGGCTGTCCCAATAGGAGAACCCTTTTTGGTTCCAGGTAGAACCCGGAACCCAAAAGGGTTCTACCTGTAACCAAAAAGGATTCTACCTGGAACAAAAAAGTGTTCTTCAAAGGGTTCTCCTATGGGGACAGCCGAAGAACCCTTTTAGGTTCTAGATAACACCTATTTTTCTAAAAGTGTACATGTCGGCTGTGCCACTGATAACTTTGTCAAAAACTTGGACATTAGCATAATTTGTATTCTGTCCTTTAGCGTAGGGGTTTATGCCATAGGAGGTTGTGCCAAGTTAGACCAGCATGGAAAAGACAACAGTAGCCTATCAAAATCACCTCAAATCAGCTAATGTAAAGACCCAGAGAGGCTGATTTTTGGACCGTTACTCAGCAAATAGGCCCCTTCACTTTTTCCGTTGGCACATTGCACATTGGTCCTGTTTGTAGAGTCCTTCTGAGGTGCTTTGTGTGTGGTGGCCACTGAGGTCCTACTGGGTCTCCTGTGATCCAGAGCTCTGGCCTTGTGTTGGAAGGCCTGGATTGGTTGCCTCAGAAACCTCCAGGCGATGTGTTAACTCTACTTGTGGAATGTCAGGCCCCAGCTTCCGGCTATTGTGCTTTGCAAGCCAGAGGTGAATAGAGACCCATTCTAACTAGACCCCCCTATTAGAGAGACACACACACACTGCAATGGTGGTAGCCCTCAGTGACAACCAAATTATCTATCTTGGCATGAACCCTGGATGGCCAACTATCTTGGCATGGTCATCCTGATTTACTTTTGCTGTGACACCTCTCTAATTCTTAACATCAGTTGACTGTTGTTTCTTGTGTGTGATTTTCAGGCAGACTAAACCTCTGACATTTGCTGATTGCATTGGAGATGAACTGCCAGTGGGTTGGGAGGAGGCCTACGACCCCAATGTCGGGGCCTACTATGTGGACCATAACACAAGTGAGTCCAGATATGCAATACTCCATAACTATAACTTCCAGCACCCATATTCATCACACATTTGTGGGAAAACAAATGGCCGGTCAAATCAGGATCCAAAATTGTGATTAGAATAAATATATATTATCTCGTCCATTCTTGTTTCTTATGTTCTGTCTCCCTGTCCTCTCCAATTGATTGCCCTCTTTCCTCATCCCCCTCGCTTCCCACATCAGAGAGCACTCAGCTGGAGGACCCACGGGCCCAGTGGCAGCGGGAGCAGAAGGTCATGCTGCGGGAGTACCTGGATGTGGCCAAGGACGCGCTGAGTGCCCAGAAGGAGATCTACCAGGTGAAGGAGCAGCGCCTGCGCCTGGCCCAGCAGGAATACCTCCAGCTCAACAACACCTGGAGGGACAAGTCCACCTCCCAGACCAGCTGTAAGGACCTGGACCAGCCAGGGGGGGCAGGGAGACAGGGTTATGGGGTGACAGAAGGGATAGGCGGCAACGGGGAAGAGAACTAGAGTGATAGGGGTTGTCTTTTATAAGACTAGTCTTTTAGTCTTCTGAGTGATGAAATGCTTTTGACATCTCTGTTGGGAAGGTGCACATCAATTTGATCATAGGATTGCAGCTCATCATAGTTTACTCAAGTTGTCAGTTATAATAAAAGTTTGAATACATGCTACAATACTTAACTTGACTCCATTCTTAAGAGGAATCCTCTGTCGTTGCTCAGACTTGAAGTGGTGATTTACAGTAGTTTGAAAATACACAGGGGATTGATGAGAAGGGCCTTGAAGTTGAATAAAGCAACGTAGTGGATTAGATAACGCCCCGGCTCACCCTCTCATCTTATCTCCCACAGTGAATTCCAGATCATCCTCCAGCAGTAAATATGACCCAGAAGTCCTCAAAGCCGAGATAGTCACTTCCAAAAGTAGGGTAAGAAACCACTCTTTCAAGTTTTTGTCATGTACAATGAAATGCCTTTTTTGCTTGCTCTTTCCCAACATTGCAGTAATCAATATCAGTAGTACTATACAAAAAAGATATACAGTACCAGTCAAAAGTTTGGACACACCTATTCATTCCAGGGTTTTTCTTTATTTTCACTATTTTCTACATTGTAGAATAATAGTGAAGACATCAAAACTATGAAATAACACATATGGAATCATGTAGTAAGCAAAAAAGTGTTTAAAAAATCAAAATATATTTTGTATTTTAGATTCTTCAAAGTAGCCACCCTTTGCCTTGATGACAGCTTTGCACACTCTTGGCATTCTCTCAACCAGCTTCACTTGGAATGCTTTTCCAAACAGTCTTGAAGCAGTTCCCACATATGCTGAGCACTTGTTGGCTGCTTTTCCTTCACTCTGCGGTCCAACTCATCCCAAACCATCTCAATTGGTTAGAGGTCGGGTGATTGTGGAGGCCAGGTCATCTGATGCAGCACTCCATCACTCTCCTTCTTGGTAAAATAGCCCTTACACATCCTGAAGGTGTGTTGGGTCATTGTCCTGTTGAAAAACAAATGATAGTCCCACTAAGCCCAAACCAGATGGTGTCACCAGCAAAGCACCCCCACACCATCACACCTCTTCCTCCATGCTTCACTGTGGGAGCTACACATGCAGAGATCATCCGTTCACCTACACTGCGTCTCACAAAGACACGGTGGTTGGAACCAAAAATCTCCAATTTGGACTCCAGACCAAAGGACAGATTTCCACCGGTCTAATGTCCATTGCTCGTGTTTCTTGTCCCAAGCAAGTCTCTTCTTCTTATTAATGTCTTTTAATAGTGGTTTCTTTGCAGCAATTTGACCATGAAGGCCTGATTCACACAGTCCCCTCTGAACAGTTGATGGTGAGATGTGTCTGTGACTTGAACTCTGTGAAGCATTTATTTTGGCTGCAATTTCTGAGGCTGGTAATTCTAATGAACTTATCCTCTGCAGCAGAGGTAACTCTGGATCTTCCTTTCCTGTGCCGGTCCTCATGAGAGCCAGTTTCATCATAGCGCTTGATAGTTTTTGCGACTGAACTTGAAGAAACTTTAAAAGTTCTTGAAATTGTCCGTACTAACTGACCTTCTTGTCTTAAAGTAATGATGGCTGTCGTTTCTCTTTGCTTATTTGAGCTGTTCTTGCCATAATATGGACTTGGTCTTTTACCAAATAGGGCTATCTTCTGTATACCCCCCCCCCCCCCCCCACAAATTAACTTTTAACAAGGCACACCTGTTAATTGAAATGCATTCCAGGTGACTACCTCATGATGCTGGTTGAGAGAAAGCCAAGAGTGTGCAAAGCTGTCATCAAGGCAAAGGGTGGCTACTTTGAAGAATCTCAAATATAAAATATATTTTGATTTGTTTAACACTTTTTTGGTTACTACATGATTTCATATGTGTTATTTCATAGTTTTGATGTCTTCACTATTATTCTACAATGTAGAAAATAGTACAAATAAAGAAAAACCCTGGAATGAGTAGGTGTGTTCAAACCTTGGACTGGTACTGTATAAGTAGCACAAAAACAGTTTTTTTTTTTTACACTGTCTCTGTACTTTATCTATGGCCTGCATTACTTGTGTTCAGTCACATTAGGAATGGATGTGTATACCCATATGTTCTTAAGTCTTCTGTTGGGGCTTAATTCTCATCCCTAAGCAGACATTAGTGCATGAAATAGGCTTAGTCCAACGGGCTGTTGCTAAGTGACTGAGTGTCCAACTCTCTTTCTCATTGTAAAGGAGGAATGTGTGTAAGTGACATCTTTGTCTGAGACCTGCACCCAGGGTTGCGTCCCAAATGGCACCTTATTCCCTATATGGTGTACTACTTTTGACCAGGGCCCATAGGACTCTGGTCAAAAGTAGTGTACTACATAGGGTGCCATTTGGGACACGTCCCAGAGCTGCCAGTTGGTGTTGCGTAACAGTAACACACTCTGTTGGATTATTTGTCGATGTTTCCCCCCCTCACTCCTCCACATTTCATAAAAAAACAATAAGCAAATGTTTTGTTTTAATCATATTTATTCATATTAGATGCGATAAGGCGCATTATCAGTTATATCCTACTTATTTTTTCTGCATGGAACAAACACAATCGGTTCTATTTGAATCAGCTGTTCCCAAATATAGCCAAATAATCATTCTCCGTAATCAATTGTATTACAACTGGACATTTTTAATTTCAGTAAATCATACTGTGTGTTTCTCTCGGGTGAATCCGCCGAATATAATCATATTCCCAGTAATCAATTGTATTTTGACTTGGGACATTTTTTATTTCAGTGAAATAACTATATTCCTGTGTGTTTGTCTCTTTTAGGTGAATAAGCTGAAGAGGGACCTAGCCTGCATGAAACAAGAGTTGCAGTACAAAGAGCAGGGCTTTGAAACGCTGAAAGAGTAAGTGCAACCCGACCTCGTTACACAATCACAATTACACTACACCGTAGTAGTAGGCTTCTGCTTTTTTCGATACAGTTGCAGAAAGATTCCCGTTGTCAACACATCAACACACTCGAAGCTCTCAGCTCTCACTATGGTCGAAATGGCAACTCGCTGACATTTACAAACAGACAGTGAATTAAATTGTAATTTCATGCGTGACCTTCAAAATGGTCAAATATCACTATTTTTGCCTGCGAAGCACAATTCTCTTGGAGTGCCTGAAGTGCTGCTTCTACAATGTGTCTTGTGGAAAAAGCCGGGCCCTGGCTCATTTCTGTGATTTCTTTTGTTTTTTGTTTGTTTTGTTTTTGTAAACGAACGACAAGATACATAGTGGTTCAGTTGGATTCCAATCCGTTCTTCCGTGACCTTCATTTGATATCAAAGACTTTTACCAACCCTCATGAAACAATAATAATAATATACTAACACAGTAACATCCTATGTCGGTCCTAAGCTCTCCTTTCCCAAAGAAAATACCTTAGGGTCTTTATAACATAAGACCGAAATAGAATAAGAGTATCTATTCTAACAGCCAGGTGGAAAAGGCTTACAGAGGCTTCACTTGTTCTAGTTCTCCTTGGCCTGTAACGGAGGAGTGCTGCTCCCCTCCCTCGCACCCTCCCTCCCTCCTTTGCTCTCAGAAGAATGTGGAAAGACCTGTTGTTCCACTGCACGCATGACTTGCTGATGATTGGCTTTACATATTTGCTGCTGTCGCCACGGATGGATGGTCTCTCTCCCTGTGTCGCTGACGGGCTCTTTCCTCTCTCTCTATACCTGTGGCCCTTTAAATCCAGTTTGACTCCTGTAATAGATCCTTAGTTTTCTTATTGTTCACTGCTGTCTAGATTAGATCAGGATTGTTTGAAAGTGACACAGTAGGATTATCATAGTGAAAATGAAATGTGTTTTTTAAACAACATCCCTCCTTTAACAAACCCCAAACTAAATAATAATAATCTGAGAGCAAAAATGTACAACTCAGATGGCACTATCTTCAGGTGTACTATTTAAAGACCGTTTAATAACTCACTCTCTGATCTGTTTCCACCGTGTGCCTCCCTCCAGGATCGACCACAAGGTGTCCAGCGCACCTTACGGTGTCAATCTTCACGAGGCGCAGGCCATCCTGAATGAGGTGAAGTCCATCCGGGATGCCATCAGCTCCGGGGAGAAGGAGAAACAGGAGCTCATGCAGGCAAGTAGGGATGGGATGAGAGGGGGATGAGGGAGGGAGAGGGGTTGGTGAATGGATAAGATGGGATGGCGGTCAGGTGTTGTGTGCGGAGATATATAGGAGACAGCCTCATATGAGGCTATGGGGAATGGAGGGAGGGGGGAGAGTGTGGCTGTTTAGAGTTGGGCTGACTGTCAGGGAAAGGAAGGAGAGATGGAAAGGAGCGAGGGAGGGAGATGGGCTGGACTGACTGTCAGGCAGGGAAAGAGAGGGGGAGAGAGAAGGAAGAAGAAGGGGAAAGAGGACAGGGAGGTGGTAGACAGGTACTGCAGAGTCTTGTCTCAGTCTTGTGTGCCTCTTCGTCTCACACAGCTCAGTTTTCTCTCCGCCTGGGTATCACCCTCTCTCCCACCCTCCCTCTTTTCCTCTGTCCCCTGCAACCTCTCCGTCTCCCCTCTCATGTCCCAGCGTCCCCTGGGCTGAGTGACAGACAGACAGACGGACGGACAGACTCATACATATTCCTGCCATGACTTTGCTGCTCAATCAATGATGCAGCAGCAGGCTGAGACTTGGTGCGTGGTTGGTATTTGCCTGCCTACTTCATGCTCCCAACTCTGCTGAGGACACATACACACGCACACACACATACACGCCCCATTTTTAATCTTGGTGGCAGCAATTGTAGAAAACAACAAACGTGTTTGTTAGTAGGGGCTGGATTGTGTTTAATAATGCAGAGCCCCCATGATTCACTCTCTCGCTCCCCACACTGGGATGCCTCCCCTCCCCAGCCTTCTGCCGCTGACAGTTCAGTTGTATGTGTGTTGGCTTTGTAGTGTCTGTTTGACTGCAGTGTATGAGTACATTTACATGCACACTAATAATTCGATATAAAACTGATTATGGGAGTAGGCCGATTATGGCATTAGTCGTGTAAACACCTTACTCTGTTTATCTTAATCCGCGTAAGGTCATAGTTGAAGTAAGCATACGCCGATTAAAACACCAGATTTTCTGAGCAATTCTTCGAATTATTAGGACATGTAAATACCTTCATCAGCGTGATAGCGGTGTATTTGATCTGCACGTGTGCTAGCACGAGCTTCCTTCTTTTGCGTGACTGAAGTGATTTTGGAAAAACTGAAAGTATGCATCTTAGTAGTTTTCACATATAAACTTTACACTACATGGCCAAAAATATGTGGAAACCCCTTCAAATTAGTGGATTCGGCTATTTCAGCCACACCCGTTACTGACAAGTGTATAAAATCGAGCACACCGCCATGCAATCTCCATAGACAAACATAGGCAGTAGAATGGCCCGTACTAAAGAGCTCAGTGACTTTCAACGTGGCATCGTTATAGGATGCCACCTTTCCAACAAGTCATTTTGTCAAATTTCTGCCCTGCTAGAGCTGCCCTGGTCAACTGTAAGTGCTGTTATTGTGAACTGGAAACATCTAGGAGCAACAACGACTCAGCCGCGAAGTGGTAGGCCACACAAGCTCACAGAATGGGACTGCTGAGTGCTGAAGCGCGTAGCGCGTAAAAATCGTCTGCCCACTGGTTGCAACACTCACTACCGAGTTCCAAACTGCCCCTGGAAGCAACGTCAGCACAAGAGCTGTTCGTCGGGAGCTTCATGAAATGGGTTTCAATGGCCGAGCAGCCGCACACAAGCCTGAGATCACCATGTGCAATGCCAAGCGTCGGCTGGAGTGGTGTAAAGCTTGCCGCCATTGGACTCTGGAGCAATCTGGAGTGATTTAATCACTCTTCACCATCTGGCAGTCCGACGGACGAATTTAGGTTTGGCAGATGCCAGGAGAACGCTACCTGCCCGAATACCTAGTTCCAACTGTAAAGTTTGGTGGGGGAGGAATAATGGTCTGGGGCTGTTTGTCATGGTTCGGTCTAGGCCCCTTAGTTCCAGTGAAGGGAAATCTAGACGATTCTGTGCTTCCAACTTTGTGGCAAAAGTTTGGGAAAGGCCCTTTCCTGTTTCAGCATGACAATGCCCCCGTGCACAAAGCGAGATCCATACAGAAATGGTTTGTCGAGATCGGTGTGGAAGAACTTGACTGGCCTGCACAGAGCCCTGACCCCAACCCCATCAAACACCTTTGGGATGAATTGGAACGCAGACTGCGAGCCAGGCCTAATCGCATAACATCAGTGCCCGACCTCACTAATGCTTTTGTGGCTGAATGGAAGCAATTCCCCGCAGCAATGTTCCAACATCTAGTGGAAAACCTTCCCAGAAGAGTGGAGGCTGTTATGCAGCAAATGGGGGACCAACTCCATATTAATGCCCATGATTTTGGATTGAGATGTTTGTCGAGCAGGTGTCCACATATTTTTGGCGATGGAGTGTATATTATGTCCAAACTCAGAATCAAATATGCGTCACAAAAATAACATTAAATCAAATCTATTTTTATTGGTCACATGCACGTGTTTAGCAGATGTTATTGCTGGTGTTCCGAAATGGTTGTGCTTCTAGCTCCGACAGTGCAGTAATATTTAACAAGTAATTTCTAACAATTTCACAACATATGCCCAATACACACAAATCAAAGTAAGGAATTTATTAAGAATATATACATATATGGACGAGCGACGTCAGAGCGGCATGGACTAAGATACAGTAGAATAGTATAAAATACAGTATATACAGTTGAAGTAGGAAGTTTACATACACCTTAGCCAAATACATTTAAACTCAGTTTTTCATAATTCCTGACATTTAATCCTAGTAAAAATTCCCTGTCTTAGGTCCGTTAGGATCACCACTTTATTTTAAGAATGAGAAATGTCAGAATAATAGTAGAGAGAATTATTTATTTAAGATTTTATTTATTTCATCACATTCCCAGTGGGTCAGAAGTTTACATACACTCAATTTGTATTTGGTAGCATTGCCTTTAAATTGTTTAACTTGGGTAAAACGTTTTGGGTAGCCTTCCACAAGCTTCCCACAATAAGTTGGGTGAATTTTGGGCCATTCCTCCTGACAGAGCTGGTGTAACTGAGTCAGGTTTGTAGGCCTCCTTGCTCGCACACGCTTTTTCAGTTCTGCCCACACATTTTCTATAGGATTGAGGTCAGGGCTTTGTGATGGCCACTCCAATACCTTGACTTTGGCTTGCAAGCCACCCCCCTTTTCCTCCAAACATAACGATGGTCATTATGGCCAAACTGTTCTATTTTTGTTTCATCAGACCAGAGGACAATTCTCCAGAAAGTACAATCTTTGTCCCCATGTGCAGTTGCAAACCGTAGTCTGGCTTTTTTATGGTGGTTTTGGAGCAGTGGCTTCTTCCTTGCTGAGCGGCCTTTCAGGTTATGTTGATATAGGACTCGTTTTACTGTGGAAATAGATACTTTTGTACCTGTTTCCTTCAGCATCTTCACAAGGTCCTTTGCTGTTGTTCTGGGATTGATTTGCACTTTTCACACCAAAGTACGTTCATCTCTAGGAGACAGAACGCGTCTCCTTCCTGAGCGGTATGACGGCTGCGTGGTCCCATGGTGTTCATATAAGGAAATCAGTCAATTGAAATACATTTCACATGACTGGGCAGGGGTGCAGCTATGGGTGGGCCTGGGAGGGCATAGGCCCACCCACTGGGGAGCCAGGACCTGCCAATCAGAATTAGTTTTTCCCCACAGACCGAAATACTGCTGAGTTTCATCAGCTGTCTGGGTGGCTGGTCTCAGACGATCCTGCAGGTGAAGAAGCCGGATGTGGAGGTCCTGGGCTGGCGAAGTGGTCTGCGGTTGTGAGGCATGCGGCTTATGGTAGAGAAATTAACATTCAATTCTCTGGCAACGGCTCTGGTGGACATTCCTGCAGTCAGCATGCCAATTGCACGCTCCCTCAACTTGAGACATCTGTGGCATTGTGTTTTGTGACAAAACTGCACATTTTAGAGTGGCCTTTTATTGTCCCCAGCACAAGGTTCACCTGTGTAATGATCATGCTGTTTAATCAGCTTCTTGATATGCCACACTTGTCAGGTGGATGGATTATCTTGGCAAAGGAGAAATGCTCACTAACAGGGATGTAAACAAATTTGTGCACAACATTTTTGAGAAATAAGGTTTTTGTTCAGCTCATGAAACATGAGACCAACACTTTACATGTTGCGTTTATATTTTAGTTCAGTATATTATATTATTCTGACCATTCACAATAATCGTATCATTGTGTGCATATATGAAGCCTGCCCTACTCAGTATTGTGTCCAAGGGGAGCCTCGGTTGGCAGTCTTCTCTATGCTGTTTTTACTTGAAGTGTTTACAATAGTCAAGATAAGGTTCATTCCACTCCATGTTTCAGTGCTGAGCCATGTATGATATTTATCAACAACCTTGAAGATCAGCACTGATTTTTATCACAGCACAGATATAAGTAGGTTACTGTTTTTGGCAAATGTTGCAAAAAGGGTTCACATTTCAAAAACACATCTTTATGCAATGTACTCGTCTACAGGTATCTGCCAAAATAATGAAACACTTGAGTAAATGAGGGAAACAAAGTATATTGAAAACAGGTGCTTCAAACAGGTGTGGTTCCTGAGGTAATTAAGCAATTAACATCCCATCATGCTCAGGGTCATGTATAAAAATCCAGGGCACGAGTGGTCACTGAATGGTTTGATAAGCATGAAAATGATGTATGCCATGGCCGTGTCAGTCACCATACCTCAACACAATTGAACACTTATGGAAGATTCTGGAGCGGTGTCTGAGACAGCATTTTCCACCACCATCAACAAAACACCAAGTTATGGAATTGCTTGTGGAAGAATGGTGTCCCATCCCTCTAATAGAGTTCCAGACGCTTGTAGAATCTATGCCAAGGTGCATTGAAGCTGTTCTGGCTCGTGTTGGCCCAACGCCCTATTAAGACACATTATGTTGGTGTTTCCTTTATTCAGGCAGTTACATGTATCTCTATCTATCTCTGAGTGTGTTATAGATTTAAACCATAGGACAGGAGCTTTGTGAATGTAAGACACACAGACACAGCAAAGGATATAAACATACTAGCCGTGATTCAATTTTGATTTCACTATCTCTAATTTGTCAAACCTGTGTGTGTCGGTCGGTCTCTCCCTGTAGAAACTAGCAGTGCTTAAGGATGGCTTCCAGCTGGACTCAGTGGGTTCTCAGTCTGACCTGTGGGGCAGCAGCCCCTCCCTGGCCAACTCTGAGCTGTTCATCCCTCGCCTCTACTCCGAAGCCGGATCCCAGACCAACATACCTGCTGAGGTGAGCGGGGGTCTGTTCAGTTGGCACGGAAGACAATAGACTGAAATTGTGAGGGTATACCTGGACTTGTCCAATAGGAAATGCTTGTTTTAATTTTCAGTTTCAAAATGTTTTCCTTTGGTGTGCCCTAATGAACAGGACCCAGGTGAAACCTTTGGAAGCGTGCCATGGAACGATGCAGAAACTGGTTGCGTCATTAATTGATCAGAATGTAGCTTTGTCACACCGCCTTGATTTTTGTTATTCTTTTGTTTGATATAGTTTGTGACAAATACCAACAACTTGGCAGAGAAGGTGCGACTGAGCCTGAAGTATGAAGAAGCAAATAGAAGGTAATTTGTATAACCCAGATTACTCATTCCCAACACAACCCATCAGTCTAGTGACTTTATAACTCGTTATAAGCATTCATGAGCCCTTATAATGACTTATAAGGCTTATCATATGTTATATCTCTTTTAAACCTTCCCTCCTCCACACAATTAAATAGAACATAAGTAAGTAGCCTTACACGAAGCCTTGGCTTGTGCGAGCGGGAACGGCTCGCAGGAGCCTTTTTCCTGTTTTTGTAGCATCAGGCAGCTTGATGTACAAGTACACCCCCTGGACTCTAGTCTATTGCAGGGCCTTAGAGCAGGAGAACATATAAATAAAACATAATAGAACATTAAATATATGATCTCTGCTCTCCTCCCTCCACCTCCAGGATTGCCACCATCGAGGTGCAGATAGCCAAGCTGGACAGTGAGGCGTGGCCGGGGCTGCTGGACCCAGAGCGCGACCGCCTCATCCTCATCAACGAGAAGGAGGAGCTACTCAAGGAGCTGCAGTACATCAAGCCCTGCAAGAAAGCGCCCAATGACCAGGAGAAGATAGAGACAGAGAAGAAGAGGCTTGAGAGAGACCTGCAGGCTGCCAGGGACAACCAGAGCAAGGCTCTGACCGAGAGGTGAGGAGGGGGAGGGGATTTACAGCTGCTTGGTGGGGCACAAAGTCGCTAGAAACAACATTGTAGGCAGCAAACACCAAATTGTTTAATTAGAACAGTGTGAGGCTAAATGGTTTGGGCAGTAAAGGTGGGGGAAACATTGGTCAGCATGGGGCTTACAGACATATTGAGTGATGGCCATCACTCCATCCCTGGGTAAGGTCAGGGTCATGGCCAGGGAAAGAGGGATAAATGAGAGAGGGAACAGAGCTGTACACCAGGAAAGCGTCATGGTCACATACAATAATACAGGAGATGAAATTAAAGTCACCCACTCTTCTCTCTTAACAGTGAACTTTTATTGCAACTTTTTTGAGTTTTTGTTCCATTAGTCAGTACCTCGCCAAAAGAGTGCAATTTTTAATTTCTTTATACAGCACATTTTAATGCTAGCGAGGGAACGGGTCGGCGCGGCTGTTGTGTGAAGGACAGAGGGGGCCATTGGAACCCCGCTGGAACTAGGCTACAGTATATTCACAGACAGGGAATAGATAGGCAGAGCAAGGCCCACATCCCTGCTGATAACAACATACTGTACTGTACTTTAACTGCAGTGAAAATACATGGTGTAAGTGATATGACTGTTACATAAATACAGGTCGTCTACTCCCTGATGGGGACCTGGTGTTAGACGGGGCCCCTTGGCTCTGGGCCTACAGATAGCTAAACAAATAGAAATCAGACTGAACACTAACTATGGAAAACATATTGACCTCTTTAGCAGGGTTCAATAAACACTACTGTCAACCAGGTTGAAAAGCACTGCTCTCTATGTTTACAAAATGTTATGTCTGTCAACCCTGTAAGATTTACTCCAAGACACACAACACACGGTTACCTCTGCACCTTTTGTTGTGTTTGATGCTTTGATCCGCATAGCCTTTTTTCATGACATTCGTTGTTCATGGTTGTGATTGGATCACAGACCATAGATGTTGATAGTGTAGGTAGTGTAGTGTAGTGTAGAAACCCCTCCCACTTACCTGTCACTAGCCTTCTCTAAGATGCATACTTACTCTTTAGTGGTTGGACATCTGCACTCTGAATCAGGTAACCAAGGGGACTACATTTACATCATTTAGCAGACGCTCTTATCCAGAGCGACTTACAAATAGGTGCATTCACCTTATAGCCAGTGGGATAACCACTTTACAATTTTGTTTATTTTTTGAAAAAAAATTGTTTGGGGGGGGGGGGTGGATTGGAGTAAAGGGGGGGGGGGGGGGGGGTAGAAGGATTACTTTATCCTATCCCAGGTATTCCTTAAAGAGGTGGGGTTTCAAATGTCTCCGGAAGGTGGTGAGTGACTCCGCTGTCCTGGCGTCGTGAGGGAGCTTGTTCCACCATTGGGGTGCCAGAGCAGCAAACAGTTTTGACTGGGCTGAGCGGGAACTATGCTTCCGCAGAGATAGGGGAGCCAGCAGGCCAGAGGTGGATGAATGCAGTGCCCTCGTTTGGGTGTAGGGACTGATCAGAGCCTGAAGGTACGGAGGTGCCGTTCCCCTCACAGCTCCGTAGGCAAGCACCATGGTCTTGTAGCAGATGCGAGCTTCAACTGGAAGCCAGTGGAGTGTGCGGAGGAGCGGGGTGACGTGAGAGAACTTGGGAAGGTTGAACACCAGACGGGCTGCGGCATTCTGGATGAGTTGTAGAGGTTTAATGGCACAGGCAGGGAGCCCAGCCAACAGCGAGTTGCAGTAATCCAGACGGGAGATGACAAGTGCCTGGATTAGGACCTGTGCCGCTTCCTGTGTAAGGCAGGGTTGTACTCTCCGAATGTTGTAGAGCATGAACCTACAGGATCGGGTCACCGCCTTGATGTTAGCGGAGAACGACAGGGTGTTGTCCAGGGTCACGCCAAGGCTCTTCGCACTCTGGGAGGAGGACACAACGGAGTTGTCAACCGTGATGGCGAGATCATGGAACGGGCAGTCCTTCCCCGGGAGGAAGAGCAGCTCCGTCTTGCCGAGGTTCAGCTTGAGGTGGTGATCCGTCATCCATACTGATATGTCTGCCAGACATGCAGAGATGCGATTCGCCACCTGGTTATCAGAAGGGGGAAAGGAGAAGATTAGTTGTGTGTCGTCAGCGTAGCAATGATAGGAGAGGCCATGTGAGGATATGACAGAGCCAAGTGACTTGGTGTATAGCGAGAATAGGAGAGGGCCTAGAACTGAGCCCTGGGGGACACCAGTGGTGAGAGCACGTGATGCGGAGACAGCTTCTCGCCACGCCACTTGGTAGGAGCGACCGGTCAGGTAGGACGCAATCCAAGAGTGAGCCGCGCCGGAGATGCCCAGCTCGGAGAGGGTGGAGAGGAGGATCTGATGGTTTACAGTATCAAAGGCAGCAGACAGGTCTAGAAGGACAAGAGCAGAGGAGAGAGAGTTAGCTTTAGCAGTGCGGAGAGCCTCTGTGACACAGAGAATAGCAGTCTCAGTTGAATGACCAGTCTTGAAACCTGACTGGTTTGGATCAAGAAGGTCATTCTGAGAGAGATAGCAAGAGTTGGCTAAAGACGGCACGCTCAATAGTTTTGGAGAGAAAATAAAGAAGGGATACTGGTCTGTAGTTGTTGACATCAGAGGGATCGAGTGTTGGTTTTTTGAGAAGGGGTGCAACTCTCGCTCTCTTGAAGACGGAAGGGACATAGCCAGCGGTCAAGGATGAGTTGATCAGCGAGGTGAGGTAAGGGAGAAGGTCACCGGAGATGGTCTGGAGAAGAGAGGAGGGGATAGGGTCAAGCGGGCAGGTTGTTAGGCGGCCTGCCGTCACAAGTCGCAAGATTTTATCTGGAGAGAGAGGGGAGAAAGAAGTCAAAGCATAGGGTAGGGCAGTGTGAGCAGGACCAGCAGTGTCATTTGACTTAACAAACGAGGATCGGATGTCGTCAACCTTCTTTTCAAAATGGTTGACGAAGTCATCAACAGAGAGGGAGGAGGGGGGGGGGATTCAGCAGGGAGGAGAATGTGGCAAAGAGCTTCCTAGGGTTAGAGGCGGATGCTTGGAATTTAGAGTGGTAGAAAGTGGCCTTACCAGCAGAAACAGATGAATAAAATGTAGAGAGGAGGGAGTGAAAAGATGCCAGGTCTGCAGGGAGTCTAGTTTTCTTCCATTTCCGCTCAGCTGCCCGGAGCTCTGTTCTGTGAGCTCGCAATGAGTCATCAAGCCACGGAGCTGGAGGGGAGGACCGAGCCGGCCGGGAGGATAGGGGACATAGAGAGTCAAAGGATGCAGAAAGGGAGGAGAGGAGAGTTGAGGAGGCAGAATCAGGAGATTGGAGGGAGAAGGATTGAGCAGAGGGAAGAGATGATAGGATGGAAGAGGAGAGAGTAGCGGGAGAGAGAGAGCGAAGGTTGCGACGGCACATTACCATCTGTGTAGGGGCAGAGTGAGTAGTGTTGGAGGAGAGGGAGAGAGAAAAGGATACAAAGTAGTGGTCGGAGACTTGGAGGGGAGTTGCAGTGAGATTAGTAGAAGAACAGCATCTAGTAAAGATGAGGTCAAGCGTATTGCCTGCCTTGTGAGTAGGGGGGGACGGTGAGAGGGTGAGGTCAAAAGAGGAGAGGAGTGGAAAGAAGGAGGCAGAGAGAAATGAGTCAAATGTAGACGTAGGGAGGTTGAAATCCCCCAGAACTGTGAGGGGTGAGCCATCCTCAGGAAAGGAACTTGTCAAGCTCATTGATTAACTCTCCAAGGGAACCTGGAGGGCGATAGATGACAAGGATATTAAGCTTAAATGGGCTAGTGACTGTGACAGCATGGAATTCAAATGAGGAGACAGACAGATGGGTCAGGGGAAAAATTGAGAATGTCCACTTGGGAGAGATGAGGATTCCTGTGCCACCACCCCGCTGACCAGATGCTCTCGGGGTATGCGAGAACACATGGTCAGACGAGGAGAGAGCAGCAGGAGTAGCAGTGTTTTCAGTGGTAATCCATGTTTCCGTCAGCGCCAAGAAGTCGAGGGACTGGAGGGTAGCATAGGCTGGGATGAAGTCTGCCTTGTTGGCAGCAGAACGGCAGTTCCAGAGGCTGCCTGAGACCTGGAACTCCACGTGGGTCGTGCGTGCAGGGACCACCAGGCTAGAGAGGCAGCAGCCACGCGGTGCGAGGCGTTTGTGTAGCCTGTGCGGAGAGGAGAGAACAGGGATAGGCAGAGGCATAGTTGACAGGCTGCAGCAGATGGCTACAATAATGCAGAGGAGATCGGAATAAAATGAACTAAACATCTGGGAAAGGAGAGAGCGGGGCCTCCCTCACCACAACTCCCAAATATAACTCTCCCAACTTCCACCTCAGAAACTATAATTGTTGTAAACTACAGCGGCTCAATGTTTTCTAGGAATAGACTAACCTAGTTTATTCAGCTAGCTAACTAGGTGCAGTATTATTCCGTGAAAAACGTCCGGGCACCTCGTCATAAGACGCCACAGCCAGCTAGCATGCCGGTCTCCAACAGCAGGGTTTAGCGCCAATACTCAGCCACAACAACCACCAGTGTATCAACACACAAGCAGATCGTCCGTGTCTAACGTTGTGGGTTAGTCCCAACAGCTTGAGCGAGTCCGTCGTCAACTTATTCAGCCAGTTAGTTAGCTAGAATAGTTAGCAAACTAGCTAGCCATTGCTTTCAGACAAAGAAGAACCCCTCCTTTCACAGCACGAACACACAGAGAGAGCCAAACTAACGTTAACTAGTCACCCATGTCCCGAATTCCTTGAGCAACTCGGGCTATCAATATGTAAAAAACAAAACACAAGTGTAGGTTATGACTTACCCCTAGCAGCTACTGTTAGCTAGCCAAGTGCAAAGCTAGCCACTGAATTGACTCAGCCAGTTCGCGTCTGTTCGCTCGGTCGTTCCAGCTATTGTTTACAAGTAGCTATCCAGGTTGCAACAAGCTTGCTAATTTTCGAGCACAGTAGCCACTTGCTGCCTAACGTTAACGGTTCAGACAATGAGGTTATAAAACAGCTGAATGGTAGGCAATTATTGTATGTAATTATTGTAGGCAGCCAGCTGGCGTAATTACAGGCACTCTCAGGCGTGAAACAACTATACCGTTGCTAATAGCTACTCGCCAGCTAGTCCAGGTGGTGAGTTAGCTAGCTAGCTTCGTGCTACACCCGGCACCGCCGAATACAACACTAACCTACAATAATTACATACAATAACTTCCTACAACAACCCACGATACCTACCTACAATACCTAACTACAATCTAAATACATAGTTTAAGCCTTACTCGACAAAGCCCAAGCTATGTATAAAGCCAAACTTACCCGACTCCAAGCTCCTCACCTGCTCACCTGCTCACTCACATGTAGACTACACCAATTAGGCCCCTTTTCTCTGCCTCTTTCTCTCTCTCTCTTTCTCTTCTATATATCTCTTACTTTCTCATCCTCTTTCCTTCTCTCTCATTTTATTCTCTCTCTCTCTCTCTCTCTCTCTCTCTCTCTCTCTCTCTCTTTTATATATATGTAACCCGAGCATCACAAACAGGGCTTGTGAATGTATTCACCCCCCTTGGCATTTTTCCCTATTTTGTTGCCTTACAACCTGGAATTAAAATAGATTTTTGGGGGGTTTGTATCATTTGATTTACACAACATGCCTACCACTTTGAAGATGCAAAATAATTTTTTGGGTGAAAGAAACAAGAAATAAGAACAGAACTTTAGCGTGCATAACTATTCACCCCCCCAAAGTCAATACTTTGTAGAGCCACCTTTTGCAGCAATTACAGCTGCAAGTCTCTTGGGGTATGTCTCTATAAGCTTGGCACATCTAGCCACTGGGATTTTTGCCCATTCTTCAAGGCAAAACTGCTCCAGCTCCTTCAAGTTGAATGGGTTCCGCTGGTGTACAGCAATCTTTAAGTCATACCACAGATTCTCAATTGGATTGAGGTCTGGGCTTTGACTAGGCCATTCCAAGACATTTAAATGTTTCCCCTTAAACCACCCGAGTGTTGCTATAGCAGTATGCTTAGGGTCATTGTCCTGCTGGAAGGTGAACCTCCGTCCCAGTCTCAAATCTCTGGAAGACTGAAATAGGTTTCCCTCAAGAATTTCCCTGTATTTAGCGCCATCCATCATTCCTTCATGGTATGGGATGGTGTGCTCGGGGTGATGAGAGGTGTTGGGTTCGCGCCAGACATAGCGTTTTCCTTGATGGCCAAAAAGCAAAATTTTAGTCTCATCTGACCAGGATACCTTCTTCCATATGTTTGGGGAGTCTCACACATGCCTTTTGGCGAACACCAAATGTGTTTGCTTATTTTTTCTTTAAGCAATGGCTTTTTTTCTGGCCACTCTTCCATAAAGCCCAGCTCTGTGGAGTATATGGCTTAAAGTGGTCCTATGGACTTTGCAGCTCCTTCAGGGTTATCTTTGGTCTCTTTGTTGCCTCTCTGATTAATGCCCTCCTTGCCTGGCCCGTGAGTTTTGGTGGGCGGCCCTCTCTTGGCAGGTTTGTTGTGGTGCCATATTCTTTCCATTTATTAATGATGGATTTAATGGTGCTCCGTGGGATGTTCAAAGTTTCTGATATTTCTGTACTTCTCCACAACTTTGTCCCTGACCTGTTTGGAGAGCTCCTTGGTCTTCATGGTGCCGCTTGCTTGGTGGTGCCCCTTGCTTAGTGGTGTTGCAGACTCTGGGGCCTTTCAGAACAGGTGTATATATATACTGAGATCATGTGACACTTAGATTGCACACAGGTGGACTTTATTTAACTAATTATGTGATTTCTAAAGGTAATTGGTTGCACCAGATCTTATTTAGGGGCTTCATAGCAAAAGGGGTGAATACAAATGCACGCACCACTTTTCCGTTATTTATTTTGTAGAATTTTTTGAAACAAGTTATTTTTTTCATTTCACTTCACCAATTTGGACAATTTTGTGTATGTCCATTACATGAAATCCAAATAAAAATCATTTAAATTACAGGTTGTAATGCAACAAAATAGGAAAAACGCCAAGGGGGATGAATACTTTTGCAAGGCACTGTAGGTTGGATGCAAAATAGCGTTTTTTAACAAGCTGGTTTAATATTAGAAGTCAGAAGTATCTGCTCATTGAGGAAGAAAATAGCCTTTTGCTCTTATAACTGTTTATAATGCTGTAATTACTCTAGTTTGTAAGAACATTATATTAAGATGTTACATAGTAATTATGTAATTGTATGGTCATGTAGTTGATTGTTTTTTTTTTGATTACTCAAGTAGAATAGGGCCTGTTTCTTATGCTTGTGTGACAACAAAATTGTTGTGATTCGAGTTACAACTTTTCTTTTAGCTAACATTTCTGATGTTTTGTCTTTTCTATCAGATTGAGGTTGCACTGTAAGAGGAACAAGCTGGTGAGAGAGCTGGAGGAGATGGTTCGCCTGGCATCATCACTACACACTCAGCTCAAGAGGTACATTCACTCACCTAAACAACACATTCAGCAACTGTCAACCAACTGTAACACAGCACTACCACACTGCCAGTTCAGGAGGCACAATCACTTAAATGTATCTACTTAAAATGTAAACTCCTATTGCACAACTCAATGTGCACATTCCAAAAGAAAAATTAATAAGAATACATTTTATTGTCTACATGGAGACACGGGCAGCGTTTTAACCTTGGAGGTCTTGGTCAGGTGAGGTGAGGTTACAGTCACCAAGGTGTAACAGTACATCACTACTGTACTCTCTCAGCTCTAAAGTTATTCACTAATAAATAACACTGCTATTAGCACAAGCCTCTTTGTCCTCTCCTATCTTGCCTCTCACATCTCAAATGGGCCTAGTACATTCAACACCTTCATCCAACTAACCCATTTGTCTGCTGAGGCCTGTTGCAAGCTGTTACATCAGGCATTTTAGATATACCTCACAACCCTGCCTAGCCTGGTGCCTTGAGCCTACTTACAACCTTTTGAGGGGGAAGAGTGAAACTTCAATCCAAGGTCTACATTTACCTCATCTTAAAGGAGTGTATCTTTCATTTATAGAGCTCCATAAATTCACACAAGATTCTAGACCTCTCGAGTGGCGCAGTGCTAGCTGTTCGAATCCAGGCTCTGTCGTAGCCGGCCGCGACCGGGAGACCCATGGGGCGGCGCACAATTGGCCCAGCGTCGTCCAGGTTAGAGGAGGGAATGGCCGACAGGGATGTAGCTCAGTTGGTAGAGCATGGCGTTTGCAACGCCAGGGTTGTCGGTTCGATTCCCACGGGGGGCCAGTATGAAAAATAAAATAAAATAATGTATGCACTCACTAACTGTAAGTCGCTCTGGATAAGAGCGTCTGCTAAATGACTAAAAAGTAAAATGTAGACTACAGTATTTTATCTACTGAGTGGCTCATATGGTTCATTCAGTTCTATGAGGGAGTGTTGGTCTTAAAATAATATGAGGGAGGGATAGGACTTTGAGTATTTAACCTTTTCTCTAAAAGCTCAAGATGTGTCTTGAATTTCAGTTCTGAAACATGAGTGTGTGTTTCAGAAATGGACTCTGTTAAACTGAAGCTGTGTTTTATAAGATGATGCGAAGTCTCTGTTAGAGAACCATATATGTATTAAAGCCGTTTTCAAAAGACTCTTTTAATCAAATAAGTAACTTCAACAATAGTGTTAGTCTCTTTTTCTTCTCTTTCGCTCTCTCTCTCTGTTTTTGTTATCTTATCATGCCTAATTCATCCTCTGTTTCTAGCTGATATAAATCAAAGGGCTGTGATGCAGAGAGAAACTCCCCTGTGTCTTTCCTAATGAGCTTGCCAAGCTTTAATTACTATGTTTTCTGTCGAGCAGACACTGCATTTGAAGTTACTGAGGGCTAAAAGATGGGAACAGAGGAGAGGAGATGAAAATGAGGAGAATAGGTTTTCCAGTGCCCACACAGATGGCTATGGAAGGCATAGGTCTGCCTGGAGTATGTTCCTAGCTCTTCTAACGCTGTGGTCCTCTCTCTCCCTCTTGGTCCCGCGCTCCCTTTATCCACCGTCCACTCCGCTTTTCTCTCACTCCTTTTTGCTGCCCCCAATTTTTTTTCTCTCTCTCTCTCTCTCTCTCTCTCTCTCTCTCTCTCTCTCTCTCTCTCTTCTCTCCTTCTCCCCATCCAATCCTCTCTGATTCTCTCGCTCTCTCCTCTCCATCTCCTCTCTTTATGCCTTCTTTCTGTCTAATTTTCTTTCCGTCCTCCTCCCCCTCCAATACTCTCTTCTCTGCCTCTCTCTCCTCCCTCCTCCCCATCTCTCTCCCTGCAGTCTTTCGGCCAGCACACTGTCGTGTTCATCAGGCAGCAGCCATGGCTCTCTGACCTCCAGCCGTGGTTCTTTAGCCACCACGTCCTCCCTGGGCTCCACCTCCTCCCTGAGCTTCACAGATATCTACCTGGAGCAGCCTGAGCTGGGAGACCCTGACTTCCAGAACAAACTGGACTCCCTACTGCAGGAGGGTGGCCCGGGGGTCAGCTACCGGCCCTCCAGCTCCATCACCACCATCCACGAACATGAGGTGGTCCCCGGAAAAGTGTCCGGAGAGAGAGCGGGCGATAAGGGGGGTATTGTCGGTGGGGGAGCAGAGGCCAGAACCAGGCTACAGGCGCTGAGACTATCAGAGACACCGAGGTCGATGAGTTCACTGTCGCCGAGGTCTTCGCTGTCGTCGCTCTCACCGCCCTGCTCGCCACTGGTCACAGACTCCATATTCCTCTCTGGTGAGAGGTTTATGGGGCCGGGGGGCCCTGGTGGGGGGCTGGACATGGAGCTGCATAGCAGGCTGACAGAGCTAGGGCTGGGGCTAGACAGGGAGGAGCAGCAGCACCGTGGAGGGGTGGAGCAGGATGCCACTATCATAGCTGGAGAGATGTTTAAAGGTACAGTCACTTTCTGTCTATTATCTGACATTATTAAAGCTCTCTTTTAATGTCACGAGAGTCAATGTATTGACTGCTACTGTAGACTTGTGTAGTGTTGGTGTATAGTGGAGTATATGGTCCTCATGTCCATTGTGAACCATAAATAATTAATATGTTTAAGTTATACGATCTACACAAAACACATTACAAATCATAGCAATATCAGCAACACACTAAGAAAGATATGAACATTAGGAACACCTGCTCTTTCCAAGACATAGACCAGGTGAATCCAGGGGAAAGCTATGATCATTTATTGATGTCACCTGTTAAATCTACTTCAATCAGTGTAGAAGAGGAGGAGACAGGTTGAATAAGGATTTTTAAGCCTTGAGACAGTTGAGACATGGATTGTGTATGTGTGCCATTCAGTGTGAATGGGCAAGACAAAATATTTAAGTGCCTTTGAATGGGGTATGGTAGTAGGTGCCAGGCGCACCAGTTTGAGTGTGTCAAGAACTGCAACGCTGCTGGGTTTTTCACGCTCAACAGTTTCCTGTGTGCATCAAGAATGGTCCACCACCCAAAGGTCATCCAGCCAACTTGACACAACTGTGGGAAGCATTGGAGTCAACATGGGCCAGCATCCCTGTGGAACACTTTCGACACTTTGCAGAGTCCATGCTCCGACGAATTGAGGCTGTTCTGAGGGCAAAAGCAGGTGCAACTCAATATTAGGAAGGCGTCCACTCAGTGTATATGGGTGTTAGAGTTTACGTCAGGGAGTAGGTTATAGGTTTCCAGTAGTAGTAGTAGTAGTAGTAGCAGTCGCAGTCGTAGTCGTAGTAGTAGTAGACTTGCATAATGGCAAGCCTGCACAGTGTGACCCAGAGAGAGAGAGAGACAGGGCTGTATTAGTGTACCCTGCTGATGTAACACACACCTCCATTCAACACTCTACCTTTATTGGACTGGAAGGTCAGGCTTCCACCTCTGTAGTAGGTGTGTTTACGTGCGTGTGTGCATGCACCTCGTGAGGAATTCAAGATTGCACCTGAAACCTGATTGCCAGTGGGGGCACACCGGGGGGAGGAGGGAGAGAGAAGGGGTTGAGTTACAGCCCACTGTTACCTGTATGGTGTACTCCAGCTATGCAACTCAGCACCGGTTCCCATGGCCGCCATGGGGGAAAGGTTGTGACAAGGTGTTGTTCGTCTACACTCCTCTTCTCCTCCCCCTGTTTTCCTCTCCTCTTCCCAACCCCCTCTTCCCTTAGATGCCATAGTGCAGGTCAGAGGTACGGCAGGGGCGGGGCCTAGGAAGATGGGCGTGACGTCAGCAGTGTCTGATGAGTCGGTGGCGGGTGACAGCGGGGTGTACGAGCCCTCAGAGAGGAGGTGGGTACTGTAGAAAGCCATTGGGTCACCTGGAGGAGAGGTGTTTACCTAATTACTTTACTCTGGAGCAAGGCTTAAGACCATGTTCAGTAGCCTGAACCTTCATGGATAGTATTGAAAGATAGGGGTGTTTAATGAAGAACTATCTGATCCACTTAATATTGAACTAATGTTAGGAGGGCGTACAGTAGATCCAGTAATTAAGGTCAAACACACCATGTTGTAATTTGCTTGAGATTAGGTCAGGGCACCCAGTAACTACTAGATGTGTATGTAAATTAAGTTATTCATAAAGCTAGACCTCAAATTGTAGAGGTATGATCTGATGGTTTATCTATTAATTTATCTATTTTTCGATTACTATTAGAAAGTGACAAGCTGTCTGCAGTACTATGTTTTGTTTGACCCTACAACCTGAGGGTCTTTTTGCCATATGTTGCCAGTCCCTCTCATAACTTACTGTGGTGTTTTGAAGTCTGGTAGCCAGATCTGTATAGACTGATATCACCACTATAATATCAATGACATGACTTCAAATGTAAGGTTGATGGCTAAAGCACAAACCAGGTCTTGCTTCCAGGTACTGTATTTGATAGCAGCTTTGTGGATCTAACCCTAACCCTGTATGTGTCACTGTTCCCAGGTCAGTCCTCCCTGCAGAGCTGCTGCTGGGCTGTGAGGAGAGGGGAGGACCACTAGGCTGTGCCCAGGTCAGGCTGGGCCTGAAGTACGAGGTGAAAGACGAGCGCTTCACTGTGTTCGTCATGCAGCTCTCCAACTGCAGCGCCCTCGCCCTGCCACCAGACCACAAAATGTATGTAAGCAAAGTTACCTTTTCTCTTTGCTTTAGGAGTGAATGACTGCCATTACTTGGTTATGTGAAACACCTCTCCGATGACTGTGCATATGCTGTGTGTGGATGTCTTTGTTCCCGCTTCTCATAATCAATTGTTTGTTTGTTTGTATTGAAAGTACTGTATGTTTCCTCTGTCCTTAACTGTACACTCATCTGTGTGTACATTGTCTTTAGGTGTTTAACTGTCTGTGTGTCTCCTCCATAGATACATCCGTGTGGTGGTGCTCCCGTGCTCAGAGCCCACCTGCTGCCTCTTCCGGACGCGCGGCTCTCTCCCACAGGACACCGTGGAGGTCAGCGAAGTCTTCGGTGTCCAGATGGCCCACAATGCCCTGCGGCAGAAGACCCTGAGGGTGGACATCTGCCACACCAGGCCGTCTGGCCGCGAGGAGTGTCTTGTAAGTGTAACGACCATTGCTGGTCTGTCACTCGTCTCTCAATTCAGCGTCAACATAACAAACAGTCCACACCCAGATAGAGTGCAAACACTTCTACGGTGGTGTATTTGCTAAGTGTACATTGAAATGCCTATGTATACCTTTTAGCTTTCCCTTGTGTTGTCATTGAATCATATGACAGTGGTTTATTGCTGTTAGTGGATAAGAGCTTTTTGTCCTTCCTAACACTCTGTACTGTCTCATGCATGAAGTCTGTTACAACCGTGTATAACATCCTTCAGTAGACTGCCTTTTAACTCTTATATGGCTTCCTGCTGTCCTCTGGGCAGGCTGGTGCTCAGATAAGCCTGGCTGATGTCAACACCTCTGGGGAGAGATGTGTCAAGTGCTACAACCTCCTCAGCTACTCCTTCATGCCACAGATCAATAGCAAGGACAAAAAGACCGGGACGACTACACAGTCTGAAAGGGTAACATAGACATTCATTCATCATGTATAACAATGGCCTGCATTTCAAAAGGAAATTGATCAGTTATTGTGAATCTGAATAGAAGTGTTATGAATATCTAAACATACTGTATCTAATGAATGGATGTAACAGATGAGTAACAATGTGTGTGTGTTTGCTGTGTGTTCCAGAGCTCTGTCCCCACCACAGAGAGAGTAGCAGGCAGTCTGGAGGGTGCATCAGAGGAGGATGAATGGTGAGCTCTCCCTTCACTAACAGCAGCACCTTTATCCCGTTATTCTCCTGTCTTCTCCTCCTCCCAATTTTAACCTCTACAGAGGACATTCTTCCATACTCGTCACAGTCAATGAGGGAGATCTTGTGTCTCACAGTTGAATAACTGTTCCCTCCCTTCCCCCTCTCCCATCTGTCTTTCCCATGGGAATAAGCTCAGACGTTTAGTGGAAATTTTGAAAGCCCAGTGGCACACTAACCACCCCTCCTTCCCCACAGCCCCTTGCAGGTAGAATGGGGAAGGTGAATAACTGACAGGTTGCTCCCTCTCTCTCCTTACCTCCCTCCCTCCCTCTGTCGGTCTGACAGTGTTTCAACCCTCTACAGGCACAGTGAAGAGCTGGAAGGAGAAGGGTTTGAAGACGAGGAAGACAACAACACAGAGGGGGCGGGGCCTCTAGAGGAAGAGGAGGGGCTATATCCTGACAGTAGCCAATGGGAGGGAGAGGAGGTGACAACCAAACCGACTCAAACAGGAACCATGGCGGAGAGGGTAAGTGGAGACTCCATCAACTGTTATAAATACTATATGAATAAATGAATACTATTTTATTTGATATTATTTAATTATTTGACCTATTTCCAGATGACGTTAATGGGAAGTATTTGAGTGAAAACATGTATATTAATTTGATTCAAACGCAACAGTTCTACAAACCCAAATTGATATACAGACTAACAAATGTGCTGTATGACGTAACTATGAATGACATGATTAGAGTTGTAACAGTAACTGAACATAACAGTACATTTGTAAGCCCAGCTTGACTATGTAAAACAGACTTCATTCTAAACTGCTCTCCTGCTCCGTCCCCAGGTGAACAAGGAGACCAGTACCGGCCACCACCACCACCATGCCTCCTCCTGGGTGGTCCGGCCCAAGGAGCGTCGGCCCCACGATGTGCCCCAGCAGAATCCCTTCATCCGGGGCAACGCCATCATCCGCTCCAAGACCTTTTCCCCTGGGCCCCAGAGCCAGTACATCTGCCGGGTGAGGGCAGGCACTCTAGTGCATACAATACATGGACATATTTAGTACATATCTAGTATATAGTAGTGCATATCTATGCTAGATATACATTTATATTAGTACATATCTACTCTCAAACACATTCAGACAAACTTGTTATTTAATTCCATCTGCTAAATGACAGAAATTTAAAATACAGTTCACTTTGACTACTGTTTTCCGTTGTGCTAGTTCACTTTGACTACTGTTTTCAGTTGTGCTTAGCTTTGGAAAGCATCCCTAACCCAACGAAAGCTGTCATTCATGTCCTTCTTGTTCTAACTTTTTTATTTTGAATGGTTTGTTTTTGCCTTTCTACTATGTGATGATCAGATCAACCGCAGTGACAGCGACAGCTCCACTCTGTCGAAGAAGTCTCAGTTCGTCAGGAACGCATCAGAGAGACGCAGCATGCGCATGAAGAAGGTAGACACTACTCACTTAGTATCCATCCCACCATAGTACATAGATCAGGGGTCGGCAACAGGCGGCCCGTGGGCCAAAACTGGTTTGCAAGTGTTTTTTTTGGGGGGGGGGGCCAAAGTTGAGTTTTTGGTCAGGATTTTAGTTTGGGGGATTTTTAGTTTTTGGTCAAAATATCCTGTACAATCACTAGGAATGAAGCTAAACAGGAAATCTGGTCTCAAGTAATGAAATGATTGTTATTTTCAAATACAATCTCTTTTTGGGCTTAGTTGTGGTCAATTTGCAGTGTACAAATTATTATAATTATGTTCCGACCATCCGCTCCGACAAAAATCGGCCCGCGGCTGAATCTAGTTGCCTACCCCTGCTGTAGATCCTATCTATCATTCTTTATTTTTATACTGAATAAATACCCACTTTGTATTCATCATTTTACACAGAGATCCTATCTATCGTTTTATATTTCTATGATAAACCACTCACTGTATCTATCCCACCATAGAGATACTATCTGTCATTCTTTATTTCTACGCTATAAATACCAATTTAACTTTCCATTTCTGTCTGTTAGCCAAGGTTCTCAGTATAACAAGTACATTTTCTTCCCGTTCAGTCTCTCTCTCTCTATTCCTTTACTCTGTTCAAACTGACAGTCTAATAGTGCAGTCAAGTCTCAGGCTGTGGCCACATTAGTTATTCTCAAAGGGAGACATTTACATTTTTGCTTTCCCAGACCTAGCGAGACCCAGCCTTCAGTAAAAGTGAGTCTTAATATTTAATGGCTGGTTGAATTTTTAATGCAGCTTGACATTCTCTGGCCTCTATTAATGCAGGGAACAGGAGTGAACTCTGTCCAGGACAGATCTGTCTGTCTACCTGCTGGGAAAGAGGAGGAGAGTGGAGGAGAGGAGAGGCCACTGGGAAAGGGCTGCTTTGTCTCCCTGTACCTCCTTATGTGTGTGTGTGTGAGAGAGCGTGTCTAATGTATAAATTACTAACCCACCATTTCCCTCTTCCTCCTCTCCTCCCCCCAGCCGCCGGTGCGGGGCCTGGACGGGCTGCTGCGGACCAGTTTGGACCTGGAGCTGGACCTGCAGGTGTCCAGGACTTGCCACACGCGACTGGCCCAGGAGCTGCGGGTCCTCAGGGAGCTCAAGGAGCAGCTGGAGAGGGCCCGGCAGCAGGGCACCAGAGACCTCCCCACCTGGGTGCAGGACGACGAGCGCTTCCGTCTGCTGCTCAGACAGGCCGAGAAACAGGTGGGAGAGGGAGATACACTGATCCCCCCCAACACTCCATCACTAATAAGTGCTCTATATAGGGAATAGGCTTCCATTTCAATCAAAATCAAATTCTATTTGTCACATGCGCCGAATACAACGGGTGTAGACTTTACCGTGAAATGCATTCAGATGTAGACTTTATGAGACAGATGGGAGGCTGTATGTATGTAAATCATTGGTCCAATACACACCTGTGAAATATGAAGTGAGGGGTTAGATGCTGTTCTAGCTGGTGACTGGCCAGGAGGAGTTGTTAAGGCCTATTATCCAACTTCTCTCTAAGCATCTGTGTGGTGGTGTTGTCTGCAGACCCGTGAGGAGCAGCTGCAGGAGCAGAGGGTGGAGAAGATGATGCGTGCTGCGGCCAAGGACGTCCACAAGATCCGAGGCCAGAGCAGGAAAGAGGTGCCCGAGGTCCAGTCCTTCAGGTCAGTACTGTAGAATACATTACATTACATGGTACAGCAACAGTATAGTGTAACAGACCTCTTGTAAGAGGAGTTGGTCCATTAAGCCTTTTCTCTTTCCCCATGTATTAGATGAATGACAATGTTTATATTGTATTTAGCTTCTCTCACAGGTCTCAAAGCATTAGGTTCAGTTGGATGGACTACAATTTGTCGTCCATTCCATTTGTATACCAGTTAGTCTAGGAATGTAAGATTATATGGAATTTTAAATTGGGAAAATGGCAATTTTTTACATTTTAGTCATTTACAGTGGGGGAAAAAAGTATTTAGTCAGCCACCAATTGTGCAAGTTCTCCCACTTAAAAAGATGAGAGAGGCCTGTAATTTTCATCATAGGTACACGTCAACTATGACAGACAAAATGAGATTTTTTTTCTCCAGAAAATCACATTGTAGGATTTTTAATGAATTTATTTGCAAATTATGGTGGAAAATAAGTATTTGGTCAATAACAAAAGTTTCTCAATACTTTGTTATATACCCTTTGTTGGCAAGGTCAAAAGTTTTCTGTAAGTCTTCACAAGGTTTTCACACACTGTTGCTGGTATTTTGGCCCATTCCTCCATGCAGATCTCCTCTAGAGCAGTGATGTTTTGGGGCTGTCGCTGGGCAACACAGACTTTCAACTCCCTCCAAAGATTTTCTATGGGGTTGAGATCTGGAGACTGGCTAGGCCACTCCAGGACCTTGAAATGCTTCTTACGAAGCCACTCCTTCGTTGCCCGGGCGGTGTGTTTGGGATCATTGTCATGCTGAAAGACCCAGCCACGTTTCATCTTCAATGCCCTTGCTGATGGAAGGAGGTTTTCACTCAAAATCTCACAATACATGGCCCCATTCATTATTTCCTTTACACGGATCAGTCGTCCTTGTCCCTTTGCAGAAAAACAGCCCCAAAGCATGATGTTTCCACCCCCATGCTTCACAGTAGGTATGGTGTTCTTTGGATGTAACTCAGCATTCTTTGTCCTCCAAACACGACGAGTTGAGTTTTTACCAAAAAGTTATATTTTGGTTTCATCTGACATTCTCCCAATCCTCTTCTGGATCATCCAAATGCACTCTAGCAAACTTCAGACGGGCCTGGACATGTACTGGCTTAAGCAGGGGGACACGTCTGGCACTGCAGGATCTGAGTCCCTGGCAGCGTAGTGTGTTACTGATGGTAGGCTTTGTTACTTTGGTCCCAGCTCTCTGCAGGTCATTCACTAGGTCCCCCCTGTGGTTCTGGGATTTTTGCTCACCGTTCTTGTGATCATTTTGACCCCACGGGGTGAGATCTTGCGTGGAGCCCCAGATCGAGGGAGATTATCAGTGGTCTTGTATGTCTTCCATTTCCTAATAATTGCTCCCACAGTTGATTTCTTCAAACCAAGCTGCTTACCTATTGCAGATTCAGTCTTCCCAGCCTGGTGCAGGTCTACAATTTTGTTTCTGGTGTCCTTTGACAGCTCCTTGGTCTTGGCCATAGTGGAGTTTGGAGTGTGACTGTTTGAGGTTGTGGACAGGTCTTTTATACTGATAACAAGTTCAAACAGGTGCCATTAATACAGGTAACGAATGGAGGACAGAGGAGCCTCTTAAAGAACAAGTTACAGGTCTGTGAGAGCCAGAAATCTTGCTTGTTTGTAGGTGACCAAATACTTATTTTCCACCATAATTTGCAAATAAATTCATAAAAAATCCTACAATGTGATTTTCTGGATTTTTTTTTCCTCATTTTGTCTGTCATAGTTGACGTGTACCTATGATGAAAATTACAGGCCTTTCTCATCTTTTTAAGTGGGAGAACTTGCACAATTGGTGGCTGACTAAATACCTTTTTCCCCCACTGTAGCAGACGCTCTTATCTAGAGCGACTTACAGTTAGCGAGTGCATACATTTTTCATACTGGCCCCACGTGTGAATCGAACCCACAATCCTGGCGTTGCAACTGAGCTACAGGAGGCTGCATGGCTATGATATGGATTGGACGTTTCTCCATTTAAATTTCATGACCAATGCTAGTCCTTCTAAGTCGACTGGGATTGAGTAATTGACGCTGGCTCTGAAGCAACTGAAAGACGTTCGCCTCAGTGAACACACAGCCTAGCATTGAAAAATAAAGATTTGCTCTGTTCACTGTACAAAAAGGGAGGTTAGTTGTGTTTTTTGTCTCGTTAAGATAAGACTTTTTTCTTCTGATTTAAGAGAGAAGATGGCCTTCTTCACTCGAGCAAAGACCAACATCCCTGATCTGCCTGTCGACGATGTGTAGCGCATTTCAAGTATTCCACAGTCTTAACTGCTGTTTCCAAGGAGATGACTCTGACGCAGACTTCTGGTGGTATTATGAAGAATGGAGAATAATAAAATAATCATGTATAGGAAAAAATACCATCACATCTTTTTAGATCTCAAAGTTGCTAATCTGTATAGTTTTTTTATTAGCAACTAGAGCATTGTTTTATTTTCGTCCTCCACTCTCTCTCTAGCATTATTGTTACTGTTACCAATAAGTGGTTGTTGGAAGCGACCTTTAGATGTTTTATGGTAAAATCGTCATTCCAATACACACCAGCCCTTTCTGTGTGAAATTTGAAAAGATTGTGAAGAGAAATGCTGTTCTGTTCATTAGCCAGGACCACTTACTCGCTGTAATCTAAGATGTGAAAATAGACCCCCAGAGGTACTTTACTTGAACATTATTTATAGTGCAACAAATCTACAAAATCAATATTCTGATTGTATGATGGTGTACTATGACCGAATGTGTGGTTGGTTGTACAGTATACTGAAACTGTCTGTCTGTCCCTAGTGGCATTGTCTTTTCCTATTTCTGAACACACTACTGTATATGGCATCAGTGTCTGTAGTACCAGTCAGACCATCTATACTGTACTTTACTGTACATGGCTCTTGTAGTAACTATCTCTCAGCATTGTGTAGGAACTGCACTAACTCTCACGTATACTCAGGTAGTTTATCGGATAGTTTGTGCACTTTTAAAATAGGAATCTAAAAAAGAGGATGGAGGCGTTGAAGAAGTGGGAGGAGTACTCCACTTCAGGCTGGAGTGATTGTTGAATCACCGCTTAACGAAGCACATGATTGTGAAAGACAAAAGAAGTGGAGAAGATAACTCTTGTATTTTAATGAAGATAATTGCTGGCGATAAACTCCCCATTGACTGCATGATTTAAAACGGTAGTGAAGTGATCCAAAAACTGCGAACTCCCAAGTATATCTTAGCTTAAAGTCTGATCATTTTTCCCACTCTCATCCCTTTTACCCCCCTCCCTTAAATTCCTTGTAACTGGACATTTACATTTACATTATTTAGCAGACGCTCTTATCCAGAGCGACTTACAAATTGGTGCATTCACCCTATAACCAGTGGGATATCCACTTTAAAATTATTATTATTATTTTTTATTTTTTTTAAAGGGAGGGGGGGGGGGTAGAAGGATTACTTTATCCTATCCCAGGTATTCCTTAAAGAGGTGGGGTTTCAAATGTCTCCGGAAGGTGGTGAGTGGACATTTTGAAGAACCATACAAACAGTATCCCAATCGTTCTTCTGTTCTATTTTTTGCATCTCTCAACTGGACTTTCTATATGTGAACCTTATCACACTAACTGGGATATTTGTCAATGAGCCCCTTCCCTTCCAAAGAGGATCTTCCCTTCTAGTCTTGGGCAGTACTAGGGACCCCTGTAGCACACTGGCAAAGCTTTAGTACATAGAGAGATTAATAAGATTAGGTCTGTCTCTGTATCCATCCTGCATGGAGCATTGTCACATCAATGACCACAGGAATTGGCGAGACCGCACAAACAGATCTGGGACCAGGCTACACTTCTAGTCTAGCACCACATGGAGCTGTTTAAACCAGCCATATTCCCCAATATCTCTCTGTAAGCAGACATGACAAAGTCCTCCTGATGATGTCTCTTCATCTCTGCGTGGTGCCTTGCCTGGCAACACTGGGTTTGAGTGCTGCTCTCTGTGTCAGAGGTATAGTTGAGCAGGCTTACTGTTGCGAGTACATATCTGGCTCTGTGAATGATCACGTCTGTGATCTTCACAGGCGACTCATAGTGTCTGTGTTAATGAAATGTGATGAAGAAGTGAAATGTGTAAGTGGATCAACAGGCAGTAGAGGGAGAAATCAGAGCGCTTTAACTAGGCTACTGGAAACTGTACAGGGAGAGAGATGTAGACTAGATCAGAACAGTCGGCTTGCTACTCTCTCTCCCTGTAAACACTCAATAATGGATGGCATTTCAGATGATAGAGATGTGTTGGATGTGGGTTTGAAGGGGTGATCATAAGGGGATATGTACAAGGGCCCCTGTTCACATGCTTAACACAGATGCAAATGTCTGGAGTGTTTTGAAGATTTTAGATGTTCGTGATTAGTTTTGCTTATCAACAAATCCTACTCTCACACACACTTTTTTGTGTTGACCAAGCATGATCGTGTGATACCAATTATATTAGGCCTGAATTACAATCTACTGAAGTAGCTAGAAATGTAACCTACTTTTCATCAGAAACATAGCTAGCTTCTTTCCCTCTCAATGGAGCACTTTTTAGCACCATACGTAGAGAGCACCCCACTTAAAGCTCAATTCAACATTAGGCTAGTTATAACTGTGGTGCTGTACCGATTTGTCCAATCCACAACAGTCAGGATGACATTGAAACAGGTTCATGCGTCATTAATTTTGCCATAGAATGTTGAGCATAATGACTCTGAATACGGAGAGGAGTCAGAGTGGAATTAAATCACATGCCTAGGAACTCAATTTATGTAATAGCACAAGACCTTGGTTGGATTTTTTTGATGGTCATGAATGGGCATGCATTCACAATAACATTCTGCAAACGATGAGTAGAAATCACTGGTGTCAAGTGTCCCACCACAATGGACATTGCTCTGTAGTTTGATGAATACATTCCATGTTTCATACTCTTTACAGACAAAATGATACCCTGATTTTGAACACCAGAAATTATTTTCTAATCCACCCCATACTAATAATGTTAGATCAGACAGTTTCATTCCTTCACTACTTTTTTCCTTACTAATAGTCTGTGAAGTTCACATGCCATTTCATAATGCACTGGTTATCTTTTGCCATCTTCTTCTTCGGTATCATGGCGTTCGCACATTTTGTTTGCATGCCGCCACCGTTACACGTAAAAAACATTTAAAGGAGAAGGGGGAAAAAAAGGAAAGTATTGCACCACCAACTAAAAGGTGCTGCATGGTCAATCTGACGTCTGCATTGTCCGTGCAGCATTTACGGTGAAAAGGCCTCTGCAGAAGTCAGGGCATTCATATTTATTGCGCTTCGCGGAGCAGTGCAGAGCTGTTGAGCAGAGCTGTTGTGAAGGAAGTTGTCAAGGAAGTGAGTTTGTGTTTATACAGGACCTCCCACCCTCACCTACCATCAACCAATCATGTCAATGTGGAGCTATACGGAGCCCTCCGCATTGTTAAAAAATTTGAGAGGCGCACGGCAATGCGGTACGGAGCTTGATTTGGCCTCTGGAGGCTCCGCAATTGCGTCACATCTCCATATGAAGCCTCCGACCATATTTTCGGATCAAGCATAAATTGCCTTTAACCCTACACCTATATACCACTATTCCATAAAAATCACCACCCCATTCCACTACTTTCACCCTAACTGATCCTACACCAGGCCGACTGCCTGGGAGGACGGGACTCTTGTTCAACACACCTTGTAACTCTTCTGCAGTAAAACCTTGTACACCCAAGTACTTCTCTGCAGCTGCTACCGCAACATCTATTTTCTGTGATTTACGTTCTACTCTGACCCTTGCAACCTCAACCTGTCTCTCTCGCACCGGGCACTTCTGATCCCCAGCAACATTGGCACCCCCACAATTGACACACAGTTTCTTCCACCGATACTACACATTCCTTTGTCCCTTGCCCTCATGCACACTTCTCACAATCTCCCTCCTACACACTGCTGCAACATGACCATAAGCTTGGCATCTGAAACACCTTGGTGTGTTCTGCACAAAGGTTCTCACGGGATAGCTGACATATCCTAACATTACTTTATTAGGTAAAGACTCTGCTTCAAAACTCAAAAGGACAGACAGCATCATCTCAGTTTCACCACGCTCGCCACCGGGTCTGCGTCGCACAGGGAATCTTCAATTTCAGTTGCTCCACCTCTTAACTTAACGCCACCCTAGTAATCGCTCCTTTCAAACCTCTGGCCCAACCCATTGGTTTCTAGACCAATCAGACGGCCCCGAATATGTCACATTTGGTGAAGTGTCAGGAAGGTATTCAGATCTAGACCCTAGAGATAGATAGAGTAATCATCTTTGTATCTGTGCCATTATAGTGTATGTGACAACATGGGCAGCGCCATGAGGTGATCTCCATTTTGAAGTAGTTAATTTTCTTCACGATTTGGCTGATCTCTCCTGATGACCCGGTTGGACATGACTCCAACAGGGTCACCAGGAGGAATCAGCCAATGAAGTTGGAAGTCCCACCCAGCTGACTACATTAAAATGGTGGATGTCCTCGATGGCGCTGCCCATGCTAATACAGCCTTTTGGCCACTAGAAGTCTCTATCTTTCTCTATGATCCAGACTCATTGTGGAGAAGAAACAAACGTCTGTGGTCGTGGCGTAGTGTTTGTCTGGAGCAGGAGTCTGGGTAGCCAGGCAAATCAGATGGCACCATCAGACCCAACTCCTTGAATGCCCTACTCCTTGAAGTTTGCAGTTGTAAAAAAAAACCCACTTCTGCTCAACCATTTTTCTTTTACCTTTTAGTTTGTGTGCTTTAATGTATTTATACTTGGCCTCCCGAGTGGTGCAGCGGTCTAAGGCAGTGCTAGAGGCGTCACTACAGACCCTGGTTCGATCCCGGGCTGTTTCACAACCGGCCGTGATCGGGAGTCCCATAGGGCGGCGCACAATTGGCCCAGCGTCGTCCGAGTTAAGGGAGGGTTTGGCCGGGGTAGGCCGTCATTGTAAATAAAAATGTGTTCTTAACTGACTTGCCTTGTTAAATAAAAATAACAACTTGGGATATCGCTTTTTAGTAGGAAAAGTAACGAAATCTCTGCTGGAGGACGTCTTTTTAAAATACACTACATGACCCAAAGTATGTGGACACCTGCTCGTCGAACATCTCATTCCAAAATCATGGGCATTAATATGGAGTTGGTCCCCCCTTTGCTGCTATAACAGCCTACACTCTTTCTTTGGGAGGCTTTCCACTAGATGTTGGAACATTGCTGCGTGGACTTGCTCCCATTCAGCCCTAAGCATTAGTGAGGTCGGGCAATTATGTTTGCAGATTGTCATGCTGAAACAGGAAAGGGTCTTCCCCAAACTGATGCCACAAAGTTGGAAGCACAGAATCGTATAGAATGTCATTCTATGCTGTAGCGTTAAGATTTCCCTTCACTGGAACTAAGGGGCCTAGCCCGAACCATGAAAAACAGCCTCAGACCATTATTCCTCTCCACCAAACTTTACAGTTGGCACTATGCATTGGGGCAGGTAGTGTTCTTCTGGCATCCGCCAAACCCAGATTAATCCGTCGGACTGCCAGATGGTGAAGCGTGATTCATCACTCCAGAGAACGCGTTTCCCCTACACGAGTCCAATGGCGGCGAGCCTTACACCATTCCAGCCGACGCTTGGCATTGCACATGGTGATCTTGGGCTTGTTTGCGGCTGCTCGGCAATGGAAACCCATTTCATGAAGCTCCCGACGAACAGTTCTTGTGCTGACGTTGCTTCCAGAGGCAGTTTGGAACTCGGTAGTGAGTGTTGCATCCGAGGACAGACGATTTTTACGCGCTACACTCTACTTCGCGGCTTAGCCGTTGTTGCTCCTAGACATTTCCACTTCTCAATAACAGCACTTACAGTTGACCGGGGCAGCTCTAGCAGGGCAGAAATTTGACGAACTGACTTGTTGGAAAGGTGGCATGCACGTTGAAAGTCACTGAGCTGTTTGTCTGTGGAGATTGCATGGCTGTGTGCTCGATTCTTATACACCTGTCTGCAACGGGTGTGGCTGAAATAGCCGAATCCACTAATTTGAAGGGGTGTCTACGTACTTTTGTATATATAGTATATAAGTTGTTTTTTTTTTCCTCCTTTGGACCATTTCTATCCTTTTACAATTTTACAAACTGTACAATGTTGCACTTCACCACTGTAAAGGAAAGACACTCTTCATGGCACAGCAATTTATTCTACTGGAATAAGACATTAACTGTATACTGTGAATGGATCCTTTGGAGAGTGTGTCTTTTTAGATTAAATATGATTTAAACCTGAGGCGAAAATGTGGTCACCATCCAAAAACAGAACACTACTTTTTGTTGCCTCAAATAATGTGTACTGTTTGCATTTGAATGTGAACTGTTTACTTTTAAAAAAATCATGATTTACTCCAGTGTAGAGAGAGTAAACCTATCAGAGGTCTTATATTAGGACTTCTTATTGGATTTCAGTGTCTAGATGGAACAGTACTATCTATATGTGAATTAACTGAAGCTAGTCACGATTGACTAGATGGTTTGTAACTATTGAATCTAAAGGCTTAAATGTACTTCTATAACACCACCCAGCATGTATATTGTTGACAGAAGTGGTGAAAATAATCAGAAACTAACGATGAAGTAAGTCTTGCTTCAAGTAATCAAAACCATCACTGTCAGAAACTGAAGCTAGTAGTTATGAATGATTTGTTGTCATGTAGGATGTGATATAATTCTTGTTTGTTTTGAAGTTCAAGTGCATTTTTGTTTGATTATTATGTTTTAATCTGTTGTATTAAGGATGGCAAAGAGCCTGGTATGTGTATGGAAATGGTTTGAGAAACACGTATTTATTGCACTTTCTGATTTGGGTGTGAGCTGTTTCCTTTCTCATGAGACTCCTGAAAGCTGTGAATTGTATCATGGACACTGTACTGTCAACCAGAATTGTAAATATTTCACCAGCACAAAAAAAAATGTTTTGTAGTTTCACAACAAATAAAAAAAGTTTTTGTTCTACTCTTGCCTGTGCTTTCTCCTCTTTGTGTATCTGTGGTGTATTCAATGTCAATTTTGAAGGTCATTTGCAGAGCATTGCAAGTTGAGAATAAAAATAACAACATTGTTGCTATGTTTTATGAAAGTTAAAGCATAACTTTATGGCCCTTCCCATAGGGAGGCGCACAATTGGCCCAGCGTCGTCCGGGTTTGGCCGGTGTAGGCCGTCATTGTAAATAAGAATTTGTTCTTAACTGACTTGCCTAGTTAAATAAAGGTAAAAAAATATATATATATGGCTGTTGTACCTATTCGTCTGTGGTAGTACCTTGAGTACCCACACGAGGTCGGTAAATGGAATTTCCTACATTTTACTTCATTGCGACTCTGCCTCATCTAGGTTCAGAAACACATTTAGCTAGCTAGAAACACTCATCTAGGCTCAAACTCATTTAGCTAGCTAGAAACAAACACAAATGTACTGTTCTAACGTTATACTTTTACCGAAAATGGGAGATCCTGTGGCTGAATACACGTCCCGACTTCAACAGCAGGTCAGCTCTGATACTTTACAAAGACCTCTTGGTTTGCAATAATGTACTGAAGTTAAGCAAATGTAGGTAGCTACGCTAACGTGGACTCGTTTCTGTCGTAATGTGTGGCAACTGGCTAGCTTGCTGGCTGACTGGCTGGCTAAACATTGCAGCAACTTGCTAGCTGCCTTGAAATGTGCTATAAAACGTGTAAAATCAGCCTGATGCTAGGTAAGTGTTATCTTTGTTGTATTCTAGCTAGCTGTATTCAGTGTGTGTGTTACTGCAAAGACTGGTTACAGGTTAGCTGTCACTCATGATGTTGAAAATGCAGCCATGCATTCAGTGTACGTACGGCCCTTCCCATATAGACGTTTCCTGATAACTATCAATCATGACATACTGTAACGTTAAGGGACAATTATTAGCTAATTTAGCTGAAGCTTTCAGTTTTGTTCTGACGGGTGTGGCATCATGTGATTTTCTCAATATCTGCTATCAGTAGCTACATTTATGAGTTTGAGTCAAAGTCCTGAATATTGTCATTGCACACTGTACCTCAACCAATCCTGCATTTGTGCTGTTTTCGTAGACCGGGTATAGGTGTAGAGGCAGGACATTTTCTTAACAGTGAACCCTTCGTCTGTCTAGGAGCAGGATATCCATTCCCTGACTTCTGAGATCGAGAGCCTGAAGAACCCACAGAACCTGAGATCGTTCTCACACCTGGATGGGCTGAGAGAGGAGAACGCCAAGCTCAAATACCGCCTCAACGTCCTCAAAAGGGTGAGTGATCACTTGCATAGGTATTTCCACACTCCACGCTGGGTACATTAATGTTATGAGATTGAGCTATCTTATTCATTCACAGGATTACAGGCAATATCCGCACTGAGCTAAAGGGTAGAGCTGCCGTTTTCAATGAGCGGGACTCTAACCCGGACGCTTATAAGAAATCCCGCTATGCCCTCCGACGAAGCATCAAACAGGCAAAGAGTCAATACAGGACTAAGATTGAATCGTACTACACCGGCTCCGACGCTCTTCGGATGTGGCAGGGCTTGCAAACTATTACAGACTACAAAGGGAAGCACAGCCGCGAGCTGCCCAGGGACACCATAGACCCACTCCAATTTGCATACAGCCCCAACAGATCCACAGATGATGCAATCTCTATTGCACTCCACACTGCCCTTTCCCACCTGGACAAGAGGAACACCTACGTGAGAATGCTATTCATTGACTACAGCTCAGCGTTCAACACCATAGTGCCCTCAAAGCTCATCACTAAGCTAAGGACCCTGGGACTAAACACCTCCCTCTGCAACTGGATCCTCGACTTCTTGACAGGCCGCCCCCAGGTGGTAAGGGTAGGTAACAACACATCTGCCACGTTGATCCTCAACACGGGGCCCCTCAGGGGTGCATGCTCAGTCCCCTCCTGTACTCCCTGTTCACCCATGACTGCATGGCCATGCACGACTCCAACACCATCATTAAGTTTGCCGACGACATCAGTGGTAGGCATGATCACCGACAACGATGAGACAGCCTATATGGAGGAGGTCAGAGACCTGGCCGTGTGGTGCCAGGATAACAACCTCTCCCTCAACATGATCAAGAGAAAGGAGATGATTGTAGACTACAGGAAAAAAAAGAGGACTGAGCACGCCCCCATTCTCATCGACGGGGCTGTAGTGGAATAGGTTGAGAGCTTCAAGTTCCTTGGTGTCCACATCACCAACAAACTATCATGGTCCAAACACACCAAGACAGTCGTGAAGAGCAGCTGCACCATCGAGAGCATCCTGACTGGTTGCATCATCCTGACTGGTTGCAAGGCCCTAAAATGTTTCTAAGACTCCAGCCACCCTAGTCATAGACTGTTCTCTCTGCTACCGCACAGCAAGCAGAGATCCAAAACGCTTCTTAACAGCTTCTACCCCCAAGCCATAAGACTCCTGAACAGCTAATCATGGCTACCCGTACTATGTGCATTGTCCCCCCCACCCCATCCCCTCTTTTACGCTGCTGCTACTCTGTTTATTATCTATGCATAGTCACTTTAACTCTACCCACATGTATATATTACCTCAATTACCTCGACTAACCAGTGCCCCCGCACATTGACTCTGTACCGGTACTCCCTGTATATAGCCTCCCTACTGTTATTTTATTTTACTGCTGCTCTTTAATTATTATTATTTAAATTTTTTTGCTTATCTATATATATATATATATATATATATATATATATATATATATATATATATATATATATATATATATATTATTTTTTTCTTAAAACAGCATTGTTGGTTAAGGGCTTGTAAGTAAGCATTTCACTGTAAGGTCTACACCGGTTGTATTCTGCGCATGTGGCAAATACGATTTGATTTGACATACAGGAGGTGACTAGATCAAATCAATTGTATTTGTCACACGCGCCGAATACAACCGGTGTAGAGCTTACCGTGAAATGCTTACTTACAAGCCCTTAACCAACAATGCAGTTCAATAAATATTTAAGAAAATATTTACTAAATTAAAAATTAAATTAAAAGTAACACAATAAAATATCAATAACGAGGCTATATACAGGGGGTACCGGTACCGAGTCAATGTGTGGGGGTACAGGTTAGTTGAGGTAATTTGTACATGTAGGTAGGGGTAAAGTGACTATGCATAGATAATAAAGAGCCTGTTGGAGGAGAGGAGAGAGGCTAAGTAGCTATCTATAGATTGTCCCCTATACTTTGTATTGAAGTGCTCTCTATCTATCCTCCCTCCCCAGAGTCTGCAGGAAGAGAGGAGTCGGTGCAGTAAGACCATGATGAACATCAACCAGCGTCTGCAGGAGATCTTTGGTGAGGCCATCCGGGAGGCCTGCCCTGACCTGGAGAACCCTCCCCTGGCCGTCACCCCCAACCAGCAGGCCAAATTTGGGGACTACCAGTGTAACAGCGCTATGGCAATGGCCCAGGTGGCACAACAACACTGATGGATCTTATTCTCTTTGACGCTTGTTTCTCTGCACATCAGCCAATTAAAATCGTGGACATAGTTGCACGTGATAAAACGCTACGTTAGCTGTTCCCATTAGATAACCTGGCACATTTAGCCCTATGCTAACCTAACCAGCTGGCAGTGATTATTTCCTGTAACAAATTCCGCAGCAGCCTATCAAAGATCTTAGACTATATATCCAACAACCAATGGCATTTCTTAAAATAGGTCAACTTGGACACCAGAAGTATACATTAACCCTCCAAATTCAAGGTTGACTTTGTTCCAATTGGTCTGTCACGTGTAGTGTGCCAATATAGCATGATGCATCCTTGACCAGTTTACTAGCTACTAACGTTAGACAAAATTCTAAAGTCAAGTTTTCGCATATATGACAAAATCCCACGTTTCACACAACCATGTGTTTTTACGGGAAAGAGATAAAGGAGGTCTATTCAACATTTGTGACCGACTGCCTCGATTCGGTCTTATGTAGCAACATTTGAAATAGTGTTTTTTACATTGGATAAGTAGAGACTCAAAGCTAGAAAATGGTATATCATACACTACAGTTGAGGAACAATGGGTAAGTAATTCTGCTTTGAAAGTTGATAAACTTGTAACCCCACTTTTGAGAAAATGGCCCTTGAATGTTTTGGTACACCTACTGGAGAGCTCTTTTTTGTCTACACCCATTCAGCATCGTTCACATGTTCCAGAAGGATTTTCTGCCAAAAAACGCATTTTGATAAAAAATAAATGTTAACATTCTAATGCTGCTCCTGTGAAGTAGTGACGTGTGACGACATCCTAGTTTCCTGAAACGAGTCACATTTGAAGTTTATTGTACATCCCCCAAAAAATGCCTAATGGTCTTGTCAAATAGCTGTCATATAGCTCCATTACTATCGCTGCCAGGTGGCATACTCCGCTAAACCGGGTAACTGTGAATCTACTGGGCACAGTAACCGCGGGTTTGAGGCCCCCTCACATTAAGCGTTTTTGTTAAGGATTTTTTTTTTTTTTTACTGCTGGTCACTATGCTCGATACAAATAACGCGTATGTGACAAAGTGGATAATTCGAATAATGCATATAAAACATTGTACATTTAAGTGTAGCCCGGTGGTTCCCAAACCTTTTTTAACCATGTTACACCTTTGATGGGATATCAAATTCTGTGGCACCTAAAATTCCCCTATTAATTTATTTAGTGGTAATGACCTCCATCTCATCTGGTCCATACTGCAAATCATCTATTTTCTGTGACATAAAAAAAAAAAAAAAGATTTAAAATAGGGTTTATTTGAAATTGTTTCATGGTTAATTTGTGTGTACTCCTTTTAAGAGCGTCCTGCGAATCTGTGCCAGCAAGAAAACAATGTAGCTCCGGTAAAAATAGGTGTTTAGTTTTGAACGGTTTGAGCTAGAGGCAAGTGGTTTTCTGCATTGTAAAGATGCAACTACGAACACTAAGCCATGCTCCATTTGTTTCTATGGCAGAGGCTGTGGTATAGCTAAGCCCAGAGCAATATATGAAGAAATAAATGACTCTGGCTAATCAGACTTGCTTGTGCTAATGGTTTTCACAGACAAAGTAAAATTATACAAATGACTTTGCTTGTAATGCGCGCACATCAAATTATACAGCCTGAGCAAACTGGACTTGAAACAATGATACAGATGTAACCATGTGCCATTTAATGTTTATAAGTGAGTGTTACATTTTTCGTGGCACACCTGAACATTTCCTCAAAGCACACCAGTGTGCCGCGGCACATCGGTTGGGAACCACTGGTGTAGCCTACACGTCTATGTAATATATGTAGGCCTAATAAACTTGATTATAAGCAGTGTTCTTGTCTATAAGGATGAAGAAAGATGCAGCTCCTCATGAAATATATTCTTATTCTTCATTTTCAATGTGTTGTATGGACTTCCCTTCTCAACACACTAACACAATAAATGTAATTCTACATTTCAAAGGAATACACTATCTCACCTGGGATTTGAACTTGCCGCAAACTGCGAAAAATTACCAGGAGCCAGGTTCGCTACACTTTGAGCTATTCATACAGGTGAAATTTCTAGCGTGTTTTAGTCACTTTGCAGGGCTCAACATTAACGCTTGTCCTCTTGTCCGGGACAAGAAAACATTTTTTTGTTTGACAAGAAGAATATAGATTCAATTTGTCTGAATGGACAAGTTAAAAAAATCCCACAAGTCACTATCAAACAATTACTCCGATCAGAATTGGATCAAAGAGGCCAACATTGGAATAATATTCAAATCTGTTTTTCATGTAAATAAATAAAAAGCCTACGTGCATATTGGCTACAGCCCAAACCGATGCTGACATGAGGTACAGTGAGGGGAAAAAAGTATTTGATCCCCTGCTGATTTTGTACGTTTGCCCACTGACAAAGAAATGATCAGTCTATAATTTTAATGGTAGGTTTATTTGAACAGTGAGAGACAGAATAACAACAAAAAATTCCAGAAAAACGAATGTCAAAAATGTTATAAATTAATTTGCATTTAATGAGGGAAATAAGTATTTGACCCCCTCTCAATCAGAAAGATTTCTGGCTCCCAGGTGTCTTTTATACAGGTAACGAGCTGAGATTAGGAGCACACTCTTAAAGGGAGTGCTACTAATCTCAGCTTGTTACCTGTATAAAAGACACCCGTCCACAGAAGCAATCAATCAATCAGATTCCAAACTCCCCACCATGGCCAAGACCAAAGAGCACTCCAAGGATGTCAGGGACAAGATTGTAGACCTACACAAGGCTGGATTGGGCTACAAGACCATCGCCAAGCAGCTTGGTGAGAAGGTGACAACAGTTGGCGCGATTATTCGCAAATGGAAGAAACACAAAATAACTGTCAATCTCCCTCGGCCTAGGGCTCCATGCAAGATCTCACCTCGTGGAGTTGCAATGATCATGAGAACGGTGAGGAATCAGCCCAGAACTACACGAGAGGATCTTGTTAATGATCTCAAGGTAGCTGGGACCATAGTCACTAAGAAAACAATTGGTAACACACTACGCCGTGAAGGACTGAAATCCTGCAGCGCCCGCAAGGTCCCCTTGCTCAAGAAAGCACATATACAGGCCCATCTGAAGTTTGCCAATGAACATCTGAATGATTCAGAGGAGAACTGGGTGACAGTATTGTGGTCAGATGAGACCAAAATCGAGCTCTTTGGCATCAACTCAACTCACCGTGTTTGGAGGAGGCGGAATGCTGCCTATGACCCCAAGAACACCATCCCCACCGTCAAACATGGAGGTGGAAACATTATACTTTGGGGGTGTTTTTCTGCTAAGGGGACAGGACAATTTCACCGCATCAAAGGGACGATGGACGGGGCCATGTACCGTCAAATCTTGGGTGAGAACCTCCTTCCCTCAGCCAGGGCATTGAAAATGGGTCGTGGATGGGTATTCCAGCATGACAATGACCCAAAACACACGGCCAAGGCAACAAAGGAGTGGCTCAAGAAGAAGAACATTAAGGTCCTGGAGTGGCCTAGCCAGTCTCCTGACCTTAATCCCATAGAAAATCTGTGGAGGGAGCTGAAGGTTCGAGTTGCCAAACATCAGCCTCGAAACCTTAATGACTTGGAGAAGATCTGCAAAGAGGAGTGGGACAAAATCCCTCCTGAGATGTGTGCAAACCTGGTGGCCAACTACAAGAAACGTCTGACCTCTGTGATTGCCAACAAGGGTTTTGTCACCAAGTACTAAGTCATGTTTTGCAGAGGGGTCAAATACTTATTTCCCTCATTAAAATGCAAATCAATTTATAGCATTTTTGACATGCGTTTTTCTGGATTTTTTTGTTGTTATTCTGTCTCTCACTGTTCAAATAAACCTATTATTAAAATTATAGACTGATCATGTCTTTGTCAGTGGGCAAACGTACAAAATCAGCAGGGGATCAAATACTTTTTTCCCTCACTGTAGGTGCCAGAAAATGTAGCCAAACTTGAATGACTTTTAATTACATAAACATAGGCTAAACGCCAGTCATGTTTGACAAATATAATGAAGGATAATTAACATTAATGTCTAAAGGCTTGATTCTGTCGACAAGGCACGGTTCGTTCAGATCAAATGGTCAAAAGACCGGAGAGTGAAGGACAATGCCTGTTGCTCACTGCACATCACCCACCTTGCAATCTGAGCGGAGGCGGTCAGCATTTTAAAAAATGATTTCACCATAAACTTCATTGTTTAAAACCTGGATGTTTAATGTCATTTTATGAAGCATGTCTTACCTTGTTTCAAAGTAGCCTAGCCAAAATACGACCATAGAAATGTTGAGGGCATTATTTCATAAACACTTCACATGCCGTTGAAACCAGCATTTTTCTCGTGTTCTATTGGTTTTCAAATCAACATGATTTTATTGTCCAGCAGCCAAAGGAATAATCCTAGTCATATTAGTAACCCATGCTAGTTGATGCATCTTTAGATCTCCCCTTTTTCTTAATCTCTAACGGATATTTTAATCTGTGTCACATGAAACTGCTCACGCGTGGTGTGCTTTTGAGAACTGTTTGTTCCCGCTAATTCATTTTGGAACATTCCCGAGTAGCCTACTGCCATGTGTGCATTGTTGAGCTTATAATATGAAGAAATAAAACTTTAGAAACATTTTAAGCTGATCTGTTGCATCAGCCTCATTGCTTTTTTAAATGTTTTAATGTGCAGTGGTTGTATGAAATTTGGATCTGTCGTTCCAGAACTGTCCCCGAGTTTTTTTTAAACCGTAGACATTTTTTATTGTCCCAGGGACAACGGGACTCCCTTAATTTCGAGTCCTGGAGGGAATTATTTTATAAAGACATAAAACTATTTGGTTGTAATTGTAATGTTGCAATATTTTATAGGCTACCAAGGGTGGCCAACCATCCTCCAGGAGAGCCTTAAAAGGGGAGTGTTGTATTTTGAGACGGGCTTGAATATGAAAAGAAGCCAGTAAGCAGAGTGTAGCGAATTTTTTTTGTCTGATTCTCTATGGTAAAAAAAATATACTAATACATTTTATTTTGTGTGGCATCCTTGCATCATACAATTATGTGTTACAGACCTTTTTCTGGGGGGGACAAGTGACTTGAGCTTTTGTAAAAAATCTATCCTAAAATAAGCAGATCGTACCGTTTGAAGTTTGTTAAGGACATTTTCATGAAATAGTGCTAGTTCACGTCCAATTAAATTTGTAATTTGCCGATGCAGAATTTGTGACATGGATATAATCATGTCCATCTAGTGATATTAGCATAGTGCAAAGTGCGCAAGGTTAACTGATGAGAAAAGCTAATATGTAGCGTTTTATCACGTGCAACTACATTGACGATTTTAATTGGCTGATGCGCATTTTGAGACTGAGAAAGTTTAAACTGAAACTTTTTTCTAATGTTCAAGTATGGACCCACTTTGTCTTCTTTTGTTACCTGTTTTGTTATGCGTTTGTGTTGTTTCAGTCTGTCTCTTGCTCTTTCTGAGTTAGGCATATAGCCTAAATATCAACAGCTCAACTTTCATTTGAGCAGTTAGGGGGTGAATGAAATGGGAGTGTCATTGTTTTCGATTTATTGTGTTTCAGATGATGAAATCAAAGGGCCTGAAAGTGAACCCCAGGGAGATCGCCGAGAAGATTCAGCAGAACATTCCAGACAATGAGCTCATTGAGAAGACCGAAATTGCTGGACCAGGTTTGTGAAAATTCACCAAACAAGGAGGTGGGCAGAACTAGCAAGGAGGTGGGCAGAGCCAAGCACGAGCTAGCAAGATCTTATTGGCATGTTTTAGCATGTATTTGCATATTTCCGTTAGGGAACGCCTACTCTGTGAAGTGTGCATGTGCAATAACTCCATTTGCCCTTGCACTCCTTCTAAACAACGCAAAAGTCTACAAAACTTAGTGTACTTTATTGATATTAAATGTTTCATGATGAGAACATTTGCAGAATGTCGGCCCAGTTACATCTCGCTCCATATTCTACCACCACCGGCCACTGGGCTTCCTCTCCTCACCATAATTAGTGGGGAGTGAAATTCCAACCGATGCTTCAGATTGATACATCTGGTGAAACTAGGGTGACCACATGTTCAGGATTGTGCGGGATAGTCCCGCATTTTAGCCCTTTGTCCTGCAACTAAACAGTCATGTCCCGCATGTTATCAACAAATTCAAACCCCACTAATTTAGAAAAAAAGGTTGATTTGTCCCGTATTTCAGACATTCCAAACTGTCTCTTGCAGTCACGTTGCGCTTATTAACATATATATATATATATTATAAGGATGTGGTCTGTTAAACACTTCTCCAGTTATTGTTGAGATCTGATATTCTATCATCAACCAATCTCATTTCTCAAATCTTTTCAGACTAAATTCCAGTTAAACTTGGAGAGGACACTTACTTACAAAATGCATGTTTCTGACGAAGAGCTACAAAAGTTAATTGCCGTATTAGACAGAAAGATATAAGGTCATTTTGTGAAACTTGAGGTGTCCATGCTCATTACTTGCTCATTCAACATATTTGCTGCTACTTCACACAATCCCATTTTAAAAGTATCCCTTTCTAACTGTTTTACATTCCCTGAGACCAACCAGAAATGTTTCCTTTGGGAAAAATATTCCCAGATTTATAAAACAGCCACATATCTCGTTTCTGCATCACCACATTTTCCGTGAGGCATTAGAGTAGGCTACGTGCACTTAAACCAGCTCATTCGGTGTAGGGGTATAGTGCTGCCGGAGGGTTATCGCTCCGCCACTTCTCACAATGTTGCTTATTTAGTAAAGTTAGATCAAAGCTGAATCAATGTCTTGGAAGATCACATAATATTTAATTAGTATTCTACATAACAGAACCAAATATAATAGCAAAGTATAACGTTACTCTTACACCAAAAACACCACCTCAATTCTTGAGATTTTAGGATGGTTAGCTAAAATGTCACAAATGTTTTTTTCTCATGCTGCCACTAGGCAGAATGTGCTTGGTTTGAAACAAAATATAGGAAGGCTATATAGTTTTAACACCATCTGCTCTAATTTGTTCACGAAACAGTAATTCAATGAGATCTAAATGCATATTCCCATGAAACTGATTCAGATCAAACGATTGGCATGCAGATGATGTTTGGACGTTTCACTGGTAAAACATGGAGAATTATAATTCACGATTGACCGTGATGATGGCCTATTGTGAAATGAGTTATGCCTAACTTGGTGATTAAAAAACCATTATATTTTGAAAAAAAGTAAAAAAATAAAAAAATAAAAAGTCTGTAAATGATATCATAGGTAGGACTGGTGGAGTTATGTCGCACATGCAGCTAACAAAAACATATGGAAATGTCTGCTCTACTCAAAATTACAACCAAATAATTGCAGCATTACCGCAAAAATGGAAGAGGAAAGTGAAATGGGGAAAAAGTAAGGAACTTGTCTGTTGGCCCTGCATTAAAGAACATAATTGGTTAAAGGAAATTGTGATAAATAAAAAAGTATACCAGTTTCATTTAAGGACCAAAGGATTGACAGCCGTCCCATATAGATTGCAAAATAGTTGGGAAGAGATTTTTGACGTACCGATTCCATGGCATAGTGTTTATGAACTGATGCGCAAAACGATGCCGTATTCAAAACGTAGAATATTTCAATTAAAATTATTATATAAAATTCTTGCTACCAATAGAATGTTATTTATATATACAATCTTCCCAGCTCTGCAGATTTTGTTGCGAAGAGACAGAATCATTAGATCATTTGTTTTGGTACTGTCCATTTGTGGCTTGTTTTTGGACACAGGTCCAGGAATGGCTAAAGGATTGCAATATTTTCCTGGAGCTAACCCTGCAGATAGCACTACTGGGTGATCTGAAAAGTCATAGTCAATCGATCAATAATATAATAATACTTTTAGCAAAAATGTTTATTTTCAATTTACAATCTGTAGAAACAATGAGAATAGAAGGGTTCAGAACTTTTGTAAAACATCACAGTACAATTGAAAAATATATGTCAAATAGAAATCCAATATGGATGGTGTTGAATGGAGTAGAAGGATGGGACTAATAACAACTAACAACAACTAATAACAACAAGATAACTAATGTAAAGCATGCTGTGTCTATAATAAGTTTATAGGTTGAGAGCTTTTGTGAACTGGATGGACATCATGAAAATAAGTAGAGGTTGAGGGTAGAGGAAGTTCATGAGTAAAAACAAACAAAATATAATTATTGTAAAATTGACTGTGTCCATAGAATGTATATACACTGCTCAAAAAAATAAAGGGAACACTAAAATAACACATCTGAATGAATGAAATAATCTTATTAAATACTTTTTTCTTAACATAGTTGAATGTGCTGACAACAAAATCACACAAAAATCATCAATGGAAATCAAATTTATCAACCCATGGAGGTCTGGATTTGGAGTCACCCTCAAAATTAAAGTGGAAAACCACACTACAGGCTGATCCAACTTTGATGTAAGGTCCTTAAAACAAGTAAAAATGAGGCTCAGTCGTATGTGTGGCCTCCACGTGCCTGTATGACCTCCCTACAACGCCTGGGCATGCTCCTGATGAGATGGCGGATGGTCTCCTGAGGGATCTTCTCCCAGACCTGGACTAAAGCATCCGCCAACTCCTGGACAGTCTGTGGTGCAATGTGGCGTTGGTGGATGGAGCGAGACATGATGTCCCAGATGTGCTCAATTGGATTCAGGTCTGGGGAACGGGTGCGCCAGTCCATAGCATCAATGCCTTCCTCTTGCAGGAACTGCTGACACACTCCAGCCACATGAGGTCTAGCATTGTCTTGCATTAGGAGGAACCCAGGGCCAACCGCACCAGCATATGGTCTCACAAGGGGTCTGAGGATCTCCTCTCGGTACCTAATGGCGGTCAGGCTACCTCTGGCGAGCACATGGAGGGCTGTGCGGCCCCCCAAAGAAATGCCACCCCACACCATGACCGACCCACCGCCAAACCGGTCATGCTGGAGGATGTTGCAGGCAGCAGAACGTTCTCCACGGCGTCTCCAGACTCTGCCACGTGCTCAGTGTGAACCTGCTTTCATCTGTGAAGAGCACAGGGCGCCAGTGGCGAATTTGCCAATCTTGGTGTTCTCTGGCAAATGCCAAACGTCCTGTACGGTGTTGGGCTGTAAGCACAACCCCCACCTGTGGACGTCGGGCCCTCATACCACCCTCATGGAGTCTGTTTCTGACCGTTTGAGCGGACACATGCACATTTGTGGCCTGCTGGAGGTCATTTTGCAGGGCTCTGGCAGTGCTCCTCCTGCTCTTCCTTGCACAAAGGCGGAGGTAGCAGTCCTGCTGCTGGGTTGTTGCCCTCCTACGGCCTCCTCCACTTCTCCTGATGTACTGGCCTGTCTCCTGGTAGCGCCTCCATGCTCTGGACACTACGCTGACAGCCACAGCAAACCTTCTTGCCACAGCTCGCATTGATGTGCCATCCTGGATGAGCTGCACTACCTGAGCCACTTGTGTGGGTTGTAGACTCCGTCTCATGCTACCACTAGAGTGAAAGCACCACCAGCATTCAAAAGTGACCAAAACAATAGCCAGGAAGCATAGGAACTGAGAAGTGGTCTGTGGTCACCACCTGCAAAACCAGTCCTTTATTGGGGGTGTCTTGCTAATTGCCTATAATTTCCACCTGTTGTCTATTCCATTTGCACAACAGCATGTGAAATGTATTGTCAATCAGTGTTGCTTCCTAAGTGGACAGTTTGATTTCACAGAAGTGTGATTGACTTGGAGTTACATTGTGTTGTTTAAGTGTTCCCTTTATTTTTTTGAGCAGTGTATTATGTATAAGCTGGAATTAGAGGACAAAGCATTGTTGTTCACTAGTCTACTCCAATTAGGGAAGGGGTGGTGGGGTTGGAAAGTAATGAAGGGAAATACGGTGGGGAGAACAAGTATTTGATACACTGCCGATTTTGCAGGTTTTCCTACTTACAAAGCATGTAGAGGTCTGTAATTTTTATCATAGGTACACTTCAACGGTGAGAGACGGAATCTAAAACAAAAATCCAGAAAATCACATTGTATGATTTTTAAGGAATTAATTTGCATTTTATTGCATGACATAAGTATTTGATCATCTACCAACCAGTAAGAATTCCGGCTCTCACAGACCTGTTAGTTTTTCTTTAAGAAGCCCTCCTGTTCTCCACTCATTACCTGTATTAACTGCACCTGTTTGAACTCGTTACCTGTATAAAAGACACCTGTCCACACACTCAATCAAACAGACTCCAACCTCCACAATGGCCAAGACCAGAGAGCTGTGTAAGGACATCAGGGATAACATTGTAGACCTGCACAAGGCTGGGATGGGCTACAGGACAATAGGCAAGCAGCTTGGTGAGAAGGCAACAACTGTTGGCGCAATTATTAGAAAATGGAAGAAGTTCAAGATGACGGTCAATCACCCTCGGTCTGGGGCTCCATGCAAGATCTCACCTCGTGGGGCATCAATGATCATGGGGAAGGTGAGGGATCAGCCCAGAACTACACGGCAGGACCTGGTCAATGACCTGAAGAGAGCTGGGACCACAGTCTCAAAGAAAACCATTAGTAACACACTACGCCGTCATGGATTAAAATCCTGCAGCACACGCAAGGTCCCCCTGCTCAAGCCAGCGCATGTCCAGGCCCGTCTGAAGTTTGCCAATGACCATTTGGATGATCCAAAGGAGGAATGGGAGAAGGTCATGTGGTCTGATGAGACAAAAATAGAGATTTTAGGTCTAAACTCCACTCGCCGTGTTTGGAGGAAGAAGAAGGATGAGTACAACCCCAAGAACACCATCCCAACCGTGAAGCATGGAGGTGGAAACATCATTCTTTGGGGATGCTTTTCTGCAAAGGGGACAGGACGACTGCACCGTATTGAGGGGAGGATGGATGGGGCCATGTATCGCGAGATCTTGGCCAACAACCTCCTTCCCTCAGTAAGAGCATTGAAGATGGATCGTGGCTGGGTCTTCCAGCATGACAACGACCCGAAACACACAGCCAGGGCAACTAAGGAGTGGCTCCGTAAGAAGCATCTCAAGGTCCTGGAGTGGCCTAGCCAGTCTCCAGACCTGAACCCAATAGAACATCTTTGGAGGGAGCTGAAAGTCCGTATTGCCCAGCGACAGCCCCGAAACCTGAAGCATCTGGAGAAGGTCTGTATGGAGGAGTGGTCCAAAATCCCTGCTGCAGTGTGTGCAAACCTGGTCAAGACCTACAGGAATCGTATGATCTGTGTAATTGCAAACAAAGGTTTCTGTACCAAATATTAAGTTCTGCTTTTCTGATACTTATGTCATGCAATAAAATGCAAATTAATTACTTAAAAATCATACAATGTGATTTTCTGGATTTTTGTTTTAGATTCCGTCTCTCACAGTTGAAGTGTACCTATGATAAAAAGTACAGACCTCTACATGCTTTGTAAGTAGGAAAACCTGCAAAATCGGCAGTGTATCAAATACTTGTTCTCCCCACTGTATATATAAGAAAAAAGAACGGTGTTTTAGGGTATTAAAAAATATATATATATTGAGACAATATGTGTGGGCATAGGCAGACGTTGCAATTGGAGGATGCATTTTATGTATATTCTATAATGATATTCAATAGGCTACATCACATCTGTCGTACATCTGTGGAGGGGGGTGCGCCATTTTTTACAATTCATATAGGCTACACTGTCTCGCGAATGTCCCACAAAATCATCCTGTTGTCCCGCATTTGGGTATTTTAAATGTGATCACCCTAGGTGAAACATCTGGCTCCTTGTTCTATCTGTTGTGTTATATAGCTTTTTGTGCTCTCAGGGTTCATCAATGTTCACCTTAAGAGATCGTTTGTGTCCAAACTGCTGACCAACCTGCTACTCAACGGTGTTCAACCTCCTCCCTTAGAGAGCAAGAAGAAGGTAGGTGAACGTTCTGCTTTTACGGGCGGTTTTCCCTTTTTAAATGTGCTTGAATCTGATATGTCCATGAAAACCATTGGATGAATCTTATGTGGATGTGTGTGTTTTTTGTAGGTGGTTGTGGACTTCTCATCTCCAAACATCGCCAAGGAGATGCATGTAGGTCACCTGCGCTCCACCATCATCGGGGACAGCATGTGTCGCCTGTTTGAGTTCCTAGGCTACGACGTGTTGAGGTTAGTACATCAGTCAAAATGTGACACAGACATATAAATTCAGTTTATCTTTTTGAAGTGTACTGGTTTCACTTTATTTTATGTTACAGAAATGACTAGGTATTTACTTAACTACATGGTAAAGTAGTAATTAAACAATAATAACCTATGAATGTATGTAGAGTTTCTGTGTTACATTATTAAACAGCTGTAGCGATTGTCACTAATATACCATGACTAAGCCAAATGAATACCAACAGAGCCAGAGCAACCCCTACATTTCACAGTTAGTTTATTTGACTCTCTGCCCTGCAGTATATCCTGTTATTTGGTGTGTTTGTTTACAATATAATCACTGTGCATGTGTTTGTGTTGTGTTCCCCAGGCTGAATCATGTGGGGGACTGGGGCACCCAGTTTGGTATGCTCATCGCTCACCTGCAGGACAAGTTCCCAAACTACCTGACTGTGTCCCCTCCCATTGGAGACCTGCAGGCATTCTACAAAGTGAGTCCACCCAAAACATCTGCTCAATTTTTATTTTTTATTTAACTAAATATAAAAAAAATAGGATAAAGTTGACCACTACAGATGGAGGTGGTGGGTTTAATGTTGAGTTGTGTAGACTGTCCTAGGCATACACTACATATTGTTCCTCACTAGCTGTCATCAGATATGTTACCTACTGTCTCCCCTGATGATATGAGTGATTCCTCCCTGTCTGTCTGTACCAGGAGTCTAAGAAGCGTTTTGATGAGGAGGAGGACTTTAAGAAGAGGGCCTACCAGTGTGTGGTCAAGCTGCAGAGCAAAGACCCAGCCTTCATCAAAGGATGGAACCTCATCTGTGACGTTTCCAGGAATGGTGGGTGGGATGAATGGATAGATGAAGGGATGATGAAAGTAAAAATGATAGTAAAGGCTATGTTTTGATCAAGGGGTAGTTAGACCTTATGCCAATTACTGTGAAGAATCTAAAGTAACTAGGGCCCTAAAGATAACATTATCAGAATAAATTCACAAAAAGGAAATAGGCCTAGTACAGTAGTTCAGCTTATAATGAAAGGTCACAATCAGACAGAAAGATAAATTTATGGCATTGGCCATATTGGAGTTATTGACATAGTCAAAATGGGAGGTTCACATGGGGTGATGAGGTTTCATGGTGACTCTATTGTCAGTTCGGTTTAACTGGGGGGGTGTGTGTGTGTGTGTGTGTGTGTGTGAGAGAGAAAGCGCGCATGTGTGTGGGCGTGTATGATAAGGCCTGAGGCGTCACAGCTCTGACTGGTCACAGCGCTCCATATTGTGTGATCTCTGGGAGGATTTCAACCTTGACGTGACAGACCGGGAGAGAGGGAAGAAAGGAGGGAGAGACATTATGTTCTCAATGCCTTCATCAGCCAGCAGTCTTGTCCCCACTGAGACACAGATGAGGAAGGGCAATTGGGTTGCTCCATCCTTTTCTTTCTTCTTTATTTCCTGAACGAGTGACTTTACTTCCTCGAGTCTCATCCAAAGACATGCGATGTGGTTAGTGTTGATTTCCTCCTAGTGTTGCTACTGTACTCTAACACAGATTTTCCCTCCAACTCTTGTCTTTTTGTTTCTTGTAGAATTCCAGAAGGTTTACAACTGTCTGGACATCCAGATCATCGAGAGAGGAGAGTCATTCTACCAGGAGAAGATGACCGCCGTGGTCAAAGAGTTTGAGGCCAAAGGTCAGTCAGTTTAAATCAGTCAAAACAATTGTCATTGTCATTCAGTTGATTTTCATCTTATTCATATTATATTAAGATTGTACTCTTCACCTCACGTTGGTTGCTGTACTGCAGGGATTCCCAACCAAGGGGGCGCAACCCCCATAGGGGGGAGCCAACTTTTCGTGGGGGGGCGTGGGACCTTCCTTGATTTGAGGGGTAAAAAAATATAAATTTGCAATTTATTCCGATCTAAAACAGTGCATACATCCACAAAGCTTTAGGCTAGAAACATTTACATTTAGTCATTTAGCAGACACTCTTATCCAGAGCGACTTACAGGAGCAATTATGGTTAAGTGCCTTGCTCAAGGGCACATCGGCAGATTTTTCACCTAGTCGGCTCTGGGATTAGAACCAGCAACCTTTCGGTTACTGGCACAACGCTCTTAACCACTAAGCTACCTGCCGCCCCAGACAGGCATGAGTAGACTCCAGAGTACTGCCCCCTCACTAGTTCAACAAGGTAAAATGCCAGAGGAAGACGCGACTCTGTTGCACATAGGAATATCTTTGGTTTGTGTCTCTGACATTCAGAAGTTGAGCTATGACCTTCTAAAGTCGAGGAGTCAAAGAAATGTGACTTTGCTTGGGAAGTAATCTTATATAATTTCTGACTCTGTCGCTATCAATTGATCTATTCACTTTCTGTAAAAGAGAATATGTATAGCCTGATTAATAGCCTACCTAAAAGATGTCATGAGTCTTGTTAAACTATGTACAATTGCAGGAAATTAGCATCAGAACAACAACATTTTCCAAGGTCCCTCAAATTAAACTGAAAAAGGTTGGGAACCCCTTCTGTACTGTACAGTGTTTGCTGTGGTGTGTACGTGTCCAGAAGGGGGCACTGTTGTCTCAGCAATTCTCTCCTCTCCTCTCCTCTCCTCTCCTCTCCTCTCCTCTCCTCTCCTCTCCTCTCCTCTCCTCTCCTCTCCTCTCCTCTCCTCTCCTCTCCTCTCCTCTCCTCTCCTCTCCTCTCCTCTCCTCTCCTCTCCTCTCCTCTCCTCTCCTCTCCTCTCCTCCAGGCCTGGTGGAGATGGACGAGGGACGTAAGATAGTGTTTGCCCAGGGTCAGCAGATCCCCCTGACAGTGGTGAAGTCTGACGGGGGCTACACATACGACACATCAGACCTGGCCGCCCTGCGCCAGCGGCTCTTTGACGAGAAGGCAGACATCATCATCTACGTGACGGACAGTGGCCAGGTGAGGAGGGGGTTAAGGGAGCCAGGGGAGAGTGCCTATATTATAGCCTGAGTGCCAGTCTGTTGGTGCTATCATGCCTACTCATTGTCATGCCAAACATGTTTGGCTTTTACAATGACAGCATTGGAGTGGGCAAGAGGGCAAACAGATCTGGGGCCAGGCTAGCTCTGTTGTGCCTCTGAGGTCCTGGCTGCGTGACGCCACCGGTGTCACCTGATGAAAAGGTAATCCACTCAGGGTCAGCTGTCTGTGTCTTGGTTACTCTGAGCCGGAGAGAGAAGAAAGATACTGTCAGAGACAGGCATGAATAGAGGACTCCAGAGTACTGCCCCCTCACTGTAGTTCAACACCACAATGATTGGCTTGTCTGTGTGTTCACTCTCATTTTTAGGCTGTAAAAGTTTCTACTGGAGTGGATCGTACATGCAAAGTCATTAGGCTTACTTGCAGTGTTTTGCAACCATCCTTATTAGCCTGTCAAACTCTGTCTAAACATTTAACTGGTGCCCAATTCATGACTGTAGTTAATAATGCATATGTTTATTTCTTTTCTCTACAGGGCACCCACTTCCAGGTGGTGTTTGCAGCGGCTCAGATGATTGGTTGGTACGACCCCAAGGTTACACGAGTGGAGCATGCTGGCTTTGGAGTGGTGCTGGGAGAGGATAAGTGAGTATCTACAAATTACTGAAGTTCGTTTTTCCAGGGTCCTATTCATTAGCGCACAAAAAGTCAAACAAAAAAGTCCAAGGAGCCCCTCCTGTTTTAGTACGTTTTCTTCCATTTGGTGTCTAATGAACGCGACCCAGATTGATATACGCTAACAGTCACGTGATGTCAACAGACACATGCCTAATTAAGCATTCATAGCGCTGTATACTGTACTGGGCCATCCCAGAGACCACCCACCTGCTGCGTCAGCCTATCAGCATAGTGAATTAGCACTCTTAGGTTGTATTTGTCCATTCATTTGCTCTATTGGCCCATTGGTCACACATCATCCAGTTGTGTGTATGGCTACTAGGAGTCTCATTACTGAGCAGACAATATCACCCAGTGCTTTAATAAAGTATCAAACACAGTCAGAATGGGTTGTGTTGGTCGTAGGAGGCTGGAGGGGTGGTGAGAGGAGCAAGCTAAGTGGTGGTTTGTGGTTAGAGCCTGGTACTCCACTGTCGGGGATGAGAGGGAGCTGAAGCCCTGTTCAAACACTGTTCACTCAGTCAAATACTAGAAAGTGGAATAGCACAAATCGTTTCTCATGATCCAGTTATGTTGGATTAATGGTGAAGGGAGAAGGGATGAAAGTGTTTCTGAAGTGTTGAGTGAGTATTGTCCTTCCTTCTGTCTGTCTCTACAGGAAGAAGTTTAAGACTCGGTCCGGGGACACTGTGAGGCTGATGGACCTGCTGGACGAGGGCCTGAAGAGGTCCATGGACAAACTCAAGGAGAAAGAGCGAGACAAGGTGATGGATGCTGCCTGTGTTTCCATCAATACTGCGTAGCCATTTGTTTCATCCTATTACCCACCTGATTCTACTAATCAACTCTTTTTCGAGGCCTTAATAAGCCAAATAAAGCCTGCAGGACACACACTGTGAGTAGAGTGTGTAGAACACATCATTACTACAGCCTGAACAGTCATCTCTCTAATGATGGTGAAACCAGCCTGGCTGTGAGAGGTCTTTAGTGAATCGCCAAGAGGAGGTCCTCTGAATCAGGGTTTCGCTAGGCCTATACTTGTCAAGGATATCGAAAAGTTACACACGCTGCATTCAATTATGCAGAAAAGTTAGTAGGCGTATAATCGTCCTGCTCCCTGGGGCGTAATCAATTTAGCAAATGCCAGCGGATGGAGCCAATTCAGACCCCCCATGCCCTATGTAGTTGGCATCAGTGGCACCACGGGGCTGGACACACGCCCAACCCTGCCACCTTCTCGTCCCAACCTCATTTAAGTACACCTGCCCGCCCTGCTCAAAACACACTCATGCACACAAACTATATACACACAAATACTAAAGAACACAATCCACACACATCCCCACTCTCTCTAGGTTTACAGTTACAGTTTAGTCATTTAGCAGACACTCTTATCCAGAGCGACTTCCAATTAGTGAGTGCATACAGTGGGGAAAAAAAGTATTTAGTCAGCCACCAATTGTGCAAGTTCTCCCACTTAAAAAGATGAGAGAGGCCTGTAATTTTCATCATAGGTACACGTCAACTATGACAGACAAAATGAGAAAAAAAATCCAGAAAATCACATTGTAGGATTTTTAATGAATTTATTTGCAAATTATGGTGGAAAATAAGTATTTGGTCACCTACAAACAAGCAAGATTTCTGGCTCTCACAGACCTGTAACTTATTCTTTAAGAGGCTCCTCTGTCCTCCACTCGTTACCTGTATTAATGGCACATGTTGGAACTTGTTATCAGTATAAAAGACACCTGTCCACAACCTCAAACAGTCACACTCCAAACTCCACTATGGCCAAGACCAAAGAGCTGTCAAAGGACACCAGAAACAAAATTGTAGACCTGCACCAGGCTGGGAAGACTGAATCTGCAATAGGTAAGCAGCTTGGTTTGAAGAAATCAACTGTGGGAGCAATTATTAGGAAATGGAAGACATACAAGACCACTGATAATTTCCCTAGATCTGGGGCTCCACGCAAGATCTCACCCCGTGGGGTCAAAATGATCACAAGAACGGTGAGCAAAAATCCCAGAACCACACGGGGGGACCTAGTGAATGACCTGCAGAGAGCTGGGACCAAAGTAACAAAGCCTACCATCAGTAACACACTACGCTGCCAGGGACTCAAATCCTGCAGTGCCAGTACATGTCCAGGCCCGTCTGAAGTTTGCTAGAGTGCATTTGGATGATCCAGAAGAGGATTGGGAGAATGTCATATGGTCAGATGAAACCAAAATAGAACTTTTTGGTAAAAACTCAACTCGTCGTGTTTGGAGGACAAAGAATGCTGAGTTGCATCCAAAGAACACCATACCTACTGTGAAGCATGGGGGTGGAAACATCATGCTTTGGGGCTGTTTTTCTTCAAAGGGTCCAGGACGACTGATTCGTGTAAAGGAAAGAATGAATGGGGCCATGTATCGTGAGATTTTGAGTGAAAACCTCCTTCCATCAGCAAGGGCATTGAAGATGAAACGTGGCTGGGTCTTTCAGCATGACAATGATCCCAAACACACCGCCCGGGCAACGAAGGAGTGGCTTCGTAAGAAGCATTTCAAGGTCCTGGAGTGGCCTAGCCAGTCTCCAGATCTCAACCCCATAGAAAATCTTTGGAGGGAGTTGAAAGTCTGTGTTGCCCAGCGACAGCCCCAAAACATCACTGCTCTAGAGGAGATCTGCATGGAGGAATGGGCCAAAATACCAGCAACAGTGTGTGAAAACCTTGTGAAGACTTACAGAAAACGTTTGACCTGTGTCATTGCCAACAAAGGGTATATAACAAAGTATTGAGAAACTTTTGTTATTGACCAAATACTTATTTTCCACCATAATTTGCAAATAAAATCATTAAAAATCCTACAATGTGATTTTCTGGAAAGATTTTTCTCATTTTGTCTGTCATAGTTGACGTGTACCTATGATGAAAATTACATTGGCTGACTAAATACTTTTTTTCCCCCACTGTACATTTTTCATACTGGCCCCTGTGGGAGTGAGCCTGTCCATACCTAACAGGGTATTGGACTAGACATGGATGTCGGAAGAATTAGACTGTGTGTGGGGAATGGGGAGTTTAAGGCTGGAATGACAGGTCAGACTCATAACAGTACAGTACTTCAACCTGTCCCAGATACGTTGTGACACACAGAAACAAGTTGTGACCTGTGTCAGATGCCCAGTGGACTGAACACATGCCTGATTGCCTGTAACTCTGATCATGTCTAACTCAGGTGCTGAGCACAGAGGAGCTGACCAAGGCCCAGCGCTCGGTGGCGTTCGGCTGCATCAAGTACGCCGACCTGTCCCACAACCGCATCAACGACTACGTGTTCTCCTTCGACAAGATGCTGGATGACCGGGGCAACACGGCTGCCTACCTGCTCTACGCCTTCACCCGCATCAGGTGATCCTTCGCTGGGCCGTAGGGAGCGACCACCACTCCCTCCCCTGGTTCTCTCTCCCCTCCCCTGGTGGTACTACGGGCTCAGTGGTCATGCGCCCAGTCTGTCTCCATTCATCTGCCACAGAGGGGGAGGGGAAAGAGCCGTTTCGCCCAGGGTGGTTGATGGTAACACACAGCAATAGAGCACTCACAGGTGGCGGAAGACCCACACTGTGGGGGGAACTGTGGTTACACACGTACACACTAGGGGAGTAGTGGTTCACCAAACTCACGGTTCGGTACGTATTGTGGTTTTGGAGTCACGGTTCGGTTTCGGTACAGTGGGAAAATGAAATGCCAACAGTTACTGTAGTTAATTACGTACGTCCAACCTGCCTCACAACCGCAGACCCACGTGTATGGCGTCGTATGGGCGAGCGGTTTGCTGATGTCAACATTGGGAACACCGTGCCCCCATGGTGGCGGTGTGGTTATGGTATGGGCAGGCATAAGCTACGGACAACGAACTAAATTGCATTTTATCAATGGCAATTTGAATGCACAAAAATACCGTGATGAGATCCTGAGGCCCATTGTTTTTTAAGGTATCTGTGACCAACAGATGCATATCTGTATTCCCAGTCATATGAAAATCATAGATTAGGGCCTAATACATTTATTTCAATTGACTGATTTCCTCATATTAACCGTAACTCAGTAAAATCAATGAAATTGTTGCATGTTGCGTTTATATTTTTGTTCTATATAGTTCCCAGCTGCGCCTCACAAAAGGATAGTTTGAAATATGCCAGTTAAGATACACATTTCTATTACAACGTGTGCATAGGCTCTAGTTGTTTTTAACGGAATAGCCTACAATGTTTTTTCAGCTCAGATCGGTAAGTAAGCATTTCACTCTCAGTCCACACCTGTTGTTTACGAAGCATGTGAGAAATACAATTTGATTTGATTTACTTGAGGCAATGGCATACAACGCAGCGTAGGGATAAGCCTATAGGCCTAGGGTTTATTTTTTCTATGTCATTTTTTATGTATTCATTCCGGTTCACAGTGCGGACCGAACCGAGGTTGCTTGGTTTTAGCATTATGTTTGAAACCCCAGGATGTTTGAAACCCCAGGATACTGCTCATCTTGTATATGGTCCTCTGTAGCTCAATTGGTAGAGCATTGCGCTTGTAACGCCAGGGTAGTGGGTTCGATCCCCGGGACCACCCATAAGTAAAAATGTATGCGCACATGACTGTAAGTCGCTTTGGATAAAAGCGTCTGCTAAATGGCATATTATTATTATTATTATTATTATTATTATTATTATTATTATTATCTGGGGTTGTAGATGGCTAGCGAGAGAACACGAAGGCATTGTTCTGGGATAATTTGATTACACAGATATAGTCTATTTTGATAGCCGTTGATGCTCCAACCAACTGAGCTGTCTGGACCAGCAGCATCACCTGTGATTATCTTGTCCATTGTGGTCCCACCTAACAAGTGTTGCTATTATCATGTATTTATATGATAACTACATAGGCAGGTTATCACAATATACAGTATGCACACCTTATAAAATGAAGAGGGAAAAAAATGTGGTCTGACATTAATATCCTACTCAACTTCATATCCCTTCCACTCCTGTGTCTATATCTGAAGGTCCATAGCCCGGCTGGCTAACATTGACGAGGCGGCGCTCCGTAAAGCAGCAGAGACCACGGAGGTGCTCCTGCAGCACGACAAGGAGTGGAAGCTGGGCAAGTGTCTCATGCGGTTCCCTGAGATCCTGCAGAAGATCCTGGATGACCTCCTGCTCCACACTCTGTGTGACTACCTGTACGAGCTGGCCACCACCTTCACAGAGTTCTATGACAGCTGCTACTGCATCGAGAAGGACCGCCAGACAGGTAGGGCAGAGACACTGGGGTGATAGAGAATGAGAAAGTTGTCCATCTTTCTATCAGTCTATCTGTCTCCATTCATCCATCCATCCAATGGTCCATACTAAATGCTGGTTCTATATCCCTGTTAGGAGGGGATCATGATTTCTTGGAAATGTTTACTCTTTGGGCTAAAATCTGAGATATTTCTTGGCTTTGCCAGTTGGTAGTTGCTGTCATGCACAGCCCCAGACTTCTGCTCGTCTCATATAATCCTAAATAGCCCACTGAGAGGGACAATCACAAACAACACCAGTCAGAGGGGTGGTGGCAGAGATCAAGCATCGTTGTAAACCGATCCACTAGCATCTGTTAGCATTTACCCTACTGTGGGCCACATCATTTGTTTGTCTTACTGTATGTTATAATAATAATAATAATTGTATATTGCACCTACTCCACATTTTCCAGGAATATTCTTATCATGTTACTGAATGTATCCAGAGTATTTTCAGATTTTTGGGGCGGCAAAAAGTACAGTAAATGTAAAATGTACATAAAATCAAAAGTAATGTTTGGATTCAGTCTTGTCAGGTGAACTGTTGTGTCCTCAATTTTGGTCGAATAATTTCCCCATAATATCCAAACTCATTAAATCAAATATTAGTCACATGCGCCGAATACCTTACCGTGAAATGCTTACTTACAAGCCCTTAACCAACAATGCAGTTTTAAGAAAATCTACAGCTATGACCAAACTTGTCATAGCAAGACTCATTTTAATCCACTGAAACAAATCAGGAAGATAAAAACAGAAAATAATAAACTGTTCCCTTTTACTTGCTACCATGCTTAAGCATTTCATATTTTTTCTGATAGAAACATTTCAATTTAGCCCTATCCATATAGACCAATTCACACAAGTGTAAAGAGTTAACCTTATTCGTTTAACATTGTCTTTTTTTATGAATATGGCAGCTTGTTTTCCACCCTTCAGTTAGTAAGTTACAGTAAAATGAAGGGCAATTTGATTTTAGCCATACAAATATGGTTGCCTACAGACCAATATAAATCTTTCATGACTAGTCTATGGGTGGTTCTCAATAACACCTTATATCTTTGCCTTTGTCTACCTTTGCTCAACTGGGTTTAAAGGAGCCGACTGGGATGTGTAACATTGGATGACAATGGCTAGGACATTACCAAGGGCTTGAATGACTCTGTCGATAACAGATGATTGTCCCCTACGATGAAATCGGGAAGGGGACTGTGGATCGATCTCCATCTGTTCGTACGTTAGTTACGCGATATCTGATGGTATGGACCCGATTCTAACGAAACTTGGGTGAATGATGCGTCTTGCCATAGAAATCCATCATTTACAAAATTACACTGAGTGGCCCAAGGTGGGCGCTATAGTAATTAACTGAAATGTGTGAGTCACACCAGAGAGGAAGAGGTGAAGCGAGAGGCATAACTGGGCCCAAAATCTGTCTTCTCCAGTAGGTGGTGTTTTTCTTTCTTTTTTTTGCTCACCAAACAAGGATCTTTGGAATGGAGTTCAATGAGAAGAGTGTCGAATTTGATTAACAAAATATGTAATGGCTTATTTGCTACGCTTGGCTTATTTGATCGAGTAGAAGTTTCGTAATCCTTAGGTGGTTATGAGTGTACTGATATGTAGGACATGTGACATCCTGGCAACTTTGAGAAAAAACACTTGTGCCTGTTGTTCACAAGCATATCTGCCCTCTCATTGGCTAGAATGGTCCCACCTGATCTTGCCTCCTACCAACTGCCTTCTAGTCTGAGTACCAGTCTCTTTTTAGCTAACATTTCACTCCTTGTCATTGCAAAGGAGTCTTTGGCACATGACATAGAGTACAGGGAGTAGATTAGCTAAACTGGTACCTAGGCACTTAAATATTTTGTCTTGCTGATTCACCCTCTGAATGGCACACATACACAATCCATGTCTCAAGGCTTAAAACTCCTTCTTTAACCTGTCTCCTCCCCTTCATCTACACTGATTTTAAGTGGATTTAACAAGTGACATCAATAAGGGATCATAGCTTTCACCTGAATTCACCTGGTCAGTTTGTCATGGAAAGAGGTATTCATAATGTTTTGTACACTCAGTATATATTACGATAACTGAAATGTTAGTCACACCCGATATCTCAATTGGCCCATGGGGGACGACATGTTTACTGTTGCCTTGTTTGTTAGTGTAAATGAATTTAGAAACTGTATTGTTTGTCAATTACATTGACGTCCATGTCCTAAATGTCCCATCTGTGTAATTTCCCCTCTTCCTCTCATTACTAGCTTAATTAGGGGTTTAGCAGCGAAGCTGGTGAAACCCTATTGTATTTGTTGCCGTTCATTATTATTATACCGGGTTCTTCCCCCAAGGAAAATAAAATGCAAATTCCCATGATATGGTAAGGGCTAGGACGGCCCAACTTGGCATGATCGTAAAGGCCCATGGGCTACACCCTCTCATGCATAGCCATGCCAATTGGCCACATGGTGGCGCTATAACACGTGATTGAAAATGCCAACTTTGAAAGCTCACGCCCCTCACCCCGTTTGAAAATTTAGTATGTCTCTCTGCTCACAAGGAACACATTTTCCTCAAGGACCCATAAAGTCCGTAAGGATGGATTTTCCGTCATTTTGAGTTTTGTGAAAAACGCTTAAAACGCTACTCCTCTGGCGACTGATCTGCACGTAACTTGATATCTGGCATCTATGGACCAAGGTCTCTCAGCACACAATTTTCCAGGCTAGTATGTCAAACAACAATGCCGCTACTGACCAATAAACATTCAAGTGGACGTGGTCTCGCACAGAAATGCCTATAAATCAGTCACGGATATTCGTAATGTAATAAAACTTTGTGCACATATTGCAAACACTGTCAAGATTCAGCATAATCAAGCACCTTCATATCGACCACACGGTGGCACAATAACGGGCACATTTTTATATCTCTTGATCTGTTTGACTCAGTGATGAAATTTGGAATACATGCTCAAGGATATGAGTCTAGCCAACCTGTAAAGTATGGTTGAGTTTGGCCACATTGTGGTGCTGTTGGACAGGTAAAACCATTCACACAAGCTCATTGACTTGTAGCGGCCATATTATTTCAGTTAGACTCTTGGAAAATAGTGTGTTTGAAGATGTGCATCCATAGATGCTATATACCAAATTTGTTGCCGATTGATCCAGCGGTTCTGGAGAAGAAGACGTTTAAAGAAGTCAACATCATTGAAATTGGTCCAAAATGCATCAGAAGCATATTATATTGCATGATCAGTTTGATTTTGAGTTCTGATTTGGCAAGTGTGGTAAACGGTACATAAGTAGCTCCTCCTAGGACAATGTGTCCAATTTGTCCTGGCACAGTGGGCACACAGCTGAACCCTGGCAACACTGCTTGCAGCTTTAATTTCTATTGGATCTTCTCATCGTGTAGCAATATGCCCCATGGATCGTTGAGTTGTGAATATTGCATAGCATCACATTTATTTAGTGACTGTTCTGTTATTGGGACATGTTATGTGATTTTAGTGTAATTTGATTGGATGAAATGAACTAAGATCTACTACCAGTCAAAAGTTTGGACACCAACTAATTCAAGGGTTTTTCTTTATTTTACTATTTTTTACATTGTAGAATAATAGTGAAGACATCAAAACTATGAAATAACACATGGAATCATGTAGTAACCAAAAAAGTGTTAAACAAATCAAAATATATTTTATATTTGAGATTTTTCAAATGGCCACCCTTTGCCTTGATGACAGCTTTACACACTCTTGGCATTCTCTCAACCAGCTTCATGAGGTAGTCACCTGGAATGCATTTCAATTAACAGGTGTGCCTTCTTAAAAGTTAATTTGTGGAATTGATTTCCTTCTTAATGCGTTTGAGCCAATCAGTTGTGTTGTGACAAGGTGGGGGGCGGGGTATACAGAAGATAGCCCTATTTGGTAAAAGACCAAGTCCATATTATGGCAAGAACAGCTCAAATAAGCAAAGAGAAACGACAGTCCATCATTACTTTAAGACATGAAGGTCAGTCAATACGGAACATTTCAAGAACTTTGAAAGTTCCTTCAAGTCGCAAAAACCATCAAGCGCTATGATGAAACTGGCTCTCATGAGGACCGCCACAAGAATGGAAGACCCAGAGTTACGTCTGCTGCAGAGGATAAGTTCATTAGTGTTACTAGCCTCAGAAATTGCAGCCCAAATAAATGCGTTACAGAGTTCAAGTCACAGACACATCTCAACATCAACTGTTCAGAGGGGACTGTGTGAATCAGGCCTTCATGGTCAAATTGCTGCAAAGAAACCACTACTAAAGGACACCAATAAGAAGAAGAGACCTGCTTGGGCCAAGAAACACGAGCAATGGACATTTGACCGGTGGAAATTTGTCCTTTGGTCTGCAGTCCAAACTTGAGGTTTTTGGTTCCAACCGCCGTGTCTTTGTGAGACGCGGTCTGGGTGAACGGATGATCTCCGCATGTGTAGTTCCCACCGTAAAGCATGGAGGAGGACGTGTGGGGGTGCTTTGCTGATGACACTGTCTGTGATTTATTTAGAATTCAAGGCACACTTAACCAGCATGGCTACCACAGCATTCTGCAGCGATACGCCATCCCATCTGGTTTGGGCTTAGTGGGACTATCATTTGTTTTTCAACAGGACAATGACCCAACACACCTCCAGGCTGTGTAAGTGCTATTTTACCAAGAAGGAGAGTGATGGAGTGCTGCATCAGATGATCTGGCCTCCACAATCCCCCGACCTCAACCCAATTAAGATGGTTTGGGATGAGTCGGACGGCAGAGTGAAAGAAAAGCAGCCAACAAGTGCTCAGCATATGTGGGAACTCCTTCAAGACTGTTGGAAAAGCATTCCAGGTGAAGCTGGTTGAGAGAATGCCATGAGTGTGCAAAGCTGTCATAAAGGCAAAGGGTGGCTATTTGAAGAATCTCAAATCTCAAATATATTTTGATATCGTTAACACTTATTTGCTTGCTACATGATTCCATATGTGTTATTTCATAGTTTTGATGTCTTCACTATTATTCTACAATGTAGAAAATAGTGAAAATAAAGTCAAACCCTTGATTGAGTAGGTGTGTCCAAACTTTTGACTGGTACTGTATGTGTTGAACCATCTCTCTGTCTTGGTTTCTGTCTCTCTCTCTCTCGCTCTATTTCTCTCCCACTGTCCTTCTCTCTGTCTCTCTCTACAGGTGAGGTGGTGAAAGTGAACATGTGGAGGATGCTCCTGTGCGACGCCACTGCCGCCATCATGGCTAAAGGCTTCGACATCCTGGGCATCAACCCTGTCTCCAGGATGTGACCTCACAGAGACATCATCACCATGCCCTCTTCCTAACTCCTCAGACGACAGGGGGGAAAAAAGAGCCTCTTCACCCATTAACGTCACCTGGGATTTTACTGTATACCAAATAAATAAATAAATACTGCTTGTAAAAAAATAACAAATTGGCTCTGGCACCGTGCTCATTTTTCTCCATATACAGTGGGGGAAAAAAGTATTTAGTCAGCCACCAATTGTGCAAGTTCTCCCACTTAAAAAGATGAGAGAGGCCTGTAATTTTCATCATAAGTACACGTCAACTATGACAGACAAATTGAGAAAAATAAATCCAGAAAATCACATTGTAGGATTTTTTATGAATTTATTTGCAAATTATGGTGGAAAATAAGTATTTGGTCACCTACAAACAAGCAAGATTTCTGGCTCTCACAGACCTGTAACTTCTTCTTTAAGAGGCTCCTCTGTCCTCCACTCGTTACCTGTATTAATGGCACCTGTTGGAACTTGTTATCAGTATAAAAGACACCTGTCCACAACCTCAAACAGTCACACTCCAAACTCCACTATGGCCAAGACCAAAGAGCTGTCAAAGGACACCAGAAACAAAATTGTAGACCTGCACCAGGCTGGGAAGACTGAATCTGCAATAGGTAAGCAGCTTGGTTTGAAGAAATCAACTGTGGGAGCAATTATTAGGAAATGGAAGACATACAAGACCACTGATAATCTCCCTCGATCTGGGGCTCCACGCAAGATCTCACCCCGTGGGGTCAAAATGATCACAAGAACGGTGAGCAAAAATCCCAGAACCACACGGGGGGACCTAGTGAATGACCTGCAGAGAGCTGGGACCAAAGTAACAAAGCATACCATCAGTAACACACTACGCCGCCAGGGACTCAAATCCTGCAGTGCCAGACGTGTCCCCCTGCTTAAGCCAGTACATGTCCAGGCCCGTCTGAAGTTTGCTAGAGTGCATTTGGATGATCCAGAAGAGGATTGGGAGAATGTCATATGGTCAGATGAAACCAAAATATAACTTTTTGGTGAAAACTCAACTCGTCGTGTTTGGAGGACAAAGAATGCTGAGTTGCATCCAAAGAACACCATACCTACTGTGAAGCATGGGGGTGGAAACATCATGCTTTGGGGCTGTTTTTCTGCAAAGGGACCAAGACGACTGATCCGTGTAAAGGACAGAATGACTGGGGCCATGTATCGTGAGATTTTGAGTGAAAACCTCCTTCCATCAGCAAGGGCATTGAAGATGAAACGTGGCTGGGTCTTTCAGCATGACAATGATCCCAAACACACCGCCCGGGCAACGAAGGAGTGGCTTCGTAAGAAGCATTTCAAGGTCCTGGAGTGGCCTAGCCAGTCTCCAGATCTCAACCCCATAGAAAATCTTTGGAGGAAGTTGAAAGTCTGTGTTGCCCAGCGACAGCCCCAAAACATCACTGCTCTAGAGGAGATCTGCATGGAGGAATGGGCCAAAATACCAGCAACAGTGTGTGAAAACCTTGTGAAGACTTACAGAAAACGTTTGACCTGTGTCATTGCCAACAAAGGGTATATAACAAAGTATTGAGAAACTTTTGTTATTGACCAAATACTTATTTTCCACCATAATTTGCAAATAAAATCATTAAAAATCCTACAATGTGATTTTCTGGAGAAAAAAAATCTAATTTTGTCTGTCATAGTTGACGTGTACCTATGATGAAAATTACAGGCCTCTCTCATCTTCTTAAGTGGGAGAACTTGCACAATTGGTGACTGACTAAATACTTTTTTTCCCCACTGTAAATGTCAGAATACCTACCAAGAGATTGAGGAATGGTTGGAGAGGCGGCCAAAACAGCAATACTGACCTGGCTACAGCTCAATCATTGCACATGGGGTCCAAGATGGATGGATGTGTTACAAATGTATCTTGGTTTATTGTAGTAAATATGGGCTGATCCCGACTGGCCAAATAATACACTATTTCATAATACACTGTTTCATAATACACTGTTTCAGATGAAATACAAGCGAAAAAGGAAGCATAAGTAGCTAAACAGGTATCCATTCATTCTTGAAGTGTGTCGCTTAAATAGAGCATATTATTTTGGCTATTTGAGCCTCATTTTTGAGATGTTTGCCTTTGAAGTCGACAGTGGGAAGGTTTTCTGTCATCTTAGTCCACATATCCCATCTGTCATCCAAGTCTACATATTTGAAACCCAGGCACCTGTGGTATTGGTCACTTGAGGACAAAGAGCCAAGTGAAGAAGACTCTTGCCTATCCTGAAAAAGATTGGGAATAAATCAAGTATTTAAATCATATTTTTCATACTTTTCAATCCACTTTCATATCAATACTCAATTATGATATATGTATATATAATTTTTTATGTAGTTGATTAATAAATAATTTTAATATAACTTTATTGGCACTAAAAAAGGATTGACACGGACTGTTTTGTTAAAGACATAATTTTCATACAGTGGAGAATTTAAATGCCTGATTCACACTACAGGGCTGACCCAAACCATAATGTGCTGGCTCTATTTTATTTTCACATTGTCCTTTTCAGCATGGTTCCAACAACAATGGTGGATCCATAACCAGGCCAGCCCAGTACGGCTTGGCGTGGCTTTCCCTATAGTGTGAATCTGTCAACAGAGAGACTTGGGGACAACAGTTGTTCTCCCCAGTGACAGTGGTAGAAGATCCTCACCCTGGTTATTTCCCTACATGCCAAGGTAAATGAACACCAGTGATGTGAATGCCTTGTCCCATCCTGATAATCAGCTGTGTGATTAATGGAATTGATTAGCCCAGCTAAATGGACCATTGCATATTATTTACTAATTTCACAGGTAGCCGTGGAACCACAGGTATCAATTAGACCGAACTTGAGTTCTAAATTACACATGATAACAAGGGGATGTAGAAATAGCATGAAGACTAATTGGTTTGTCTTTCGATGCCAAATAGCCTATCCTCTTATGGTTGGAGTTACATTGTTGGCTAAAATACCATATTTTCTGTGCAGGTTTGATGATCAAGGTGCATCACTGACTTCGCACAGCTTGTGCCTTAACTGGCTTTACATAGTTGGTACTTTTGGGTCCATTGGAGCATAGGGTGTCCATCATGGCTTTCCACTTCAGTCATTACTGTGTGAGGACCTTTGCCCCATGCCAGGGCTTCATTGAGTTTGCCACAGCATGTGGTTGCATACTTATTAGACTTGTGGCCTCCAACTATACTCATTAGCCTCTCAAATGAAGTTTGACTAGCCTGAATAACCCCAAAACCAACATTGTTTTCTCTGTCGTCTCTCTCAACTAAGTGTTCTGTGTTAGCAGGAGCACTAAATTAGAGAACAAACTCTTTATAGATGATAAATTATAGATCTCACACTCCGAGGCAGCCCTCAAGACTTTAATTGTAAGGCTGTGTATGCCCATGGGAAAGTTCTGCACTGTTGTAGATGGACTTATGCTGTGAATGATGCCGCGAGGTGAGCAATATAATAGTGTTCCAAACTCGAGTTGAGCTCATAAACTGCCAAGAGGAAATCTCTGTGTATGATCCATCACAGAACGTATGAAATTTCCATTCACTATATTTATCTTTTATCATTTCACTGCATGACTTTATAGCCGCTCCTCAAAGTGATTCCCAGTGCCTTTATTAAAAATGTATGTCTTCCACAAAATGGGTACTTTGGTGTGCAGGTCCCCGGTTGAAGGACAATGTGCTAAAGGTGTTTTGACAGAGGCTTCAGGAGGAAAATGGTTTGCGACGTTGTTTTGGCACCAAGCTTCAATAGCACAACAATAGGAATATAGATCCCTCAGCAGTAGTCTATGGTTTCATCTTATTCTGCCCCTGTGGGTCAGCCAACCAGGTGACTTCACTGCACTAAATTAATGTGTTTTTCCTTGAGTGTCTACTTCAATTTCCATGGACTGTAGCCACAGCCCAGTCTTTCGTGCTATACTACTAGGCTACCAAGTGTTAGGTGGTGAGAGGTTAGGTGTCGAGGATCTGTGGAGTAATATTTCTGGCCTGATTCCATCGTGACCCCTTTTGACCTTTGAGTTACAGAGTCATCAAGTTGTCAAGACACTTCCTGATTGCGCAACCATATGGGATGGACTTACGCGAACCCAATCTGAAATATTTGCCACAGGCACTAGCTCTGTTATAAGCTATAAGTTGCTGTTATTAAAGACTGTTATAGGAATTCCAACAAAGTCCTCTTTTATATCCAGCCTGATGACCTAAACATGTGAGGTATTTCTACTTCCCATTCACATGCAGTTATTCAGCATATTCCTGATCTCAGGAGAATGTCTCAGTACTAAGTGTTTAAAGGGGATTGAATTATGTGATCTAGGAGATGACTCAATATGATATGCAAATGAAATTATGCAAATATGACACGAGTGGGCGGTTTGACAGTATAAATCATTTCCTAAGTGTATTGTAACAGAGGGAGAGAGAATGTTTGTCTTTGGAAATCAACATCATCATAAGCGCAGACCTGTAAATCTTCTCTGATGAATGCAGTGTGACACATCTTCCTCTGGCTGTTAGCTATTTCAGGGTCTTCAGAGGGAACAATCAGTGTGACTGGCTGGGATTCAAGCAGGCCATCATCACGACACACACAAAAACGAGAAGACTTTAGAGAAATCAACATTTTAATCAGTTGTCATTATTAATGTATCATTTCAATTCAACACACTTATTACAAAAAAGGTATACTGCAGTTTTTATCTTGAAAACCAATATTTAAATAAATCTCTTACTATTGCTAAATACAAATATTTTGTTACATAATTTTAAGAAATAAAAACCATTTAATAATACATTGAATAAGATAAAGCACACATGTATGAATATTTACATGTATAAGCATACTGTCATACATTTGTAAGTTTACAACATAAGACACACTTTAAAATCAGAGCAACACTGAATTGTCAAGTCAAATACACACATACAAGTAAAATTAAGTAATGAGATTCTTTTGACAGTAAAATAATTTACAAATATGAGAGTATAGGACAGCAACCTGCCTCACCGAATATCTGTCACAATGGCACAAATGTACAAGAGAATCTCCCCAGTTCTCAACTGCAAGACAAGGCTTTCCTGAATCCTTAACTTTGTCCCGCTTCAAAGTGTGACCAACCGAGTGTTTTATCTCCAAAGAGGTATATTTGCTACTCGTATCTTTGAACTGTCACACAGGCCCTGTTATAGCTCTGCCGGAGGCCCCCCTGCCATGCATTAGGCCTGAAACAGTCACTTAAATGGGATGAGAGGTTTCATTACGGTGACAGGCTCCCGAGTCACTCTTGATAATGCAAAGCTCCGCCGCCTCCGCCTGAACACTTCATCAGACGACCCCTGCTGTGAGTCCGCTTCTGGAATTCACATCAGGTCTCGGGTTTAAGACAACTTCTCAGCTCCCCCTCCTCTCCTGCCTTCTACTCCCTCTTTCAGTCCTTTGCTACAGCTGTACGCCTGGAGGCTTCTGTCTCTGTCTGTCTATCTGTTTGTGTTGTTCTCTCCTCTTCTTTCGGCTAGACAAGGCCTAAGCTCTGTCTCAGGATTATGACTCAGATCTTGGTCTGTCTGTGGTCAGGTCTGAAGGAGTCCCTGATAGCCAGGAGGTTGGAAGCCAGTAGGTGTCCACTCACTCTGTTGTGCCACTCCTGGGACCGGCCCCTGGAAACCAGACAGAGGAACAGGAAGTTAGTACACAGGAAGCATCACCAGGGTTCAGATAAGACACAGTCAGAGAGGCACAAAGGCTGCATTTCAGGCAGACTACATTGCAGTTGCCTGCCAGACCTAACCATATCATAGTCAGTCGGCAGGTTACCATTGACCCACGTTTATTCAAAAAAAGCAATGTCACAAATCATTGCGACATGTGTAATGGAAACGGCAGATCTAAGATACATTTTACATTTTAGTCATTTAGCAGATGCTCTTATCCAGAGCGACTTACAGAAGCAATTAGGGTTAAGTGCCTTGCTTAAGGCACCTAGTCGGCTCGGGGATTCGAACCAGTGACCTTTCGGTTACTGGCCCAATACTTTCAACCACTAGAAATGTTCTAAAGATCGACAACGTTTTTATCCGTTAGACGGGTGGATTTTTCTTTAGTCTAACTTTCTTTATTGCGACAAATGATGATGGAAACTGTTTTTCGAATAAATGATGATTGTCGAATAATTTTAGAAGGTACGCGGGGCACGATGTCATCACGTAATTAGAAAGCTCCACTCCACATTTAATTCTAAATGCCTACTGCTTGCAAAATAAAAAAAATTCAACTATAGAAATTATGTTTCTTTGCAGGACAAGGATTGTCCTGACTTTCAAGAATTCCTGAATTGTTTCACTTTGCTTTTCTGTTTGGCTGGCAAGTTTCACCATCCTATTATTTCTGATCTACAGGAATGTACGTTTCACCATGGCATAGACTGTGGCGATATGTTGCCACGTAAGAATGATTAGAATATGGCAAATATTAGTCAATTATTGCATTCTATCCATGATGGCTTTCGCGGGCTACCTGAGACATGAAACAGATAGGTGGGAGGGAATAGGCTTCACAGGCTGTCACCAATTTATTAGGCCTAATGCGCAATTTGCCTAAATGGATAATGGAAACACTTCAACCACTTTTTATTTATGGTGGGACGTCATTACTTGCAGCTGTTTTTATCGACACAAGATAGCTAAATGGAAACGCACCGTAGCATGCAATTGACACATCTATTTTAAAGGCAGTCTTTCTAAATATCAAAAAAAGAAATCACTGGACAAATTAATGGATAGCTAGTCATGTGACAAGCAACCATTGCTGCATGTAGCATGACTGCAATATAGTCTGCCTGGAACGCAACCAAACCTTGCTGTATAAGACACACTGACAGACCATTTCACTTTCAATTTCCTCTATATCATCTGATTGGATCAGTCTCATTGGCCTTCGCTATTAAGCTTAGCAGACCGAAGACCAGTGAGTTAATTATCGATAATAGGAAAACATTTTACTGCACCTATCCGGTGTATGTGACAATAAAAAAGAAAGAATAATAACCTAATGGCACTGGCACTGCAAATAAGCCCACTACATTTTAGGCCTGCCAAGCTCTTTTCTATGAGTATTTAAAGAGAGTAGAACGAGGCAGAGATGTTCTCTCCATTGCTGCTCAGTTCTGATGTAATGAAGTGAGAAAAACCTGCAGAGATAATCATCATAATCGTGTGAATCTGTCTTGTTGGCAAACCGTCTCATTCAAATCTCACTATGCTGCCTTACTGAAACTCCTAGTGTGATGAAAGTGTGGCTAAGTGAGTAGTCAACTACTTCCACTGATAGTGGTCTATTGGTGCAGTGCAATATATTTCAGTATAAGACACACACTCCCTCTACTTCCCTCTGTCATATTCTCTCTCTCTCTCTCTCTCTCTCTCTCTCTCTCTCTCTCTCTCTCTCTCTCTCTCTCTCTCTCTCTCTCTCTGTGTACAGTGGGGAAAAAAAGTATTTAGTCAGCCACCAATTGTGCAAGTTCTCCCACTTAAAAAGACGAGAGAGGCCTGTAATTTTCATCATAGGTACACGTCAACTATGACAGACAAATTGAGAAAACAAAATCCAGAAAATCACATTGTAGGATTTTTAATGAATTTATTTGCAAATTATGGTGGAAAATAAGTATTTGGTCAATAACAAAAGTTTCTCAATACTTTGTTATATACCCTTTGTTGGCAATGACACAGGTCAAACGTTTCCTGTAAGTCTTCACAAGGTTTTCACACACTGTTGCTGGTATTTTGGCCCATTCCTCCATGCAGATCTCCTCTAGAGCAGTGATGTTTTGGGGCTGTCGCTGGGCAACACGGACTTTCAACTCCCTCCAAAGATTTTCTATGGGGTTGAGATCTGGAGACTGGCTGGGCCACTCCAGGACCTTGAAATGCTTCTTACGAAGCCACTCCTTCGTTGCCCGGGCGGTGTGTTTGGGATCATTGTCATGCTGAAAGACCCAGCCACGTTTCATCTTCAATGCCCTTGCTGATGGAAGGAGGTTTTCACTCAAAATCTCACGATACATGCCCCATTCATTCTTTCCTTTACACGGATCAGTCGTCCTGGTCCCTTTGCAGAAAAACAGCCCCAAAGCATGATGTTTCCACCCCCATGCTTCACAGTAGGTATGGTGTTCTTTGGATGCAACTCAGCATTCTTTGTCCTCCAAACACGACAAGTTGCATTTTTACCAAAAAGTTTCATCTGACCATATGACATTCTCCCAATCCTCTTCTGGATCATCCAAATGCACTCTAGCAAACTTCAGACGGGCCTGGACATGTACTGGCTTAAGCAGGGGGACACGTCTGGCACTGCAGGATTTGAGTCCCTGGCGGCGTAGTGTGTTACTGATGGTAGGCTTTGTTACTTTGGTCCCAGCTCTCTGCAGGTCATTCACTAGGTCCCCCCGTGTGGTTCTGGGATTTTTGCTCACCGTTCTTGTGATCATTTTGACCCCACGGGGTGAGATCTTGCGTGGAGCCCCAGATCGAGGGAGATTATCAGTGGTCTTGTATGTCTTCCATTTCCTAATAATTGCTCCCACAGTTGATTTCTTCAAACCAAGCTGCTTACCTATTGCAGATTCAGTCTTCCCAGCCTGGTGCAGGTCTACAATTTTGTTTCTGGTGTCCTTTGACAGCTCTTTGGTCTTGGCCATAGTGGAGTTTGGAGTGTGACTGTTTGAGGTTGTGGACAGGTGTATTTTATACTGATAACAAGTTCAAACAGGTGCCATTAATACAGGTAACGAGTGGAGGACAGAGGAGCCTCTTAAAGAAGAAGTTACAGGTCTGTGAGAGCCAGAAATCTTGCTTGTTTGTAGGTGACCAAATACTTATTTTCCACCATAATTTGCTAATAAAATCATTAAAAATCCTACGATTTTCTGGATTTTTTTTTCTCAATTTGTCTGTCATAGTTGACGTGTACCTATGATGAAAATTACAGGCCTCTTTCATCTTTTTAAGTGGGAGAACTTGCACAATTGGTGGCTGACTAAATACTTTTTTCCCCCACTGTATGTGCTTCTAGACACCTGTTTTCCATTGCCTGGCTTGTTTCATTAAATCAGCTGAAACAGCGGGGGTCAATCAATCAATCAATCAATTTTATTTTATATAGCCCTTCTTACATCAGCTAATATCTCGAAGTGCTGTACAGAAACCCAGCCTAAAACCCCAAACAGCTAGTAATGCAGGTGTAGAAGCACGGTGGCTAGGAAAAACTCCCTAGAAAGGCCAAAACCTAGGAAGAAACCTAGAGAGGAACCAGGCTATGAGGGGTGGCCAGTCCTCTTCTGGCTGTGCCGGGTGGAGATTATAACAGGTCTACAGAATAACCCAGCAGAACCACGCAGGGAATAAATTCATCACGGAAGAAGCAGAAAATCTAGAGGGAACTTTGACGAGAGCTAAATCATGTGTACACGAGCGGGCCCTTCTTTCTGTAAATTTTTCTCTCTATTTGAGTGTGTCTCTTTTGAGAGGCTGTGATTGCACTTGAGATACTGCAGAGAATACCTCATTACTGAAGGTAAAGAATAAGCATGTCTCTGGATATCTTTTTTAAAGGCTGTGCATTCTCTCAAATCTTTCATATTCTCTCTCTCTCACCCCCTCCCTTCTCTCTCTTCCTCCTCCCCTCTTACCCTCCCTCCCTCCCTCCCTCAGTCTTTCCTACCTTGTATCTGTACGACAGAGGTGTGTAAGTCGGGACCTCTTGGCCCCCAGGGGTTCTACCAGGTAGAGACAAGAGAGGACGTGGGCTCTCACCCCCTCCATGGGGGCCTCACGGTGCTCTGTAGACACAGCCGACACATAAGCAAGACCAGCCGACAGGTCTGACTGCCAGGTCCTGCATGGGGAAATGGTAGGAGATTATTCTGGTCAATTTAAAAACAGACTTCAGAATCAAGCTGAGTGAGAAATAGGCCCTCAGATATTCAGCTACCATTTGACTGGCTGTTTGAGTAAACAGTCAACAATTCTTTGACTTTGACACTTTAATGTAACTAAACTCGCTCTGAACTAAACTAGCTTTTTCATTTTTCATTCACTGTGATGCCAAAATGTAGCACAAGTACAACAACAGGCACCATGTCAAAACAACTTTAGCCAGAGTGTTCAAGTCCAAGCTTAACTCTGTTTGTCCCTGACTCCTCTGTCCCTTATACTCTTAAGCAGCAGAGTCAGCAGCCTGCCTAAAGACCCATGCAGCATCGTGCAGCGCCGCGCAGCATCGCCCTGGTAACACCTCATTACCTCAGCAGCAGGTACTCCTGTGGCGGCCGGGGTCCCAGGCCCTGCAAGAGGTAGCGGTAGACCTCGGTGTCCTTGGTCAGGGTCTGGACTACTGCAGACTGTTTGAGGGTCTTCTCCCAGAGACCCTGCTCCCTCAGGACCCGCTGGAGGGCCTCTTTCTGTGGGGCATCCACCTCAACAGAGCCCTTCCACAACCGCAGAGGCCAGCCGTCATCCACCTGGTATGGAGGGGAGGGGGAGGGGAGGGGGAGGCAAGGGGGTGAGACCCAGTGTGAGAACCTGATAACCCCTCTTACTCAACACACACATCTCAGCTCAAGCTCTCAGTGTGCTTAATGTGTCTGACTCACTGGAGAATGTTTTTATGTTGACTCATACATAATGAACCTTTCATTAGTCTGGGCTGTTCTTTATAGGTGTTGTTGTTTTGGTAGTGGTTTGCTGTCAGAAAAACTTTTATGGGTCACTGTAACCAAGCAGTTACTTTTATTACACTAAGATGTTATTTTTCATCTTTGACAATTTAGTTAATTTGTTCGTTCATTCATTTTCTTTTATTAATTAATTCATTCATTCATTCATTCATTTGTTTTCATCCATTCATTCATTCCATCAGATTCCATCACACACCTTCTTAAAAACCAGGTCCACGTTGTCTGGTCCAGAGCAGGACTCCCAGCCTCTACTCTTCTCCCTGGCCTCTCTCAACAGGTGCTGGGTGGTCTGGTCCAGTCTGGCCCTCTCATCCTGCTCCTCCTCCCCACCCTGAGAGGGCGAACTCCGACCCCAATCCACCCAGAGAGCCTCCTCACTGGGTTTGCTCACACTCTGGCCCGGCCAGAACTCTGGAAGCTGGAAGGATCAGAGAAAGAGAGAGGAAGAGTTAACTTGATGTTTTCACAAATAGTGCCACATATGACTTCATCTCGACAACCAGAACCAAATATTGCGTGTTAACGTCTGTCACAAGAGACTACATATGACTTCTTGACCATTGGATATACTATTGCATTAAGCGAAGCTATGGTGATTAATAGCCTGTTGTTGGCATTCATGTTCTTATTTTCTGATATTCTTATTCTGTATTATCAAGTCAATACAATGAACTGACTGAACTGAATAACATAGATGAAGTGCCTCCTCATTTAATTTCCCCTGCAGATGGGTTATGGTTATGAACAATTGGAAAAGTGCCTGTCTGCTTTTTGTAACGTACAGTACATACTACTGCACAGAGAGAGTAGACTTATGAGAGAGGGATGTGTGCTCTGCTGGGTCTTGGCAGTAACACCCACACGCTGTGCACATGTGATGTGCATTAGTGTGGCTAGAACAGGCTTTAACTACTGTAGTGTGTACCTTGAAGAGGCGCAGGGACTCAGTCACCATGTGGGCCAGGCCCTGAGTGGCAGCCAGGTTCTCACTAAGGTCCCTCTGGTCAGGCCTACCCAGGCTGTACTTCCTGTGGCTCAACCTAGGTCAGAGAAACAGGCAATGTCCTTACATCAGAGTTGAATATTTATGGGGTACAGTTTCTATTGCTACGCTAGGCTCCCATAGACTCATAGTATGCAGTTTATTTGTGACCCTTACAAGCAGAAACTGAGGAAAAGGACTGTTATTCAATGTAAAAAGCAACGTCAGTATTGACTTCCAAACCCCAAAAAAACATGTAGCAAAGCAAAGCAGCAAAATATTTAATAACACGTCACTGTATCCTTGAGCACAATGTGCCACAACACAACAGTCAGTTGGAGTAGAGTTTATTTGTTCTGGTCATTGTTTCCAATGTGAGAGTGTGACATGTGTATCAAGGCAGAACTCTGTTTCCAGTGATGGGAGATACAAAGTGTATATTATGTTGTGTTCTGATTTCCATCAGTGCTCTGCTCTGACAGCCTGTGGGGTAATGGCTGAGCTGAACTGGCTGGCCTGGCACAATGAGGAGGAGAGGAGGAGAGGTCTATTGTCTCTGACCGGCTACATCAGACACAATCAGGCCTGTGCTATATGACATCACTGGGTCCATCACGCCACTTTTCGACGTGAAGTTGGAACTTCTAGACATGTTGTCAGAATACCGGGTGTCAGCAGAGTGTGTGCAGCTGAGCTGTGTGTGTTTGTGTGTCTATCTTCGCCAACAACTACAGATCAACAACCAGTCTTGTGAAGCTGATGAGAGCACCAGACTCAAAAGCTAAGTTCATAGACAGATGTGTTTTGAAAAATTGAATCGGGTGCAAATGTCTCTCCCTGTTTCTCACTTGGACCGTCTCTTTCTCTCTCCCTCTCTCCCCTCTCTTTCCCTCTCTCTCTCCCTCTTCTCTTTCTCTTGCAGTAACCAGCTGAACAGTATTAAATATATAACATCTCCTCTATCTAAGAGAAATTAAGGCATTACATAAGTCTCTCTCTCTCTCTCTGCCTTTAAACTAAACCCATCCGACAGCTATTCATTATCGCACAGGGAAATAGGGCTTTGGCTACATTACTACAATTGATGTAATCTCTGGGAACTCAAAGAACCCAACTCCACACTTTAACATGAATCTGATGCTGCATAAGAAGAAGGAGTAACAAACACAACATTTCAAACAGACTGAAATGAAAACCTGCAGTTGTAGCGATGAATGCAAAGCAAGGCGCACTGGAGTAATGTTATGCAACAATGTAAGAGGGAGTTATCACTTTAGGAATGTGGGACCCAGACCCCCAGACCTCTGCTCGTCTAGAAGTTGCTCTTACGCACAGAGCCAGGATCATCTTACACTCCCCCAATCCTAACCTCAGCCATTACGGTTGAAAACCCCAAAAGTGATCTTATATCAGCATCTAGGGGTTAACTTTGTCCTACTCCTCCCAGGAGGCAGTGGACTGCACTTGGCTACATTGACCAGGACCCTCCCCCAATCCTAACCTCAAGCACTATGGTTAAAACTCCCCAAACTGCTTAGATCAGCATCTAGACACTAGATTCTAGGGGCAACTTGACGTCCTCCTCCTCCCCAGGAGACAGAGCTCCGTACCTGGCTGTGTTGTCCTCTCTCTTCAGGGTGTTGAGGTGGAAGAGGGAGGGGGCCAGGCACACGGCGATGTTGGTGGGGGTCATCTGGTTTTCGTCCACGCAGCACACCACGTCTCGGAGGAAGAGGAGGAGTGTCTGCAGGGCCTCACGGTTCTCATCAGGCAGGAGGAAGATGGCTGCCTGGGCCGCACAGAACTGCTGGTCTTTGGGGAAGTCTGTGGAGGTGGGAGTGAGACATGTAAGTATGTAGAAATAATTGCTTTGTGACTCTCTCATTGCGCTTATACTATAAAAATGTCAAAAACTGGTTTCAAACTGCCTACTTAGCCAGCATTTTAACCTTTCTTGCATGTTTAGCCATTCCAGTCTTTACTGTACTGGCCCAAGCAGTGATGTAAGTTCTATCCTCGTACATTGGTAGATATGCAGGAAGGACTCGCAGAGCTTGCTGGAGATCACAGGTTCTGGTAGGTCTCTGAAGTACTGCTTCACCATATCAGCCACGTCAAACGCTGATTGGCCCTCGTAGGACACGGCCTCTGGGTCCGCCTCCACCATGTAACGCAAGTACTGGATACGAGACTTCACCCCTGACTTACGAAACAGACCCACCTGAGAGGACGAGAGGGTTATGATTGTGGGTTAGGAGTGTGTGTTTAGTGTGTGCAAGTGTGTGCGTGCGTGAGTGCATGCGTGTGCACGTGTGCGTGTGGTGTGGAATGGGGGGTTTAAAACCGGGATGGCAGGTCAGACTCATATAGGAGGCTATCCTAAGGCCTGTCAAACTAGGATAACCTCCATTCATCTCTGTAGGTAGGAGATCCACCTAAAGCACCTCATAACCCACTCTCAACATGGAAGAAAAATTAAAGCTGACCTCCCATTCCTCATGCTCATCTGTCTCTGTTCTCAATATAGGACCCTCCACTGTGTCTAACCATGACTCCAATTTACTGTAGGTCAAAGTGTCAGAGGGGTGTAATTCAACACAGGTGCTGTGTACTCCATAGTATCAATGCATGACACAGATGTTAATAGGTTGGAGAGGAATAGCTGATGGCCCAGACCTGTTCACCCCATGAATCTAAGTACCTTGTCAACTGTGGTCCATATTCCATGACATATGTTATGTAGAGAGCCCACTGTAGATGCCATGGAATCGGGACTGTAAGCTTGACTTTAGACCATTTTGAGATATGAAAACATCTAACCAACTGTGATATTGGGGTGAACTGTCCCTATAATGCCCAACCCTAAATATTCCTTTAAAGCTAGAATCCTTAGCTTTTACATATATTTTTGGACTTATAAATTAATGATATTGTCACAGATTCTGCCGAGACTGCCCTTCCTTCTGGCTCGGGCAGGCTTCGGCGTTCGTCGTCACCGGAGTACTAGCTGCTGCCGCTCTATGTTATATGTTTCTATGTTCACTTGATTGTTGTCTGTTGTTGCACACCTGTTCCCCATTATGTTAGTTTGTCTTCCCTATTTAACCTGTTCACGTCCACTGTTTGGTGTGCGTGTTTATTGTATGTACGAGTGTCATTAGTGTGAGCGGGTTTTGCTCCTCCTTTGTTGTTTTGGAGGATTTTCCTTGTATTTCTTTACTACTCAGTAAAGTGGTTCTTCATCTCATTCTGTGTCCTGCGCTTGACTCTGGCCTACCGCATTCCACCGACATTCGTGACAGATATATTGATTCTTGAAGAATATGAGTTATAAATGCCTCATGAGCTTAGTTCAACTGTCGTACCCCATCAGAATTTAAAATATGAGCTTGTTTTACTCCAATGTTTGTAAACAATATAACTATAAACACACACAGCCTCAAAATATGGTTCAAACTATCATTCTGATATCATGGATTGTCAGCCCTTGCTCTCTTTGAATTTGAGAGTGGTTACATTTCCCTAGACCCATCCCTCAGCTTTTTACCAAAACTGCTTTGTTATTGTTTCAATGAAGGACTCTAGCTTTAATAATGCATGAGCAGTACTGTATTAACTGGTGGTACAGGAGGTTAAAGAGTCCAGTACCTGACCGAGACACTCTGTCCTCAGATAAATGATGGCCTTGAGGATGCTGGGGGGTAGTGGTTCCCCTGTCTGCTGCACACTGTGGAGGAGGGGTACACCAAACACCCTGCTGCCCTTAAACTCTGGGGCCTTGGTCTTCCTCGGAGGCTTGGGGAATGTCCTGTGGGGAGACAAACAATTCAAGATGGACTTCAAGGGTTGCTGTTGAAGATAGAGGTTTCTGTATAAAAGTTAAACGAAGATAGGGCAATGTTACATTTTAGTAGACACTCTTATCCAGAGCAACTTACAGTTAGTGAGTACATACATTTTCATACTGGCCCCCCGTGGGAAACGAACCCACAACCCTGGCGTTGCAAGCGCCATGCTCTACCAACTAAGCTACAGGGGACTACAGAAGTATGACTAAGTTGTTGCATTGTATTTTATTCCTTTTGGATATGTTCTACTTCAAACAACAGTGCACTGCATGTTTGTACAATATGTAAGAACCCACTGGACAAAACTGGTTGAATCAATGTTGTTTCCATGTAATCTCAACAACAAAATTATATGTAATAACGTTGAAACAACGTGGAAAACTGATTGGATTAGCAAAAAGTAATCAATGAAAGGGAATTTTGTATTTTTGTCACCCAACTTTGAACCTAAATCCAATGTCATGGTGATTTTTTGTTGTTGTTGAATTCACGTTGAATTCACGTTAGTTGACAACTCAACCAAATGTAAATAAAAAATAGACGTTGAACTCACGTCTGTGCCCAGTGGGAGCCTACATAGGGATCTGACCAAGACACACACATGTACTTAGCAGAGGGCTTTGTGTACAACTGACGGGATATTTCTTTTAAAGCCCAGCGAGTGCTGAATGGCTTGTTTTCATAAGCCAGCGAGTGAGTGCCAACGGCCTGTGTAGCCAAGAAGATAACATGAAGACAAATTAAAGCCTCCTCTCATTATTCTTCCATAAAACAAGTTTAGGCATCTTGAGATAGCTAGCCTCAGAGCCAATCAAATGTATGATTGCAGAAATGAATCAAGTCTACTGGAATTAGATTCACAATTGTTCATACAGCATGCTTCTCTTTGATAGTGTTCTCTCCCATTACGGACTGCATTTCAATTCTAGTCTTCAGCTGTTCAATTAAAACATAGCTTCTGTGTCCACCTCATTTCATTAGCTTAATGGTGTTCTGCTCGTGATTTCGAGAGAGAGAGAGAGAGAGAGAGAGAGAGAGAGAGAGAGAGAGAGAGAGAGAGAGAGAGAGTTCGAGAGAGAGAGAGAGAGAGTTCGAGAGAGAGAGAGAGTTCGAGAGAGAGTTCGAGAGAGAGAGATGAGAGAGAGAGAGAGAGAGAGAGAGAGAGAGGAGAGGAGAGAGGAGAGAGAGAGAGAGAGAGAGAGAGAGAGAGAGAGAGAGAGAGAGAGAGAGAGAGAGAGAGAGAGAGAGAGAGAGAGAGAGAGAGAGAGAGAGAGAGAGAGAGAGAGAGAGAGAGAGAGAGAGAGACTCTCTCCCTGCTAGGTAATAACCGCATGTAGATATTGTTCATTAGAGACAAAGTCAAGGGGAAAGGTGTTTGGCCACAGCAAGTAACAGACAACAGTTATTTGGAATGAAACTTCTTCCACTGGAGGGAGTGTACAGAATACTGAAGCTCAGGATCAATGGGAAAGCGATGAGAGGCTGGAGTAGGTTATTTATTTTGTAGTTAGCTCAATGATTGTTAAAACAAATAGCCCAATTACTCTGCTCTCAAAAAGTCAATTACCCTGTCCTCTTTCCTTAAAGGGGCAATCAGCAGTTGCTACATCAATTTTTTGACTTATAAATTAATTATATGTACCCGTTGATTGTTGAAAAATATAACTTATAAATGCCTCATGAGCTTAGTTCAACTGTCTTGCCCCATTATAACCCAACATGTAAACTTGTTTAACTCCAATGTTTGTCAACAAAGTAAAGTAAACAAAGTAAACTTAGACTATATAGTCTTAAAACATGGTTAAAACTATAATTTTGATATAATGGAATGCCAGTCCTTGCATCCATAGCTCTGTCTAGGAATTCGAGAGTGGTTACATTTCTCCAGCCCCATCCCTAAGCTTTTTACCGAAACAGGCCTGGGGAGGTCGCTTTGTTATTGATTCTACTGCTGATTGCCGGTTTAAGCAATCACTTTTACTCCAGTTGGCTACACAAATTAATAATGGCAAACACTTTATTAATTGATCCGTGGGGGAACCAAGGTTAGGAGATCAGATTTCGAAACATGGGTGAGGAAATAGCTACAAACAATGAAAAGCAATATCTCATTCTGACAAAACAGATTGCGATGTGTTGACTTCCCATCATAGAAATAGATAGAGGACTCATCATGGATATAACCTGTTTTAGTATGGATGTTGCCATTGAGGGCTTCCACCATCTGCTGTCACAGACGCTATAACTGTAGCTCAGTTGGTAGAGCATGGCGCTTGCAATGCCAGGGTTGTGGGTTCGTTTCCCACGGGGGGCCAGTATGAAAATGTATGCACTCACTAACTGTAAGTTGCTCTGGATAAGAGCGTCTGCTAAATGACTAAAATGTAAGATACAAAGATGAGTCCTCTCTATCTCTATGTTCCCAGTATGTGTTTCTATCTCACCCTCATTACGTGTTTCCTTTGTAACGCTATTTGAGGTCACTGCCGTTAACCGCAGAGAGGAAAGGTTCCTAGCCACTATCTTTGAGATAACATTCCACCATATCTTTCATTAGTGTACTCTATAGGCTATAGGTCTTCACCCTGCGCTGTAGACACTTCACCCTATTCTAGCAGATGGTGAGCACATGCCTGCCTCTTTCAAACTAAAAACGCAGGGAAACTTTGGGATGTGCAAGCACTTCACTTTTCACAAATGTAAACAGATGTTTTGCCAGAAAGTAGAATCGTTTGGGATCCAAGCTCCCTTTAAATCACAGAGATAGATGCCTGGCCAATGCCAGAAAAGTTACCCCTCTAAGAGCCAGATGGGAGTGTACACCACAGACCTTAACCAAAAAGGAATGAAGAGAATCTGTCTATAATATCCCTATGAATCTAGGACGAAGGTTATACTTTGTCAACAATATCTACATGCGGTTATTACCTAGCGGGGGGGGGGGGGGGGGTTTACAGCTCTTGAAGCATTGTGTATTTTGTCTTGTGAGAGGCACAGCAAGGTTGCAGCGTAACATAAATAATAAATTAACCTCTAAACAAGCTGCCTCCAATCTTCCTCCTCTTCCCCTACCAACCACCCCTTCCCCACCACCCTCCCACTTTTCCCTCCTCCCCTCATCGCCCTCCTCCTCCTCATTTTTCTCACTCATCCCCTCCCTCCTTCTTTCTCCACAGCCTTCCCCATACCATTCCATCTTTCCTCTCCCTCTCCCCCTCCCATTCCTTACCAGTTCCAGCCCTGCTTGCTGGAGGGGGAGTACTTGTCCATGAGAGCAGTGAGTTTAAGCAGGGAGAGTTTCTGCAGAAGGTGGAGTTGAGAAACAGGCTGGGCCTCGACTCCTGAGCTGCTAGGGGCAACTGAGGGAAGACTCTGCTCGCTGGACCAGTGGTGCTGGCTCCGTCTGCACACATATACAACAGACAACAGAATGGCAGCCATGTTAATGTGGTGATAGAGTAATAAAGACTTCTTAATGAGTACTCAGACCAGCTGACATTGCTCTCACCTGATACTGCATGTTGGTGACTGTGCATCAGGGTCATCTCCATCCGCAAACTCCTTCTCTAGGCTCTCCTCATCCCCTTCACCCTCACGCTCCATGGCTCCCGGCCCCAACTCCTCTGCCTCCTTGACCTCCAGGTGGATGTGATTGGAGGAGGACAAGGGGCAGGGCGAGGGTGTGGAGCGGCGGTTAGAGTCTGAGTCGCTGTCCTCCGACAGTTTGTCTGTCCAGGTGTTGACGAGCTGCTGCAGGCCGATGATACGCTCCATCACACTGTCCAGCGCCGAGAAGACCTCATCGTTTTCGCTGATCTCCCCCGTCTCCGCCTCCCCGTGATGCTCCACCTCCTGGCCAATCACCTGACCTATTGGCACATTGTCATAGATACTGGCTCGGTGGTCCAATGAGGCTAGGGAGCTGCAGCAGGCGGAATTCTTGTTTTTGTCCCCTGCGCTCCCCCTGCTCCGTCGCCCACGGTACCCGTGGAAACTCCCAGTCCTCCAGTTGACGGAGGTGTTGTCTATGGGCAACAGGATGTTGTTGTGGGTGAGGGCTGTGGGGAACGTGCCTGGCTTGTGCCCCTGAGGGATCTGGAAGACCAGGCTCTCGTGGTTATTCCTGTCGTTCTTGTAGTCCTGGTGCTCTCGGACCGGGCCTCTGTGGAGTCCCACTTGGTTCTGTTCTCGGACCCTGACGGTTCGATTGTAGTTGCTGCGTACTCTGGTGATGGGGCTGGGGGTGCTGACAGTACTGCTGCTCTCCGAAGGGCTGGGGCTGCTGCTGCCCGAGTGGGGGGAGGAAGGCGAGGAGGAGGCCTGGCTGTCCGGCCGGTCCATATCCCTATCCCTGTCCTGCAGGGTGGAGATGTCCAGACACTGAAGCCGTCTCAGCCTGTACTCGACATCCAGACTCTCCTGGAGCACGGGGCCAGAGATGACCAGCCTGGCCCTGCTGTGGCCACTGTGGGCGGGAGAGCGGAGGTTGAACGTGCCCCTCAGACGCAGTTTCTCCATCTTCCTCAGCAGACTGGGGCCCTTCTTCCTGGGGGGCTTGTCAAGGAAGCGCTCCTCAGCGCTGCTGAAACTGGGCGTCTCACCCCCTGGGGAGGGGGGCCTGCTAAATGACGTGTCTAGGGACGGGATCTTGTTGATGGAGGAGCAGCGAGACAAGCTCCTGCTGGTCTCCTGGTCATCAGTGGTGGTCTTGGGGCACTCACGGCCCTCGCTCTCGGTGCTGCTGGTGCTGTGGAGGGAGTAGACCTCGTGGTGGTCATTGGCGTAACACAGGGACATGTCCTGGCTATCCGGTGAATGTAGGAAGCCCATTCCCTCCAGGCGACGCCAGCTCCTTGTCCGCCTCTCATAGGCCCATTTGGTGCTGATGGCACAGGGCACCTCGTCCTCTGATCCCTCCCCCTGAGAATCACAAGCAGACAATCAAGATGCTGTATATGAAGCCATGTAGCAACAAAATAACAGGGCCATCTATTTCTGGACATTCTGTAACTCTTCAGAGATATCTTTCACAAAGACAACTACATTCTGAGAGAACTAGACTGAGAAAATGATTATGCAACATTATTAATTCAAGATGAGTTTCCGCCCTAATTCTTTCCGCCTTTGCCTCACTTTCTCAAACAGAGACTAATGAAAGATAGAGGAGTTTTGAGGGTTGGTGGAGCTATCTATCCAGACATCGATATCAGTGGAAATCGAAGTGATAAATGCTAACGAGGAGCTTTTCCTCTGGTTCCTGCTGTAGCTCTGACAGAGCTGCCATGTTGGTGTTCCAAGGCGTTCACTCTCACTCACCCGTCTCTTTGATCTGCCCAGCTCCAGCCTCAGCTCCACAAATTTGTTTAAAGTGCTTAATCTCCTGGAAGCAGAGAAGCATGGCGGTTAAACAAACACAGCAGCATGGGACCCACTACCAAACACACCGACTCTCACTTTCTCTCTCTCTCTGTCTTTCTATTTTTTTCTCTCACACACACACTCTCTCTCTCTCTATGAGGAGATACTGGTGAGGAGAGAGTGGATGGGAAGTCTAGCTTCTCACCTGCAGAGGGAATCAAGCGCGTCCTTATCCAGAAAACCGTGATCACTCTTTACCCAGTCTATAGCAATGGGGAACCTACAATCTGAGAGGCAAACAAGGCAAATGAAAGTGGGATATGACACTGTTTGCTATGGATGAGCAAACATGTGGATGTGGTTTGTACTGTAATAGATTGTGCTTGATGGCTTGAGAGGATTCATATTTGATATTTACCTTTGTATAATTGCACGTACTGGGGGAAGCCGGCCGCTCTCAGCCAATCGCAAGCCTCCTTCGCTTCGATCTCTGCAAACAAAAACAATATTCAAATTCAATGAAAATTATTTTCTGGTCGGCCCATTTTAATAAGAAGGCAAATACAGTATTTGTGCATATTAAGCGAGCTATTTTACACTTTAGTCACATTCGCAAAAATATTGTGGACAAAAATAGAAGCAACTCTCATGTTGCTCTCTCATCTCTGAGAGGGTATTAATTAAAGCAGGAATCCTTAATGGTGAAACTGCCGTGTCCGTTTGCGATAATACAACAACAAAGAAGTTACTGCAAGCAACAAGCACTGTTTTTTTCCCTCGACATCATTGCACGCACAATAGAACAGCAGCATATGTACTGCTTTTTTCCCCCCTTGATGTGCGACGCTCCCCGAGCGCTCTCCACCTCTGCTTTTCAACAAAACCAAAACAATAACAACGGCCGTGGGGCGGACAGTGGCGCTGTTTTGCCCTACTGCGGATTCCATATTTTAGTGGCTTTTTGGAAGATGCCAGCCTAATTACTCCTTATTGGCTAACAGTGGTTTATGCGTGTCAGACACAGAAAAGGCAGGTAGGCATTTGTCAGAAGTGGCTTAAGTCCCTTCTGCCCCACACAGCCTTTCATGTCCCCTCTGTTCAGGTTCCACCCATCTGGTAACTCCCAACATTAACACAGCATTGTCAGCGACAGATGGCAGAAAGAAGGAAAGAAGCGCACTCTTTCTTTGAACTCGCTGGCATTCCATGAAACCCAGAGAGAGAGAATGAGAACATTAAAAGAGAGAACAAGAGAGAGACCGATAAAGAAAGAGATAAAACGAAAAAGAAAGAACAAGAGAGAGTTCTTGGAATAAGGTGTCTTTTTCCCAAGCCGTGAGGGTCAGGGGAAGACAGCTGGAGGTTGAGCTACACAGAGCAGATGGCTGAGATATGTAAACAGGGGGGAAATGAACTGCGAACATCACAGTCATCACAAGACCCCTCTGACGCAGGGAATAAGAACTCTGCTGGATGGGAGCAGGGTTCATCATACCAACAGCCAGGACAGATCACTAACTGTTAGTGTTAGAGGATGATGACTTCTGTTCTTGTCTCAGTGGGGGGTTGGACGGGGACGAGGTGGGGTGGGGTGACATTTGCGAGGGGATCAGCCGTACCTGCAGAAGTATCACATAGTATCAAATAATTTTGACTGAGGCTCTAAAGCCAGGGGTATCTGAATGTGCCTGTCAGGGAGGTAAAATGAAGCCTATGGTGGGAATGTTGTTACCTCCCTATTCATAACATCCTGCACTGTGATGTAACTATACTGTTAGCCACCCAAACAAGCGGTCAGAATGACATCACAGGGCTGAAAAAGGCCTGAGACAGGGGACCCAGTTGCAGTATAAGTGATGGCCCCAAAGAGTGGTAAACTCCTCTACGCCAAAAACAATGAACTTCACAGCGCCTACTGCAATGCATGCACTCGTCACCGTTCCACCACTGTATGAGCTGTGCATGACTGTTATATTACCATGATTGTATCAGCCCTCCAATTTTAATAAGGCCAAGCAGGGAAAGGCTCTTCCTTTTCCAAATACCTCAGGCCGCTTTGGAGGAAGTTGTGCTTTTGGGCTCTGGGTTCCGATAAGAGATGTATGCTCTCGATTAGACCCCTCCCTCGCAGCGCCAGTAAGTCGGAGGAGCGTGTTTCAGGGGTCTGAGAGGGACGGGATAATGGTGCTCCGTTCTCTGCAGGTGGGCTGTGTGTGTGTGTGTGTGTGTGTGTGTGTGTGTGTGTGTGTGATGTTTGCAGATAGCAACGGCAGCAGTATAGTGATTAAGGAGTCTTCACCTCAGGCTAGCCTTGACTCAACCTTCACGCTGCCTCCCAGAGCGGCATCCCAGCACACACCCAACACACACCACACACAGTCACTCAACGCCTGGAATCACCTTACAAAGTGCTACTACTCTGTGGCCCTCCAGGCCTAGAGGCCTAGCTGTCTTTCTCCAGAATCCCAACGCCTCTGTATGAGTTGATAGACACGAGAAAAGCATCTCGAAGCCATTGTGTGGTATGAGAACATCTCTCTAATCTGACAGTTTACATGGTTCTGATCTTCAAAACGTCCCTCCAGAGACAGTCTCAGTGGAATGCAAACACAGCAGACCTCTGCTTTTAACTGGGATGGCAAGTGTCAAGTGAGGCGTAAAAGTGTTTTGAAAACCTAAAATGTCTATGAACTTGAGTTGAGAACTGTAACTTTGAGTGCTAGGGATGATGTGGTCTAGTTATATATTTAACCATGTCAGAGATGAATGTACAGTATGTACAGTGGGGAAAAAAGTATTTAGTCAGCCACCAATTGTGCAAGTTCTCCCACTTAAAAAGATGAGAGAGGCCTGTAATTTTCATCATAGGTACACGTCAACTATGACAGACAAATTGAGAAAAAATAATCCAGAAAATCACATTGTAGGATTTTTAATGAATTGATTTGCAAATTATGGTGGAAAATAAGTATTTGGTCACCTACAAACAAGCAAGATTTCTGGCTCTCACAGACCTGTAACAACTTCTTTAAGAGGCTCCTCTGTCCTCCACTCGTTACCTGTATTAATGGCACCTGTTTGAACTTGTTATCAGTATAAAAGACACCTGTCCACAACCTCAAACAGTCACACTCCAAACTCCACTATGGCCAAGACCAAAGAGCTGTCAAAGGACACCAGAAACAAAATTGTAGACCTGCACCAGGCTGGGAAGACTGAATCTGCAATAGGTAAGCAGCTTGGTTTGAAGAAATCAACTGTGGGAGCAATTATTAGGAAATGGAAGACATACAAGACCACTGATAATCTGCCTCGATCTGGGGCTCCACGCAAGATCTCACCCCGTGGGGTCAAAATGATCACAAGAACGGTGAGCAAAAATCCCAGAACCACACGGGGGGACCTAGTGAATGACCTGCAGAGAGCTGGGACCAAAGTAACAAAGCCTACCATCAGTAACACACTACGCCGCCAGGGACTCAAATCCTGCAGTGCCAGACGTGTCCCCCTGCTTAAGCCAGTACATGACCAGGCCCGTCTGAAGTTTGCTAGAGTGCATTTGGATGATCCAGAAGAGGATTGGGAGAGTGTCATATGGTCAGATGAAACCAAAATAGAACTTTTTGGTAAAAACTCGTCGTGTTTGGAGGACAAAGAATGCTGAGTTGCATCCAAAGAACACCATACCTACTGTGAAGCATGGGGGTGGAGACATCATGCTTTGGGGCTGTTTTTCTGCAAAGGGACCAGGACGACTGATCCGTGTAAAGGAAATAATTAATGGGGCCATGTATCGTGAGATTTTGAGTGAAAACCTCCTTCCATCAGCAAGGGCATTGAAGATGAAACGTGGCTGGGTCTTTCAGCATGACAATGATCCCAAACACACCGCCCGGGCAACGAAGGAGTGGCTTCGTAAGAAGCATTTCAAGGTCCTGGAGTGGCCTAGCCAGTCTCCAGATCTCAACCCCATAGAAAATCTTTGGAGGGAGTTGAAAGTCTGTGTTGCCCAGCGACAGCCCCAAAACATCACTGCTCTAGAGGAGATCTGCATGGAGGAATGGGCCAAAATACCAGCAACAGTGTGTGAAAACCTTGTGAAGACTTACAGAAAACGTTTGACCTGTGTCATTGCCAACAAAGGGTATATAACAAAGTATTGAGAAACTTTTGTTATTGACCAAATACTTATTTTCCACCATAATTTGCAAATAAATTCATTAAAAATCCTACAATGTGATTTTCTGGAGAAAAAAAATCTCATTTTGTCTGTCATAGTTGACGTGTACCTATGATGAAAATTACAGGCCTCTCTCATCTTTTTAAGTGGGAGAACTTGCACAATTGGTGGCTGACTAAATACTTTTTTCCCCCACTGTATATGTTCTGACGTATGACCAACATTTGACCTCTGAATGTAAACCGGAAGCTTTTTTGCTGAAGACACCATAAGTCATGGAACAGATAGAAAATAACAAAACAGAACAGATTGGACTGACGTTGGCTATTTTACGTAAATTCTCTGAACCTTTGTCATTAGTTCTAACTAGCAACATAAATTCTCGTCTTAATTCTCCTTTATTGTTATGACGCAACAAGCAGCCTGGTCTCAGAGAAAATAGTATAATACTGTAAGTCCTCCAGGATGTTTGATAGGTTACATCATCCAATTCGTGTGATATTGTACAACCGGGTAAGATGTATGATACTATACGTCCTCTAATTCGTATGATATTGTACGACCCACTCTGGAAATTTGATGCACTTTTAGAGTATATTGTTCCAAATGAATAAAATCAAAAAGGGTATTCATATTAATATGTTTAGTGTTTAATAAATGAATGTGAAAATGTGTATGTCAGAATCTAGACATACTCCATATGTTAGAGCCCACTATAAGGAGTATAATGACACCATGATGTTGTCTGTATCATGTACGGTTGACAGATCATAATGTCTTACAGAAGACATGTATCGGTCTAAAAAGGACCTAAAATTGCCACTTTCCTTGTGATTTTCTCAACAATGGTTTGTGATATAAATGTAAAAAGCATGTCAAACATCCTTCCTCCCAATTAAGTTTCTATGTGAGAATTACCGGAACAATCTGAGATACCAAAAATAATTTCCGCTCCTGCTGGCGTGGAATCGCCCATAGATGCTTGATGAATCACAAATTCACTTAGCAGTTATATCCAACTGTTGGTCATTCCCATTCATGTTTGTGTCCAGTTAGCTCTCTCATGTACTGTATGACACAAACTGACAGTATCACTCAGTCAGAAAATCTGAGTTCATATGGAAAAACTAACAATGACTTTAATATAAAACATGGCAATCAGAGGGCACCTGGTGATTGTCACACAATAACTAATCCCCCTTAACAAGTGTCAAGTTAAAGTCACACAGCTGTTCATTCTCCACAGTGCTACCTATTCATTCCATCTACACCAGCCCTGGCTAGGCTTAGCTCATTATGTTACTCCCATGCCAAAGTTGGTATAATTGTTCCTGCTGCTCGCCTGTGCTCTGTTGCTTCTGGTTGCTAACAACAGTCCATGTAATCCACTCATGCCAATGGAAAGAGTGATTTTCGCTGCTAAAGTTAGAGAACTGTAAATACTCTCAGAATAAAGAAAATATACTTAGTGGAATAAAGTATTCTAAGAAATACTAGACACCACAATGAAAAGGTAAATCTCAACTGAACCTTTCCAGAGGACCATCTGCAAATGAGCCCAACTTATGTCTGGGTCTGCTCTCCATCACTTTGAATCATGTTGACTGGGTGGAAATACTAGGCATCTAATGGTCAAGTAGAACTATGCAAATTACAAGAAGCCACACCATGGGAAAAAAGCAACAGAGGTGCTAAGCCTTTTATGTCTGATTCCAAAGTAGCTGGTTTTCTATCATATCTCCTATTTAATCTAATTTTGTAACTACAAATTGTACGCTAGATAATGTGGGCGTTACAGGAAAGCCCCATACAAACCACCGCCATAGATTTTTCAACTAACCTGTTCTTGGCAATACTTTCTTCATTCTCGATTCAGTGAAAAAAGTATCTTAGAAATGTCCTTTTTCAGTTGCAGTGTCAATACTTCCTCCGAAGCTGCCTCCTCTCCTTGTTCGGGAAGGCTTCAGCGTTTGTCGTCACCGGCCTTCTAGCCGCTGCCGCTCCTCATCTCATCATTCCATTGGTTTTGTCTTGTTTATTACACACACCTGGTTCATATCCCCTCATCAGTACCTGTATAAGTGTTCCCTCTGCCCCCTTGTCTTTGTGTGTGATTGTTTATTGTGGAGGTTCAATTAGCCCTGTGGAGCTCTTTGTATTTTGTATCTATGGGTTATTTTCACCCGTGTGCATCGTTATTTTCCAGTGTGCCTGTTTTCCGGACTGGAGTGTTTGACGCATTGCTGCGTACTACTGTGTTTCGGAATAAAACTTTTATTCAGTGATTTGCCCTCCTGCGCCTGAAACACACACCCAAACATGGAGTCAGCAGGAGAAGCGAACATGCCGGGAGTCGTGGCACGGGTCCGGGAGCATTCTGATATGCTAGCCAGCTTGGAGGAAGCGATGGATCGGGTTCTCCAGGCCGTCCAATGCCTGAACAGGAGAGGACCCAATCCTTCGAGACCAGCTGAGCAACCGGATCCAGTCACCCACACCCCAGCACCCAGAGGGACGGGACAGCTGCCCGCTGCCAGGGATTCCTCCTGCAGCTGGACCTCTACTTCACAACCATCAGCCCGGCTCCATCAGAGCGGGAGAAGATGTCTGCCCTCGTCTCCTGTCTCTCGGGGAAAGCCCTGGAGTGGGCCAACACAGTTTGGAGTGAAGGAGGAGCCACGTTGGACAACTACAGGGAGTTTGCTCGCCTCTTCCGGGCAGTCTTCGACCACCCGCCCGAAGGAAGAGATGCGGGCGAGCGGCTGGTCCAACTGAGGCAGGGGACGAGGACCACGCAGGACTTTGCCCTGGAGTTTCATACTCTAGCGGCTGGGTCCGGGTGGAACGAGCAGGCCCTCATCGACCGTTTCTGGTGCAGCCTGCGAGAGGACGTCTGAAGGGAGCTAGCCTGCCGGGATACCATGTTGACTTTAGACAAGCTGGTGGACATGGCCATCCGGTTGGACAACCTGCTCGCTGAAAGAGGACGTCCTGGAGGGGGCCTGCCCGTTCCACCTCCCTTCAACCCGGATTCAGTTCCGATGGAGCTGGGTGGTGCAGCAATCCGGGAGAACGGAGGATGGCAGCTCCAGTGTCACTCTTGTGGCAGGAGAGGACATTCTGCTGCACGCTGTCGTCAGGGTTATTCCGGGTCAGGAGGCGGCAGGCAGGGCACTCTCGCGTCACCCCAGGTAGCGCAAACCCACCCTCGTTCAGAGCCCTCTGCTGCGCACTGCACTATACACGTCACCTTCCCTGATTACACAGTAGTTTCCCAGTGTAAGGCGCTGGTCGATTCAGGCGCAGCTGGGAACTTTATGGACAGGTTTTTGCTCATAGTCTAGTTATTCCATTGGTACCCCTATCCCTTCCACTGCCCATCAAAGCACTTGACAGTCGGCCATTAGGGTCAGGATTCGTTAGGAAAGTTACAGCACCAGTCACGATGGTTACGCACGTCACATTTTTATTTTTAAAGTCTCCCGATTTTCCTGTTGTGCTGGGTCTTCCCTGGTTAGCACTACACAACCCAACCTTTTCATGGCTGCAGAGGGTTCTCACAGGGTGGTCGAGAGAGTGTCAGGGTAGGTGTCTAGCTGTTTCCATTGGTGCAACCACGGTGGAAAGTCCAGACACTACCTCCACCGTGCGCATTCCCCCGAATACCTCAATTTGGCGCACACATTTTCCAAAACGCAGGCGACCAAATTACCACCTCATCGGTCGGGGGATTGTGCGATAAACCTCCTGGTCGATGCTGTGCCTCCCAGGAGTCATGTGTCTCCCCTGTCGCAGGCTGAAATGGAGGCGATGGAGACATATGTCTCCGAGTCCCTGCGCCAGGGGTTCATACATCCCTCCACTTTGCCCGCCTCCTCAAGTTTATTTTTTGTGAAGAAGAAAAAAGGAGGTCTGCGCCCGTGCATTGATTACCGAGCACTGAACAAGGGGACAATACGTTATAGTTATCCTCTACCCCTCATTCCATTGGTAATCGAGTCAATGCATGGGGCACGCTTCTTCACAAAATTAGATCTCCGGAGTATGTACAACCTGGTGCGTGTCAGAGGGGGACGAGTGGAAGACAGTATTCAGCACAACCACGGGGCATTACGAATACCTGGTGATGCCGTACGGTTTGATGAATGCTCCATCCGTCTTCCAGTCCTTTGTGAACGAGGTGTTTCGGGACATTACAGCCGTGCGTAATTGGCCGACTCCAACCACGGTAAAGGAGGTGCAACGCTTTATTGGCGCTGCCAACTGCTATCAGAGGTTTATCCGGGGATTTGGCAAGGTCGCAGCTCCCATCACATCTCTGTTGAAGGGTGGGCCGTCCCGGCTCCGCTGGTCTGCTAAGGCTGACAGGGCCTTCAGTAATGTGAGGGTTCTGTTCACCTCAGCCCCGGTACTGGCCCATCCCGATCCATCACTACCGTTCGTAGTGGAGGTGGATGCTTCCGAGGTAGGGATAGGCGGTGTCCTATCTCAACGCTCAGGCACGCCACCCAAGCTCCGCCACTGTGCCTTCTTCTCCAAGAAGCTCAACCCGGTGGAGCAGAACTACGACGTTGGTGATCGGGAGTTGTTGGCTGTTATCAGAGCCCTGACCGTGTGGAGGCACTGGCTTGAGGGGGCGAAACACCCTTTCCTCATCTGGACGGACCACCATAACCTGGAGTACATCCAGGCAGCGAGGAGGCTGAACCCTCACCAGGCCAGGTGGGCCTTATTCTTCATTCGGTTTGATTTTACACTGTCTTACATCCTGGGTACGAAGAACGTAAAGGCAAACGCACTGTCACGGCTGTACGACACAGAGGAGAGGCCAATAGACAACTCCCCCATACTCCCGGCCTCATGCATTGTGGCGCCAGTAGTATGGGCGATGGACGCGGACACAGAGCCATCTCCACCTCAGTGCCCAGCTGAGCTGCAGTACTGGTGGCCTATCTTGGCTAAGGACGTGAGGGTGTATGTCTCCTCCTGCTCAGTGTGCGCCCAGAGCAAGGCACCTAGGCACCTCCCAGCGGGTAAGTTACAGCCTTTACCAGTTCCACAACGGCCATGGTCCCACCTGTGTATTGACTTTCTCACTGATCTTCCCCTCTCTCAGGGTAACACAACCATCCTGGTCGTTGTGGATCGCTTTTCAAAAGCCTGCCGCCTCCTTCCTATGCCCGGTCTCTCCACGGCCCTGCAGACTGCGAAGGCCCTGTTTACTCACATCTTCTGGCACTACTGGGTGCCAGAGGACATAGTGTCTGACTGGGATCCCCAGTTCACATCCAGGATCTGGAAGGCGTTCATGGAACGTCTGGGGGTCTCGGTCAGCCTGACCTCTGGGTTTCACCCCGAGTCTAATGGGCAGGTGGAACGGGTGAATCTAGATGTGGGTAGGTTCCTGCAGTCCTACTGCCAGGACCGGCCGGGGGAGTGGTCGGTGTTCTTGCCATGGGCCGAATATGCCCAGAACTCTCTCCGCTACTCCTCCACTAACCTATCGCCTTTTCAATGTGTTTTAGGTTATCAGCCGGTTCTGGCATCTTGGCATCAGAGCCAGACTGAAGCTCCTGCGGTGGATGACTGGATTCGGCGTGCGGAGGAGACGTGGAACGCTGCTCACGTCCACGCCAGAAGGCTAACACTGACCACCTCCGCAGTGAGGCCCCGGTCTTTGTATCGGGTGATCAGATCTGGCTTTCGACCCGGAATCTGTCCCTCCGCCTGCCCTGCCGGAAGCTGAGCCCGCAGTTTGTGGGGCCGCTCAAAGTCCTGAGGAGAATAAACGAGGTCATCTGTCCCTCCTCAGGCTGGTGGTGGCTGGTCCGCTCCAGGAGTCTGAGGTGCGGGAGGTCCCTCCGCCCCCCCTGGACATTGAGGGGGCCCTGGCATACTCTGTCTGTTCCATCCTGGATTCGAGGCATTGGGTGGGGGGCCTTCAGTACCTCGTGGATTGGGAGGGGTACGGTCCGGAGGAGTGGTGCTGGGTCCTGGTGAGGGATATCCTCGATCCCTCCCTGTTGCGGGATTTCCACCGTCGCCATCTGTCTCGCCCTGCTCCGAATCCTCTTGGCCGTCCCCAAGGCCGGTGTCGGCGCGCTGCTGGAGCTGCGCGTCAAGGGGGGGGAGGGGGGGGGGGTACTGTCATGATGTTCTCCGAAGCTGCCTCCTCTCCTTGTTCGGGCAGGCTTCGGCGTTCGTTGTCACCGGCCTTCTAGCCACTGCCGCTCCTCATCTCATCATTCCATTGGTTTTGTCTTGTTTATTACACACACCTGGTTCATATCCCCTCATCAGTACCTGTATAAGTGTTCCCTCTGCCCCCTTGTCTTTGTGTGTGATTGTTTACTGTGGAGGTTCGATTAGCTCGGTGGAGGTCTTTGTATTTTGTATCGCCGGGTTATTTTCACCCGTGTGCTTCGTTGTTTTCCAGTGTGCCTGTTTTCCACACTGGAGTGTTTGACGCATTGCTGCGTACTACTGTGTTTCGGAATAAACCTTTTATTCTGTGATTGTCACGTCTCCTCCCGTTGCTCCCCTCCGGCGCTCTGATTCGCCGGTCTACTGAACCACCGGTCTGAGCGCACCACCTCGGCAACACCGGAATGGAAACCCATTCACCTCCAGCGCACCTGCACCTCATCATCTCATCACCACCCCTATATAGTCCTGAACTGTTCAGTGTTGTGTTGTGTGTGATTGTTAGTGTCATGTCGTGTACTCGCTCTTTGTTGTTCTCTCGCCCAGTGTTAAGTAAACCTTTACATTGTTGATTCCTGCATCTGCGTCCTACCTCTTCGTATCCTCAGTACTCGTCACAGTGATTTGCCCTCCTGCGCCTGACTCCTTCAAATCACTCACCACATGCAGGTGGTTCTAAAATAACCATAGAAAATTCAGAAAGATATTAAATACATGTTTTGGTAACACTGTGTGACGCTCTGTCATCTACTTCTATACATGGCCACTGCCGCATTGTATAGAAACAACTAGTTCCTGCTAAAATGCTGGGAAATGCTAGATGTGCGGCAGCTAAGATGGCGAGGAACATGGATTTAATTTATTTCTGAGTTTTCGCTGGTTTTTGTAGAACCACCAGCAACTGACATTTCAATTTTTTCACAGAATCGACAAAGAAAGTAATGCCAAGAGCAGGTTAGTTGAAAAATCTATGGCGGTGGTGTGTATGGGGCTTTCCTGTAACGCTCAGTAATGGACACCAAAAATCTTTGGTTATATCACATTATATGGCGTACAATCTGTAGCTACTAATTTTGCAGCCTAAGCGCTATGAAGATGTATGGAGTAGGCAAGAAATCCATTATATTACATACTCTAACATTTTCACTGACATTAATTTAAACAATTTACAGGCACCTGCATGAAGAATACAATAAAACACTCTCCCACATAACATTCAAACCTTCAGGACAGACATAAAATATTCAATTTGTACTCTGTAGGCCTACATTCTTAAGATGTCATTTGAATATTTTATGTGGACGTTCTTTATAGTATACATTTTCTTAATTTTAGAGTAAACAAAAACATAACTTTTAAATCTATGCGAAAACATAGTCTAAATGTTTCATTTACAGTTAAATAAGTATATTTTAAAAGCCTGTTGCAAAACTATATATGCTACCATATGTATTAGACTAGAGGACTGATGCTCATGTGGTGTTGCATAATACCTCACATCATCTGAACTCCTCACCTCATCTTGAGCATCATCCTCATGAACCTCACAGCTGACATCCTATCAGGTTACTGGCTCTCTGAATATGTTAATACATCTAAGTTGATATTTGTCACTGTCCTTGAATTTGTTATAGTAGTACTGAAGTAAACAGAATAAAAGTTGTTACTTACTTGTAATCAACATGGTGCTGTAATGTTGTCAGATATTTAACTCATAAAATACATACAAATTATACAAATCCAATCCAAATCAAATATTGAAGACAAGTCCAGTTCTCTTGGTCATTTAGGGCATCATAGTGAAATCAGTAAAGCGTTTCCACTTTCCCTCTCCTGCCTGGACCATACCAACTGCACTTAACACTCACCCCAGAGGGGAGGTTTCCAAAATTATATCATAGATGACCAAGGCTGTTGACTTTGAAAGCATGCCATGGTATTCATAAAGTATTTAACACACTGTGACAACTAGTAGAAATGTAACATCTGATATAAAATATTAACTTTAAATGAGCTAAAGTATCCCCTCCCCCTTAAGAGAGTGTGGTTGATCCCATGACGTTGCCCTGAAGGTACTAGACTAGAGTGACCCTGGTTTTAATGTCTATGGAGTGACCAGACAGAGATTTCCAAACCTCAGACTCCGGTCATGAGGGCATATTTTCCCTATGTAGTCAAACTTGATAGTTAAAATTAGTTGTAGCAGACATTTATCAGCCCATCAAAATAAACAAGGAAACTCTCTAAGACAGTTAGGCCTCAACCAAGAACATGGTGAACTTCCCTCCCCACAGGCTACATAATGAGCATGTATTTTTATGTAATACAGAACAATGTGTGTGCTTTATACTATTCCCTCCAATATCCAGATGCCACACATTCATGTTCTCACTTTCCTTGACAAAATGATTCATATTGACACTATCTTTACTGATACTACTACAAAAACAATCAACACATTTTTGTCATTAGAGCTCACTCAGGAACACATTCAGACATTTACAATAAATGTACCTTGAAAGTCTAATTATTCCCCTATGGTACCTATCTCTAAAACACCAACAAACACCATGTGGTCCGACCCTCTCCTGAAGACCCTATCACATCATCTTGTAAAAGGCGGCCATTGTTTCAAAGCAGCAATGGAACAATAATAACACTAATGATGACCCTTAAAGCACCATGGATGATGACAGAAACCTGCGGTGCTAATAGTTCTCCACTCCAAGGCTTCATCAGGATTCATTCCTAGGTAAGTCATTAGTGGTAATAGGTTCCATTTACAGCGTAGGTGTTTGATTAGAATCTTTTTAATGTGAAAACCCCTGGAGAGGTCCACCGCTTCGCTGCATTAATTCACAGTTGAATGAAAGATGGAAAGAAATGTAAACAACTAATGACTTTCACACAAGAGCGAAGATACAGGACCCATGATCCCCTTAGCAACCTTCCTGGACCGCTTAGCTCTGGTTTATAAAAAAACCAGGAGATAGGCATTCTTGGCTGTTAATGGGAATGAAATGTTTTTCTTGGATGACCCGTCCCTAGCCCAAGACTCTGGCTTATGTGCATGATGTCATAGCATAGCCACGGGAATAGTCCTGTATTAGCGGATCGATATAGCCATCGGCTAAAAACATCGCAGCACCCCCACCCCCAAATATCTTAAAGCGACTATGTGTCATAGACTATCACAATGCAGACTTAAGTTTAGTTTTTTTCCCTCTAGAATGTGAAACCGCTTCTGCTTTGTGTCTATGTAATAAAGGGTAACACATTACTTGACACCCAGCGTCATAACACGTCTGTAGCTCAATTGGTAGAGCATGGCGCTTGTAACGCCAGGGTAGTGGGTTCGATCCCCGGGACCACCCATACGTAAAAATGTATGCACACATGACTGTAAGTCGCTTTGGATAAAAGCGTCTGCTAAAAGGCTTATTATTATTATTATTATGTCATAATATGTAATAACAGCTGACATTACTTGTTATAACCTGTCATAATATGGTCATAACACTGTCATGACACATATATTTACACCTGTTGTGACATATTGGGTTATTTTATGGCTGGTTATGACACCTACATAAGTGTCAAAACCCACAAAACCTACCACAGAAGGCAAAACATTCCATTACACCATAGCCTACCTGTCAACAGTATGTTTATGTTATGTAACATTTTGATATAACATTGACCATGTTAAATTATCACTGTAATTGCGCACACATTGATGTCAGACATGCACCTACTCCAATGCTCTGTTGCTGATGACTGGGATGAATGCAGGAACAGATTTCAGGAGCAGGACAAGACACCCTCTTTTGACTGATGACTGATATAAGGGCATGTACGTGATAGGACTATCTGGCTTATATGATTATGATGGTCACAATGCTTCCTGGCAGTGTCATAAAGTGTATTTTCTTAGTCCAAGTAAAGTGACACAGGATGGTCATAATGCTTGACTGGAAATAATTAATTACATCAAAAACAAAGGATTTAAGAGACAAACTTTCAAATGAAAGTAAACTTCTTCATAGGGAACAAATTATTTGAATAAATGTTGGTTTTGACACTCTTTTGTAGGTGTCATAATCAGCCATAAAATAACCCAATATATGTCACAACAGGTGTAAATATATGGGTCATGACAGTGTTATGACCATATTATGACAGGTTATGACAAGTTATGTCAGCTGTTATGACATATTATGACAGTGTCATAACGTGTTATCACACTGGGTGTCAAGTAAAGTGTTACCTAATAAAGTAATAGCATGGAAATACCATTCATAATACATGATTGGGGGTGTGCACTGCAGCCCTCCTCCCATCACAATTTTTAAAAAATTCTATACCTAATACACTATATTAAACATATTTGCTGATGTTGAATAGTTTGAATTCTGTCAATGTTCGAAGCTTGCTGTTATGTAAGAGATATTATGACTTCTGGGCTTTCTTCCTGAGGACCACAACTCCCACATACTGAAGTGATAGTGATCAACAAGGATGAAAGGATCGCTGCTTCTGATATTTAAGTCTCTCTCTCTCTCTCCCATCAAATCAAACGTAACCATGACGACAGTCTGATCCTACTGAAGTCAAGTAGCACCTTGACAAAGCAGATATTTTTCTACATACGCTATATGTACAGTCAGCTTGCCTTACAATAAATGCACATCACTGAGAAATTGGCATATGGAGACATGGAACCAGGCTGGAACTAAAGAAACCACACTGAACACTACAACAAAGAAGATCTTTCCACATCTTCTCACTTTACGATATGAGCTTGGACAGGTTGGCTGAAAATGACCAGGCTATAACCATCATGGGTCTATACTGTATATCAAAGACACACATCCAGAGGTCCAATAGCATCTTTCTCCAAGCCATCATTCCTAAAAATGATGTCATCAGCGTTAGAATATTTGGGTTGATGAAATGATGTCACTCCAACAGCTGTGGCAGACTGGCCAGCAGCCATCCGGTCTGTTCTACTGGCTGGTTTTTATTTACAACGCTGAAGTATTTACAATGACTGTGATTAATGCTAATAGCCCAGTCTCTGTATTGGAAACAGTTAGATTCATCCACCGAGACTGATCTAAAGCAACACTAGTGACATGTGGACTGTGGGTAGGTTTAATACAAAGCGACATACATTATGTCCTAGTGTTTTCTGTGAGAAGGACAAAAGGACAGCCGTGTGTGTGTGTAGTTACTGCATGTGAAAGTTACCCTGTCCTCTTTTGTTTGCTAGGCCATAAAACTGAGAGGCTCACTTAGGCCTGACCTCTGCGGTTGGCAGCCGCTGAACTGCTAGCCCCTGGTCACTGTTTTCTAAGATTACACAAGAACACACTTCCTTTTCCCAAGCAAGAGGAGGAGGGCGTCAGACTAGGAAGAATTCAGCCCCGCTCCCAGGGGAGTGTGTGTGCGTGTGGTTATGAGCGAGTGAGGGAGGGTATGTCATGTGTTTACTTTCATGAGCTTTGTTTATATTTGTGTTTACTGTGTGCATTTTTGATTGATGTGTGTTGATGTGTGTGTGTGTGTGTGTGTCTGTGTGTGTGTATTTCTGTGTCTGTAATCTGAGTCAAGCCTCTTATCTTAAGGCTGGTATTTCCGATGCTGCAGGAAGCTCTCTCTCTGACTCTAGAACTGTGTCCCCTTCCACTGACCACCCTCTCCACTGACTGTACTGCAGCTCCAGTGGCGGCCAGGTCCCTATCTCTCCATCTAGCCTCTGTGTACAAATCAACCTGTCCTGAACACGCCGGGCACCTCTTTACTGCAACCAGGATGTACGGAGCACACTCACTGACCACCCCCTCCTTGCTCAAAATAACTTCTAACTTTAGCAGAAATATTTTATCAGAAGCTATGATGATAATAATAAAAATACACTATTTTTGCCTCTTTGTATACCCTTTAGGGACAGAGGTGGCGGTGGGGAATGAAGCCCTGCCCTGCATTGCCCTGCCATGGTCTGAATGTTATTGTATAATAGTGGTGAGTTTTCAGGTCCTGTTTGTCTCTGGCTGTACTAAATATAATTGCCATAGAGCTCAGAGCTTTGGCTACAGTTGGCCAGACTGTCAGGGGTGCTGAAGGTGGGTGTGGTGCAGGAATCAAGCGCAGGACGCAGAAACTAAGTCCAAAAGACTTTAGTGAAATATTCACGTAGTACACGAGCAAACAAGCCCGGAGGCGAGAAGAAAGGCGCACACAGGCGTCAAACAATAGGCGCACTAACATGTGCGAAAACCTCTCCAAAACAACGGAGGGAAACACGTAGCTCAGAACACCAAACAGAAGAGCAATCACACACAACACCTGACACACACAACGAGAACTAAATAGGACACTAATGAGGACTAACTAGACATAGGTGTACAACATCAAGACAAAACCAAACGAACATGAAACATAGATCGGTGGCAGCTAGTACTCCGGGGACGACGACCGCCGAAACCTGCCCGAACAAGGAGGAGGAGCAGCCTCGGCCGAAACCGTGACACAGACTCTGTCACAGGCCAAGCAACAGGGCCAGCCTCCGAAATGAGCCTCCGACGAGCTACAGAATCAATTAAGTGGGGATATAATTAGAGCTGTGCTTTATTAGTACTTAGGGATGATCTGGGGCGCAGAGTAATGGAGCATCCATGTACAGTTCATTTGGAAGGCATCTTTATCAGGACACTGTAGAGCTTATGGCTGCTATGTTGTCTGACAACAGATCTGTGTTTAGTTGCATAACTCTGCTATTGAATTGGAGTTTATGAACATAATTAAATGGAACAGTTTAGCGAACACTGTTGAGTTGGTCTACATCTATCTATTTAATATTTTTATTTCTGTCTAATGTTTATATTACATGATGCTGATCTGGACCATTGGATTTGGTGGTGTCTTATAGAATTATGTTAACATTTTATTCCGTTTTATTTTGAGTTCTATTCTGGTCCTGTTTTAAGAAAAAAAGTTGAAATATCTCTAGGAGATCTGTACAGTAATATTTAAAACAGAGGTCATGTCAGAAAGATTTTCCTGTAATAGAAAACCCAATGTTCTTTATTCAAGTTGATAATTGCCCTGAGGGCAGGACTCCCCCCTCCAATCTCCTCCATCTTAAACACAGGCTGAAACAAATGGAAATAATGACAGATTCTGACTCTGAACATTCCATGGTTGGGTAAAAAATGACAAAGGGGTTACCCTAGATCAACAGCCTAGCAATGGACCCCACTTAACTTACTTGTTAAGGTATTCAAACGTGTGTGTTTAGCATGTGTACTTGAGTTAACCTATATGACATGTGCACTTGTTACATACACTATGACGTGTGTAAATGTTGACATACATTATTTACAGCCCTCTAACCAATTGTACTATTATGTGCGTTTTTCTGCGTTATTTGTAATTTATTTTGTACATAATGTTTCTGCCATCGTCTCTTATAACCAAAAAAGAGCTTCTGGATATCAGGACAGCGATTACTCACCTCGTATTGGACAAAGATTCTTTCTTCAACGAGGCGGCCGCGAAGGATATCCTACAGACACCCGACAAGGCCCAAATCCCCGTCATTCGCATGAGGAAGAGACGGAGATATCGTGGACGTAGGTCGGGGTGCCTTGTAAGGATCCGACGGCGAGCGAGTAAACTGCCTCTCCCATCAATCCTATTAGCCAATCTTCAATCATTTGAGAATAAATTGGATGACCTAAGATTACGGTTATCCTACCAACGGGACATTAAAAACTATAATATCTTATGTTTCACAGAGTCGTGACTGAACGACGACATGGACAACATACAGCTAGCATCGGCAGGATAGAACGGCTGTCTCCGGTAAGACAAGGGGTGGCGGTCTGTGTATATTTGTAAACAACAGCTGGTGCACAAAATCAAATACTAAGGAAGTCTCTAGGTTTTGCTCGCCTGAGGTAGAGTATCTTATGATAAGCTGTAGACCACACTATTTACCAAGAGAGTTTTCATCTATATTTTTCATAGCTGTCTATTTACCACCACAAACCAATGCTGGCATTAAGATTGCACTGAATGAGCTGTATAAGGCCATAAGTCAACAGGAAAATGCTCATCCAGAGGCAGCGCTCCTAGTTGACAGGGACTTTAACGCAGGGAAACTTAAATCCATTCTACCTAATTTCTACCAGCGTGTTAAATGTGCAACCAGAGGAAAAAAAACTCTAGACCACCTTTACTCCACACACAGAGACGCATACAAAGCTCTCCCTCGCCCTCCATTTGGCAAATCTGACCATAACTCTATCCTCCTGATTCCTGCTTATAAGCATAAACTAAAGCAGGAAGCACCAGTGATTCGGTTAATAAAAAAGTGGTCAGATGACGCAGATGCTAAGCTACAGGACTGTTTTGCTAGCACAGACTGGAACATGTTCCGGAATTCTTCAGATAGCATTGAGGAGTACACCACATCAGTCACTGGCTTCATCAATAAGTGCATCGATGATGTCGTCCCCACAGTGACCGTACGTACATACCCCAACCAGAAGCCATGGATTACAGAAAACATCCGCTCTGAGCTAAAGGGTAGAGCTGGCGCTTTCAAGGAGAGGGACTCTAACCCGGACGCTTATAAGAAATCCCGCTATGCCCTCCGACGAACCATCAAACAGGCAAAGAGTCAATACAGGACTAAGATTGAATCGTACTACACCGGCTCTGACGCTCGTCGGATGTGGCAGGGCTTGAAAACTATTACAGACTACAAAGGGAAGCACAGCCGCAAGCTGCCCAGTGACACAAGCCTACCAGACGAGCTAAACCACTTCTATGCTCGCTTCGAGGCAAGCAACACTGAAGCATGCATGAGAGCACCAGCTGTTCCGGATGACTATGTGATCACGCTCTCCGTAGCCGATGTGAGTAAGACTTTTAAGCAGGTCAACATTCACAAGGCCACAGGGTCAGACGGATTACCAGGACGTGTACTCCGAGCATGTGCTGACCAACTGGCAAGTGTCTTCACTGACATTTTCAACATGTCCCTGACTGATCTGTAATACCAACATGTTTCAAGCAGACCACCATAGTCCCCGTGCCCAAGGACACTAAGATAACCTGCCTAAATGACTACCGACCCGTAGCACTGACGTCTGTAGCCATGAAGTGCTTTGAAAGGCTGGTCATGGCTCACATCAACACCATTATCCCAGAAACCCTAGACCCACTCCAATTTGCATACCGCCCCAACAGATCCACAGATGACGCAATCTCTATTGCACTCCACACTACCCTTTCCCACCTGGACAAGAGGAACACCTACGTGAGAATGCTATTCATTGACTACAGCTCAGTATTCAACACCATAGTGCCCTCAAAGCTCATCACTAAGCTAAGGATCCTGGGACTAAACACCTCCCTCTGCAACTGGATCCTGGACTTCCTGACGGGCCGCCCCCAGGTCGTAAGGGTAGGTAACAACACATCTGCCACACTGATCCTCAACACGGGGGCCCCTCAGGGGTGCGTGCTCAGTCCCCTCCTGTACTCCCTGTTCACCCATGACTGCATGGCCAGGCACGACTTCAACACCATCATTAAGTTTGCCGACGACATCAGTGGTAGGCATGATCACCGACAACGATGAGACAGCCTATATGGAGGAGGTCAGAGACCTGGCCATGTGGTGCCAGGATAACAACCTCTCCTTCAACGTGACCAAGACAAAGGAGATGATTGTGGACTACAGGAAAAAAAAGTGGAACAGGTTGAGATCTTCAAGTGCCTTGGTGTCCACATCACCAACAAATTATCATGGTCCAAACACACCAAGACAGTCGTGAAGAGGGCACGACAAAGCCTATTCCCCCTCAGGAGACTGAAAAGATTTGGCATGGGTCCTCAGATCCTCAAAAAATTATACAGCTGCACCATCGAGAGCATCCTGACTGGTTGCATCACCACCTGGTATGGCAACTGCTTGGCCTCCGACCGCAAGGCACTACAGAGGGTAGTGCGTACGGCCCAGTACATCCCTGGGGCCAAGCTTCCTGCCATCCAGGACCTCTATACCAGGCGGTGTCAGAGGAAGGCCCTCAAAATTGTCAAAGACTCCAGCCACCCTAGTCATAGACTGTTCTCTCTGCTACCGCACGGCAAGCGGTACCGGAGTGCCAAGTCTAGGTCCAAAAGACTTCTCAACAGCTTCTACCCCAAGCCATAAGACTCCTGTACAGCTAATCATGACTACCCAGACTATTTGCACTGCCCCCCCACCCCATCTTTTTACGCTGCTGCTACTCTGTTAATTATTTATGCATAGTCACTTTAACTCTACCCACATATTACTTCAACTACCTCAACTAGCCGGTGCCCCCGCACATTGACTCTGCACCGGTACCCCCCTGTATATATAGCCTCCCTACTGTTATTTTATTTTACTTCTGCTCTTTTTTTCTCAACACTTTTTTGTTGTTGTTTTATTTTACTCTTTTATTAAAAATAAATGCACTGTTGGTTAAGGGCTGTAAGTAAGCATTTCACTATAATGTCTGCACCTGTTGTATTCGGCGCATGTGGCCAATACAATTTGATTTGATTTGATTTGAAGTGTGTACAGTACTTGTTGATGCAGTGTGTGCAGTGGAAAGCCAGGGCATCATGCAGGCTGAAGGTCACAACAGTCCCTAGTGGGGTTCTTAGTGTTCCGGAGCCTTCCCAGAGCCTTCCCATCAGAATATCCCAGTCCCACGCCATCCCACATTCTGTCTCTGAGCCACCGACCTAAAATAGCATCTCTGATCCGTTCAGCTTGTTGTCCATCCATCCAAGAAATGTCTGAGCTGTGATGTACATTGGCCTGTTCTCTCTGATCCCCTTGCCTTCATCTGTGTTTCACATGGGTTTAGCTAAAGCCATCACGTGGAATTAGGCTCTATTGACATGGTCTTTAGTGTCTAAATCCAGAGCTCTGACATTTATTGAAATAGGGTTGGTCTATACCCATACCCGTCGCTATGGGCGGGCCATAGGGGGCCGGGCCCGCCCCCAAAAATGCTTGTGCCCCCCCACCCCCCACTTGAGGGAATTCAAGCAGCTGCTTGTTGTCGCTGATGACTCCGATTTGAACCCTAACTTCAGTTTGAACTAGGCTATATACAGTAAAGTATGTGATAAAGTATGTCAACAAGTAAAAATGTAGTATTGCATTACCCAGGTAAAGGAGTAAAGGAATGCTGGATTATAATTTAGTTTTGACACAATTCTTTGATTCTATGACGTTGAATGTCCAATAGAATTCAGTCTCAAAGTGCTTTCTTAATTACAGCTGGAGAAGCCCATTCAATCATGCAGGTGTGGAGATTGTTGCGCCCGTCAATGTCAGTGTTCATCTGCTTAGCTTAGGTAAAGAAAGACGTCTCCAAGATGTCTGGCAGAGGCCCAAAGATTACCCATTCAGCTCAGAGACAGGAGGGAGCCTGTGCGATTTAGGCAATGCCTGGACTGAATACGTGTGTGTGTATGCATGTGTGCGTATGTGTGTGTGTGTGTATATGTGTGTTTGACTGTACACAATAGGAAGAAAGGAGTGTTTGCCTCTCCTCTCCACATGCGATGCCAGCTGTTCTGCACACACGGCTACGAGCCAGAGCATACCATTTATCTATCCCCCTAGCCCACTATAAAAGGGATAGATGACTATACACACTTGCAACTACGTGTGTACACCTGCAGAGGAAATAGGACACACAAACAGATACAGAAATGATTAACATACTCAAATACACATAAGCGTGAGACAGCTGGGTGTGTGTGTGTTTGCACTGTGCCTCCTGTCACTGCCTCTGTCCCTCTGCCTTCATTTGCTTTTCATTGAGGCTTACAGAAGCGGTACTCCTCTCTGGTTGGGAACACCGCACTGCAGTCTGGCCAGCCAGCGGTTGGTGACAGGGAGAGAGAGACACACACAGGCATGCAGGCACGCAATCTGGTCATCGGGTCTTTATGATCAAGTGATGACTTGATTGCAATTACAGGGCCAGACACTGATACTTCCAGTATAAGATGAGTGAAATAATGATAGTAATAGGGGGAGTGAAATAATGATAATGACATAAGAGGGGGAGTAAACTGGGTAGTTTTGTGTCTGGAAGTCCCACAGTGAGTTGCTCCACAGGAATGCCGGGAAACAGACCAGTCTTCAAAGTCCTGCCGTCAGCCACAACAGTACCCAAAACTTCCCAAGAGACATTAAAAATGGTTAGATGAGCGCATGCACTATGTCTCACCTCGGGGGCTTTCCTGTGTTTCAACGACATGGGCTCTTAAACTATCTGGTATCACATACAGGCACCCTGCTCTAATGGTAACAGTCATTGGCTCATAATCGCAGAGCCAGGTGACTGGATAGGGCAGTCCAGTCAATTACATGTCCTGCCAGAGGAAGTGGGGAGAGAGAGAGAGCGAGAGAGAGAGGTACAGAGCAAGGAGAGAGATGGAGGGAGGGAGAGTCAACCCACTAATTGTCCTTGTAAGCAACCTTCACCGCGTCTGATCCCTCTCCCCTCAAATGAAGCAGGTCCCATTCTAATTAGCGACTCTCTCTCGCTTAGCGCCACGCTAACTCAACATCCTAACACAACGTCCATGACAAGACCCACATTGCTCTCCTCCATCTCCTTATGGGCCTAATAAACCCTTTGATGGCAACGATGACTGATATTCCCCACCCAAAATTACAGTGCTTAGTTATTGGTGATTCATAATCCAGTTTTGAAGTGTTAATAGGGAGCCCTATTTAAGATGCCAGTGTTTAATATACACTTCCTCCAGTTAATGTACATTAAATCTTCAGCACCTTTTTTCAGAGCTGTTACAATTGGCTGGTTTCCCAGGACAGGAGAGGAACTTTTGGGTCTTAATGCTCCGATGTGACCTGCATGTCTCTCTCTCTCTCTCTCTCTCTGTGTATGCTGGGAGTTTTTTGGAGTTTGAGAGTTTGTGTGGAGGGCTCTGTCCTAACTTATTTTCTTGATTCTTTCCTTGGTCTTTTCTTTCATTTTTAATTTTTATGTTGGTGGGTTAATGCACTGTTTGTATTAGTGGTACCCACTGGTTGTTTTTCAAAGTTAGGGAGGAAGAGGACAGAGTTTTAGTTTCCTGGGGTTTTGAACAGTGTGGTCTGCATGATGGCTTCGCAGCCTAGCGCGGAGTAGACGCTGTCGTTACGGCATGGATTCAGGTGTGTTCCTGAGAATGGAATTAAGGTGGAGGAGGTTCTGCTCGCGGTCGGCGAACAGGTAAGAGCTGAATTTATACATTCCGCTTCCAGAATGAACAAAGCTGTGGTTGTGTTCATGAAAAGAGCAAATTTGGTGGGTAGGCTCATTGCTAGTGGAATATTTGTAAGGGGTGTGTTGGTGCCAATTTCTCCTCTTTCTACCACTTCGCCTAGGGTGGTAGTTGGAAATTTGCCTCCATTTATTACGGATGATCAAATCAGAAAAGAGCTGAGTCGTTTTGGTAAGTTTGCTAGCGGTTTTTGGGTACTGTCGGCATGTTTTCAGGCATGTTGTTTCGTTCCAGAGGCAAGTGTTCATGTTTCTGATTAACAATGTGCAACAGTTAAATGTGCATTTTAAAGTGAGGCATGGGGAGGGGCTCTATGCAGGGTTTGCCAGCACAGATAGTCTACGGTACTTTGAGTGTGGGGATTTGGGGCATAAGAGCTTGGCATGCCCACATAAAGGCCGTAGACAAGGTGAGGGTACAAGCGCCAGTGGGGGAAATCGAGGTCAATGTGCAGGGGGCCATGAGACACAGGCAGCAGATGCTGGGCCTAGTTATGCTATAGATGGTGGTATAGATGAGGCTGGGTCTAGTCATGCTATGGATGGTGGTTTAGATGAGGCTGGGCCTAGTCATGCTAGAGATGGTGGTGTAGATGAGGCTGGGTCTAGTCATGCTAAAGATGATGGTGTAGATGAGGCTGGGTCTAGTCATGCTAGAGATGGTGGTGTAGATGAGGCTGGGTCTAGTCATGCTAGAGATGGTGGTGTAGATGAGGCTGGGTCTAGTCAGGCTATAGATGATGGTGTAGCTGAGGCTGGGTCTAGTCATGTTATGGATGGTGGTGTAGCTGAGACTGGGTCTAGTCATGTCATGGATGGTGGTGTAGATGAGGCTGGGCCTAGTCAGGTTATGCTAGTGGATGAGGAGAGTATAGTGGGAAAGGGGAAGCGACTGGGGGGTGGGGGGGTGGAGGAGGGTGTCAAGCTGAAGAGGAAAAAGGGGGAGAAGAAAGGAGGTGGCTGGTGTGGATTTATTTTCAGACTCCTCCTCAATGGGTCCAGAGCTGACAGCCAGCCATCAAAGGGGTCAAAGTACACGGTGAGGGAACTGTCAAGTTTCTTGAATGAGACTAAAGGGAAAAAGGTTAATCTTGATTTATTTTTTTGAGATCCGGGGAAGTTTGTAAGATCAGTACAACACGCTATGAAAAATGAGGGGCATGGTGTCCTCTCACCCAGGAAACGTTTTAGGTTGAGGAAGTGGGTCAAAACCGTGCGTAAGGGTCTACCTTCAGATGCTGTTTAGATGAATACTTTTTTTATGGCACTGGGGCTTTTTGAGCTTTGCTATTGGTCTCTTTCTTTGCTGGCTTTTCTCCCAATTCCTATGGAGACTCTTCGGGTAGGCTTGCTTAATATAAATGGCGCCAGAGATGCGGGAAAGAGGAGTCTGTTGGGTGAATATGTAAAACTAAAAAAAGTACAGGTGTTGTTTCTGCAGAAGACGCATAGTGATGTGGTGAATGAAGTTGATTGGGGGCTCTGGTGGAAAGGGACAAGTGTGCTGAGCCATGGAACAAATGTTAGTGCAGGGGTGGCAGTCCTTTTTGCACCGGGTCTGGCCGTAAAAATGTGCTCCTCAAAGGAGGTGTGTAGGGGTAGACTGCTTGTAGTAAAAGCATAAGTTAACAACAGGTGTTTTGTCCTTATAAATGTGTATGCACCTAACACAGGGGGAGAGAGGGGGCGTCTGTTTGGGTGTCTTAGACAGGAACTCTCACAGGTAGCGCCTGAGGAAACGCTGGTGGTCGGTGTGGACTGGAACTGTATGATGGATTTTACGAAATACAGAAATGGGAGGAGCCTCATTCAGGCTCAGTGGGGGTGTTAAGGGACATCATTAATCAGTTTGACCTAGTGGATGTTTGGAGAACTAGCATCCCAACACAAGACAGTATACATGGGTGAATGTCTTTGGGGCTAGGGTGAGTGCAGCCCGACTCGATAGGTTTTATGTTTAGGAATCAGAGCTATAGGCTGTTGGGCGCTACCATTCTCCCGGTGGGTTTTTCTGATCACCACATAACCATGGCTCGGCTGTCTATTTCACCAGGGCCTCGGCAGGCATCCTATTGGAAGTTTAATGTAAAGCTTTAAAAAAATGCCACTTTTTGCTCAGGTTTCCAGACTTTTTGGGAAAGGTGGGGGCAGCGAAGAGATGAGTATGAGTCTCTGAGTCAATGGTGGGATGTGGGAAAAGTCCAAATTCGGCTTTTCTGTCAACAGTATACAGCTCTCTCATCCTCAGAGGCTAGGAGAATATTGGGGGAACTTGAGCGTGGCATCAGTTAATTGGAGGTAGAGCTGGTGGGGCAAGGCAATGTAGGCCTCCAGGCTAATTTAGCTGAATTACGTAGGGACCTGGGCAGTTTTTTCCAGGCTAAAGCAAAGGGAGCACTTGTAAGAGCTAGGTTCTCCAAACCTTCTTCTTTGGTTTGGAAAGACAGAGGGGTGAAGCCAAGGGTATGCATTGTCTACGGCTGTCGGATGAGCGGTTGACTTCTGTGGTGGGGGAGATGCGGGAGCGGACTGTGGAGTTTTATACTGAGTTGTATAGGGCAGAACTGTGTGATCCTATGTGTGCTCAGGTTTTGTTTGCAGAACTGGGGAATAATTGGACTGGACTTCTTTTGCATGTTGAGTTAGTGCGTTGGGGTAGGCGACTCTGACTCTCCTGCCCAAAAAAGGGGACTTGTGTGAACTTAAGAACTGGAGGCCTGTGGCATTGTTCTGTGCGGTCTACAAGATATTTGCCAAGGTACTCGCTAACAGACTGAAGTCCCATCTGAACTCTATAGTACACAAGGACCAGACATATTGTGTACCGGGATGCTCAATCACGGACAACTTGTTCTTAATCAGGGACATGTTGGACTCTTTAGATCAAGATAAAGATTTTGATAGAGTGGACCATGAGTATCTGTTTAATGTAATGTCTGTGATTGGGTTTGGGGAAAGGTTTTTGGCATGTGTGAAGATGTTGTATGGTCGTCATTTATGGTCAAGGTGGGAGGGGGGCTCAGTAGGCCAGTCTGGGTGAGTCGGGGCATTAGACAAGGATGCCCTCTATCGGGGCAGTTATATACACTAGCTATTGAGCCTTTTTTGGGCGTGCTACGCAGGAGACTGCAGGGTGTCTGCTGGACAGGTATGGGTGTGTTGACAGGCATAGCAGTGTCGGCGTATGCAGATTAGGTTTCTGTGATGGTCAGGGTGTCACATTCGTTCAAGGACGGGTCAGACCAAGGCGCAGCGTGATATGCGTACATGTTTATTTAACTTATAAACACACGACAAAACAACAAACGAAACGAAACGTGAAGTCCAAAGGTTGAACACACAACAAACCTTAGATCCCACATCTAAACAGTGCCAATCGGCTGCCTAAGTATGATCCCCAATCAGAGACAACGAGCGACAGCTGCCTCTGATTGGGAACCACACCGGCCAACATAGATCTATACATACTAGATACACCACATAGAATATACACAACAAAGAATATACACACCCTGACTCAACATATACGAGTCCCCTGAGTCAGGGCGTGACAGTACCCCCCCCCCCCCCCCCCCCCCAAAGGTGCGGACTCCAACCGCACAACCTTCACCTAACAGGGTAGGGGCCGGGTGGGCATTCCGCCTCGGAGGCGGCTCCGGCTCCGGGCGTGACGACCTCTTACTCTCCGCCTTCCTGTTGCGCCCCTGGTCTGGTCTGGACCTCGGCGCGCTGCTTCCCCTCTCCTTCCTCCCATGATACTCCAGGCCCTGTCTGGACCCTGGTGTGGGAGACCTCGAACCTGGAGAGGGGCTGACGTCTGGGTCTGGACTGGAGCCGCTGACTGGAGCTGGACTAGCTTGGTGCGAGGAGCAGGAACGGGCCGGGCCGGACTGGCGATACGCACCACTGGCTTGGTGCGGGGAGCAGGCACGGGCTGTACCGGACTGGGAACACGCATCACTGGCTTGGTGCGAGGAACAGGAACGGGCCGGGCCGGACTGGCGACACGCACCACTGGCTTGGTGCGAGGAGCAGGAACAGGCCGGGCCGGACTGGCGACGCGCACCACTGGCTTGGTGCGAGGGGCAGGAACAGGCCGGGCCGGACTGGCGACGCGCACCACTGGCTTGGTGCGAGGAGCAGGAACAGGCCGGGCCGGACTGGGACCATGCACCACTGGCTTGGTGCGAGGCGCAGGAACAGGCCGGGTCGGACTGGCGACGCGCGCCACTGGCTTGGTGCGAGGAGCAGGAACAGGCCGGGCCGGACTGGCGACGCGCACCACTGGCTTGGTGCGAGGAGCAGGAACAGGCCGGGCTGGACTGTGGAGGCGGACTGGAGGTCTGGAGCGGAGAGTTGGCACAACCCGTCCCGGCTGGATGCCTACTTCCGCACAGTATGTGTGAGGCATCAGCACAGGACGCACTGGGCTGTGCACGCGCACTGGCGATACAGTTCGTAGAACCGGCGCAGGATATGCGGGACCGAGGAGGCGTACTGGAGACCAGGAGCGTTGAACCGGCACACCCCGTCCTGGCTGGATGCCCATCTTCGCACGGCACGTGCGTGGTGCAAGCACAGGACGAACAGGACTGTGCCGGCACACTGGCGACACAGTACGTAGCTCCGCATAACACGGAGCCTGCCCAGTCACACGCTTCCTCGCGTGAGTACGGGGAGCTGACACTAGGCCCCGCCAACCACCCTGTGTGCCCCCCCAAATTTTTTTATTGGGGCTGCTTCTCTGGCTTCCTCCTCGACCGGCCTCCTCTGTGTTGCCGTTGCTCCTCTCCTGCCTGGGCATCTACCTTCGCCCATGGTCCTCTCCCAGCAAATATCTCTTCCCATGACCACAAATTGCCCACCTGTGACATGGCTATTCGCTCTGCCTGGGCACGCTGCTTGGTCCTCGTTTGGTGGGATCTTCTGTCACGTTCGTTCAAGGACGGGTCAGACCAAGGCGCAGCGTGATATGCGTACATGTTTATTTAACTTATAAACACATGACAAAACAACAAACGAAACGAAACGTGAAGTTCAAAGGTTGAACACACAACAAACCTTACACGGAACAAGATCCCACAACTAAACAGTGCCAATCGGCTGCCTAAGTACGATCCCCAATCAGAGACAACGAGCGACAGCTGCCTCTGATTGGCAACCACACCGGCCAACATAGATCTATACATACTAGATACACCACATAGAATATACACAACAAAGAAGATACACACCCTGACTCAACATATACGAGTCCCCTGAGTCAGGGCGTGACACAGGGATGGGCAGGATATGCAGGCACTAGAGACTAGTCTGAAGGTGTACAAGGGAGCTTCGTCAGCTAAGGTGAACTGGGGCAAGAGCAAAGCTCTGTTATGTGGGGCATGGAGGGATAGCCCCCCCCCCCCTCTGCTTCCAGGGGGTTTGTGAAGGGCTTAACATTTTGGGGGTGTACCTGGGCTCGGAGAGGTGGGTCAGGAAGAACTGGGAGGGGCTGTCACAGGCAGTGGTGTCAAGACTGGCCAAGTGGAGGTGGCTCCTGTCCCAAGTGTCATAAAGAGGGAGGGTGCTGATAATCATCAACCTGGTGGCATCTTCCCTGTGGCATAAACTGCTCACAGACCTGCAACGCAAGATTTTTTCTGGTCGGGCCATCACTGCCTGAGGGCGGCAGTGTTGTATATGTCCGTACATGAAGGAGGACAGGGCCTGGTGGAACTGGAGAGCAGGGTGTCTGCATTCCGACTAAAGGCGGCGCAGAGACTGCTGTACCATACTGATGTCGGCTGGAGGGAACCAGCATGTGCGCTGCTGAGGAGAGCTGGCGGATTAGGGTTGGACCGGCAGCTATTCCTTATGAGGCTGAGTACAGCAGGTCTCTCAGATTTTTACTCTGCGGTGCTGAGGGCCCGGCAGCTGCTAAGACCCACACGAGAAGGGGGTGTGGAGCCTGGGCTGTGGGTGTGGGAGGAGCTTATCTTCCACAACCCAGCCATCCTTTTGAGATCGGTTCAGTCGGCCATCCTGCAGAGGCGACTGATGGCAGTGGGTTTACTAAGGCTGGGTGACCTGCGACTGCTGGGAGAGGAGGGGTGGAAAACCCCGGAAGTCCTGGCACAACAAACAGGACTAACATCTCTTAGGCTGCTAGAGAGATTCCTGGGGGAAGTCCAGGAGGCACTGTCTGAGCCGGTAAGGGGGGTGTTTGAGCGGCCAAAGGGTGAGGGGCCACCAATGTTTCCGCCACTGCAGGTGACGGCAGAGACTGGGGACTGGTAAGGGGGTCTGGAGGACTTGTTAGATTTTAACACTCCGAGCCTGGGGGAGTTTGAGGGGGTAGGAGGTAAAGCCCTCTACAACCTCTGCATTAAGGTAAGGAACATTAGGAGCCTAACAGGAGTGAAGGCACATCAGTGGAAGGGGGTATGTGGGGCGGAGAGTATGGTGTGTTTTAGATGGAGGGGGCTCTACAAACTCCCAGTGCCAAAGAGGTCAGGGGACCTCCAGTGGAGGGTTCTACATGGAGTCCTGGACACAAACAGCTGGTTGGCACGGATTGACCCGGGAGTCGGACAGGGGTGTCCTTTCTGTGTCATGAGTGAAACTGTGATTCATGTGTTTTCTGTGTGCGCCAGGTTAATGCCATTAATGTCTCTGTTGGAATGTCTGTGTAAGAGGTTGGGGGTGGAGTTTACTGTCGGGATGTTTATAATGGGGTACAGGTATTCAAATAAGGAAAATACCAAATGTGTGTTGTTGAATTTTCTGTTTGCTCAGGCAAAGTTGGCTATTTGGCTAACAAGGAGGAACAGGGTCAAAGGTGGGGGGATAACAGACCCTTTACTATTATTTAATGGGATGGTCTAATAGCAACTAATCTGCTATATTCTGATAGGTCAGATGTTGTTAATTGTTTGAGCAAGAACAGGATGTAGAGAAGTTGATGCATGGCTGTGAATGTGGTCACTCAGTTCATCATTATAGTTGTTTTCAATCACTTTAGTGCAATTTTCACAAGTACAGTGGGGAGAACAAGTATTTGATACACTGCCGATTTTGCAGGTTTTCCTACTTACAAAGCATGTAGAGGTCTGTAATTTTTATTATAGGTACACTTCAACTGTGAGAGACTGAATCTAAAACAAAAACAGAAAATCACATTGTATGATTTTTAAGGAATTTATTTGCATTTTATTGCATGACAGAAGTATTTGATCACCTACCAACCAGTAAGAATTCCGGCTCTCACAGACCTTTTTCTTTAAGAAGCCCTCCTGTTCTCCACTCATTACCTGTATTAACTGCACCTGTTTGAACTTGTTACCTGTATAAAAGACACCTGTCCACACACTCAATCAAACAGACTCCAACCTCTCCACAATGGCCAAGACCAGAGAGCTGTGTAAGGACATCAGGGATAAAATTGTAGACCTGCACAAGGCTGGGATGGGCTACAGGACAATAGGCAAGCAGCTTGGTGAGAAGGCAACAACTGTTGGCGCAATTATTAGAAAATGCAAGAAGTTCAAGATGACGGTCAATCACCCTCGGTCTGGGGCTCCATGCAAGATCTCACCTCGTGGGGCATCAATTTTTTTTTTTTTTTTTTTTAATTTATTTATTTATTTCACCTTTATTTAACCAGGTAAGCCAGTTGAGAACAGGTTCTCATTTACAACTGCGACCTGGCCAAGATAAAGCAAAGCAGTGCAATAAAAACAACACAGAGTTACATATGGGGTAAAAAACATAAAGTCAAAAATACAACAGAAAATATATATACAGTGTGTGCAAATGTAGCAAGTTATGGAGGTAAGGCAATAAATAGGCTATAGTGCAAAATAATTACAATAGTATTAACACTGGAATGCTAGATGTGCAAGAGATTATGTACAAATAGAGATACTGGGGTGCAAAAGAGCAAAATAAATAACAATATGGGGATGAGGTAGTTGGGTGGGCTAATCATACAAAGTGATTTTCTGTTTTTGTTTTAGATTCCGTCTCTCACAGTTGAAGTGTACCTATGATAAAAATTACAGACCTCTACATGCTTTGTAAGTAGGAAAACCTGCAAAATCTGCAGTGTATCAAATACTTGTTATCCCCACTGTATATGCTACATTTTCGCAACTCTTAGTACAAAACTCAAAACAGATCATAAAAAAGGCAGCTGTTTCAAAACTCTAAGCACATTTTCAATTGACTGAGTACATCACACAAAATCATACAGTCACTTTTTCATAAAACTTAATCATTGTTTTATCTAGAAATACATGTTTCATATAGAGTACTTGCATATAGAGTACTTGCTTTTCAAAATGCAATGCTCAAATGACTTTTGATATGATTGTCTTCTAATTTGTTAAAATACAATTTACTATTACTTAATCCATTTTTTAAATATTATAACCACTTAACCGTTTGGTAAACCTATAGATTTTAAACAGGTTTGTGTACTATATACATATCTTAAGACCTACAGAACTAATATTTATGTTTGTAAAGTATAAAGATATAAAGTATGATATATATACTGCAATGTAATATTATGATGATGACTATTAAGATTTTACTTTAGAGTAAAACATCTGATATTGACAGGAACAGAAATGTACTGCATGTAATAAATGCATCCCTTTTACAGTAAACATGTATCCAAAATGAAGTTACTGGGATCTAAAGGGTTTTAACACTGCTTTACTCAAATTGCATTGGCCAATACTGTAAACTTTGCCATTTACATAGCAGACACTTTTATCAAGTTTCAACAGTTATTCTATACATTTTCCTATGTGACCCCAGTGGGAATCGAACACACAACCCTAATGTTGCTAGTGCCATGCTCTTACCAACTGAACCACACAGGACCACTACAATACATAATTACAATACAATACTGTAAAATACAATACATGATTACAATACATAATGACTACTCATTATTCAAGTGCCTGGACAATGTGGGGGAAACATCTCCATGTCGATGAGAACCTATGGCCAAATGCTCAATATAGTTTTGAAGCAAACTAGTGCCTGCTAAACGTAATGTTTGTTTCATTAATTTAATTTGTTTAATTACATTTGTTTAATTTGAATACGGTACACTAATGTTGTAATTATATCAACAACACCAAAAAATTGCATCAATGATTGTAAAACATGTCTTCATTGATCACACATGGGAAATTATGGAAATTAGATTTTCACTAAATGTGTGTGTGTATTGCAAGTGTATAGCCTAATGTAAAATCAGTGTACTGTTCTGTAATTTACAGTACTGTACTACATTCAAAGGGACATTTTGAAACATTGTATCTTGCATTTTTTGCTATTGGATTAACTGGTTGTTAAAACAACTAAATTGAGAAGATATAGTCATGTTTTGTTTTGGTGATTAAATCAATGTTCTCATGGTATTTCACAGTACATTTATATTTTGGATCAATGGTTGTGTGGTGAAAGATGTCTCCAAACAAAATGAATGCACAATTAAAGGTTTTGAAAATAAGACTTGCTGCGTTACAAGTGTTGCCAGTTTGGAGTTTTGTACTAAGAGTTTTGAAAATTCACCACATGCTTGTGAAAATTGTGATAAAAAAAAACTGAAATATGCAAAAGAGTAATCAGTCTCCATCCAGTGTTTGTCTACATAGAGAGTCATCCATCCACCATCTGATCTAATCCAGTGGTTGTCTACATAGAGAGTCATCCATCCACCATCTGATCTAATCCAGTGGTTCCTAAACTGTGGGGTGGTTCCCAAACTAAAGGAACTCAGTCCGGCTTTAAACGTACTTTTGAAAGTTGCACAATAGTAGAATGCACAAGGTGCAATTTTGAAATTGGGAAGTGCATCATCAGTTCCTCTTGCCATCTTAGTCATTGCATACCTTAGAGAGCTATTTATAACTTGTCAGAAATGTCCAGATCAACTAGCCCATGTCAGCTAACGTTTTTTCATGTAGTTTTTTTAGCCCATAGATATTTCTGTAATTTTTTTGTCACTCAAATATCACATGAATACACATTTGACATGGCGAAATGTATAGAATTGCAAGAAAATTAGCTTTAAAACTGATAAATGTTTTTTTGCACCCCATGACAAAATGTGTAGAATAGCAGGAAATAAGCTTTAAACCTGCAAAATTATTTCCAGCAACAAGCGGGGTGTGGGATGTTACCCAATGCTGGAAGGGGGGCCCTGAGTGAAAAAGTTTGGGAATCCCTGATCTAAAGGAACTACACTGGTTTTGAAAGGCAGATAGAAGTAATTACATCCTCAACCGTATCTCTTAATTCTCCTGACATTTACAAACCATATACTTAACTCTCAAACAATATTAGAGGCTTAATGCATAGCTCACATCTAAGGCCTTACCATAAAGGCTGCTGTTGTTTAACCCATAAGAATCTAAGCCCTGTCTAAGCTGGGAGGTTCTACTAAGCTATATGGAATTGTTTTAAAAAGGTCATACCAAGGATAATTTTGCTATTTGATTTTGAATTTGAAACCCCTTTAAGTATAAAAAAATATATATTAAAACATTATTTGATTAACATTTTTATTTGGCCTTACTGCTATTGAACCATACAAATGCATTGAATAACAGATTCAACAGATAGTTCCCAACAAATTCTAAAGGAAGTTTGTTCTGAAGTGTCTGTCCTATATCTGAGAGATACTTTTGTATATATAGTGTATGTGGACACCCCTTCAAATGAGAGGATTCAGTCATTTCAGCCACACCCGTTGCTGACAGGTGTATAAAATCGAGCACACAGCCATGCAATCTCCATAGACAAACATTGGCAGTAGAGTGGCCTTATTGAAGAGCTCAGTTTCTTTCAACGTGGCACTGTCATAGGATGCCACCTTTCCAACAAGTCAGTTCATCAAATTTCTGCCCTGCTAGAGCTGCCCCGGTCAACTGTAAGTGCGGTTATTGTGAAGTGGAAAGGTCTAGGAGCTCAGCCGCGAAGTGGTAGGCCACACAAGCTCACAGAACAGGACCGTCGAGTGCTGAAGCACGTAGCGCGTAAAAATCGTCTGTCCTCGATTGCAACACTCACTACCATGTTCCAAACTGCCTCTGGAAGCAATGTCAGCATAATAACTGTTTGTTGGGAGCTTCATGAAATGGGTTTCCATGGCCGAGCAGCCGCACATAAGCCTAAGATCACCATGCGCTATGCCATGCGTCGGCTGGAGTAGTGTAAAGCTCGCCGCCATTGGACTCTGGAAACGCGTTCTCTGGAGTGATGAATCACGCTTCACCATCTGGCAGTCCGACGGACGAATCTGGGTTTGGCGGATGCCAGGAGAATGCTACCTGCCCAAATGCATAGTGCCAACTTTAAAGTTTGGTGCAGGAGAAATAATGGTCTGGAGCTGTTTTTCATGGTTCGGGCTAGGTCCCTTAGTTCCAGTGAAGGGATACATATACAGTTGAAGTCGGAAGTTAGGACATCTACTTTGTGCATGACACAAGTAATTTTTCCAACAATTGTTTACAGACAGATTATTTCACTTATAATTCATTGTAACACAATTTCAGTGGGTCAGAAGTTTACTACATATACTAAGTTGACTGTGCCTTTAAACAGCTTGGAAAATTCCAGAAAATGATGTCATGGCTTTAGAAGCTTCTGATAGGCTAATTGGCATCATTTGAGTTAATTGTAGGTGTACCTGTGGATGTATTTCAAGGCCTACCTTCAAACACAGTGCCTCTTTGCTTGACATCATGGGAAAATGAAAAGAAATCAGCCAAGACCTCAGAAAAAAATTGTAGACCTCCACAAGTCTGGTTCATCCTTGGGAGCAATTTCCAAATGCCTGAAGGTACCATGTTCATCTGTACAAACAATAGTACGCAAGTATAAACACCATGTGACCACGCAGCCGTCATACCGCTCAGGAAGGAGACGTGTTCTGTCTCCTAGAGATGAACGTACTTTGGTGCGAAAAGTGCAAATCAATCCCAGAACAACAGCAAAGGACCTTGTGAAGATGCTGGAAGAAACAGGTACAAAAGTATCTATATCCACAGTAAAACGAGTTCTATATCGACATAACCTGAAAGGCCGCTCAGCAAGGAAGAAGCCACTGCTCCAAAACCGCCATAAAAAAGCCAGACTACGGTTTGCAACTGCACATGGGGACAAAGATCGTACTTTTTGGAGAAATGTCCTCTGGTCTGATGAAACAAAAATAGAACTGTTGGCCCATAATGACCTTCGTTATGTTTGGAGGAAAAAGGGGGTTGCTTACAAGCCGAAGAACACCATCCCAACCGTGAAGCACTGGGGTGGCAGCATCATGCTGTGGGGGTGGTTTGCTGCAGGAGGGACTGGTGCACTTCACAAAATAGATGACATCATGAGGAAGGAAAATTATGTGGATATATTGAAGCAACATCTCAAGACATCAGTCAGGAAGTTAAAGCTTGGTCACAAATGGGTCTTCCAAATGGACAATGACCCCAAGCATTCTTCCAAAGTTGTGGCAAAATGGCTTAAGGACAACAAAGTCAAGATATTGGAGTGGCCATCACAAAGCCCTGACCTCAATCCTATAGAATCTTTACCAGGATTAAATGTCAGGAATTGTGAAAAACTGAGTTTAAATGTATTTGGCTAAGGTGTATGTAAACTTCCGACTTAAACTGTATCTTTTCTTTTTACTTTTACCCCTTTTCCTCCACAATTTCGTGATATCCAATTGGTAATTACAGTCTTGTCCCATCGCTGCAACTCCCCTACAGACACGGGAGAAGCGAAGGACGAGAGCCAGCCGCACCAATGTGTCGGAGGAAACACTGTCCAGCTGGCGACCAAAGTCAGCTTGCAGGAGCCCAGCCCGCCACAAGGAGTCGCTAGAGAGCGATGGGACAAAGAAATCCCAGTTGGCCAAACCCTCCCCTAACCCGGACGACGCTGGGCCAATTGTACACCGCCTCATGGGTCTCTCGGTCACGGCCGGCTGTGACACATCCTGGGATTGAACCCGGGTCTGTAGTGATGCCACTCGGGAGGCCCCAGTCAAGGGAAATCTTAACGCTACAGCATACAATAACATTCTAGACGATTCTGTGCTTCCAACTTTGTGGCAACAGTTTCGGGAAGGCCCTTTCCTGTATCAGCATGACAATGCCCCCGTGCACAAATTGAGGTCCTTACAGAAATGTTTTGTTGAGACCTTTGGGATGAATTGGAACACCGGCTGCGAGCCAGGCCTTATCGGCCAACATAATTGCCTGACCTCACTAATGCTCGTGGCTGAATGGAAGCAAGTCCCCACAGCAATGTTCCAACATCTAGTGGAAAGCTTTCGCAGAAGGGCGGAGGCTGTTATAGCAGCAAAGGGGGGACCAACTCCATATTAATGCCCATGATTTTGTAATGAGATGTTCGATGAGCAGGTGTCCACATACTTTTGGTCATGTAGTGTATTTGTTGTCAATGTTTTAGCTTCAAACTGGTGGCAGTTGTGAAGAAAAGTCAATACTTGGAAGAGTTGTAGAGTTAATTGAACATAATTACGTTGTTGATTAGATGTTTTTTTCATTAATTAGTCAATTTTTACTTTTGGTCATGTAGTGTATAAGGAAGATCAGGAAACATATTTTTTTTTTAAAAATAATCATATATTTAACCCTTTATTTTTTGGCACTAAACAGTCTCCATATATATTTACATTTTTAGTCATTTAGCAGACGCTCTTATCCAGAGCGACTTACAGTTAGTGAGTGCATACATTATTATTAATTTTTTTATTTTATTAATTTTTTTATACTGGCCCCCCGTGGGAATCGAACCCACAACCCTGGCGTTGCAAACGCCATGCTCTACCAACTGAGCTACCTCCCTGCCAGCCATTCCCTCCCCTACCCTGGACCAATTGTGCGCCGCCCCATGGGTCTCCCGGTCGCGGCCGGCTACGACAGAGCCTGGATTCGAACCAGGATCTCTAGTGGCACAGCTAGCACTGCGATGCAGTGCCTTAGACCACTGCGCCACTCGGGTACCCACTGGTACCGGGGGACCTTCAGACGAGTCTTGTGAGGGCTGTGGGCGTCATGTACAGTACGTGTTAGTGATAGTCTCACCTTTCCACAGAGGGGTCATATGAGTGTGTTGCCCAAACTCTTCGGATGCTACAGAGAGAAGTAGGCAGATCAGCTGTACCAACTTCAGACAACTCCCAAGACGCTTGTGGGGGTTCTATAGAGGGGTCATAATAGTTTGTAGGCCAAACCGTTCGGATGCTACAGAATATTTTTTGAGAAGACACATTTTTGGGATGTCTCATGGTCTGACAAACACCGCTCTGGGTCTGTCACCTTTCACCGCAGATGCGGAAGTGCGACTGAGGTGGATGCCGTGGATTGAGACGCATCCAATGAAAAAATAAAGATATCTCTAGCTTAAACTGACAGGTTTTTATGAGGATTTTTATTATGCTATTTCGATTTTCATGGGGTGCGGACATCGACCTTAGGGGGATATTCTGCACAATGAGGATATCTAAGGAAAATCTAACATCGTTCACCTCAGTTGCACTCTCTCTGACAACATCATGAAACTTTTAGACACCAACTACATCATTTCCCCCATTCTGATTCATACTTCTTCCGACTGTGTCACGATGTCGCTCTGATGTGAATACCAGCTTCATACCCTCATACTGTGTCATACAGTGCAATGCTGCGGTGGACTGGCCACCCAAACAAAAAATGCCATTTACCGTAATCATTTGGCCAGGGGGCAACATTAATCTAAAACCCTGCTAACTAATTAGCTAAGTACAGCTCTCTCTTCCATATTTCAGTGGGTTGAATAAGGCCTGGCTTTGGCCTCACACTACTTGGAGGTGATTGAGCACCGAGGCCCATCTATGGCTGTGATGGCAGAGGAGTTATGAAGGCAAAAGCTGCCAATACTCATCACCTCCTTTCCCTGGGTGTTGGAAGACAGAGGCTTTGATGAAAATGTCAAGCCGTCTTTTTATTATTGAAAATCATTAGCTGCTAAAGATCACAACAGCGGAGGAGAGCATAAACAAGAGATGGTAAACAGAGGTAAGAAGAGGTAGGGCTGGGGTGGTTTGGGCTAACCGTGCTGTCTGTGGTCCGGGACAGACAGATGGATGGACAGACATACACAGACAGACAGACAGACAGACAGACAGACAGACAGACAGACAGACAGACAGACAGACAGACAGACAGACAGACAGACAGACAGACAGACAGACAGGCAGGCAGACAGACAGACAGGTATGGAAGTGGAAATGCTGTCAAAGGCCCATTCATCATTAGCAGAATGGACGTGCTACAGGAGGCGCCATTTCCCTGCACTCTTTGATGCGTGTCTTTCTATTCTCAGTACGTACACACAAACACACACACACACATACAGTGCCTTCCAAAAGTATTCATCCCCCTTGGTGTTTGTCCTATTTTGTTGCATTACAACCTGTCATTTAAATTGATTTTTATTTGGATTTCATGTAATGACTGTAAGTCGCTTTGGATAAAAGCGTCTGCTAAATGGCATATTATTATTATTATTATTATTAATGGACATACACAAAATAGTCCAAATTGGTGAAGTGAAATGAAAAAAATAACTTGTTTCAAAAATTCTAAAAAATAAATAACGGAAAAATGGTGTGTGCATATGTATTCACCCCCTTTGCTATGAAGCCCCTAAATAAGATCTGGTGCAACCAATTACCTTCAGAAGGCACATAATTAGTTAAATAAAGTCCACCTGTGTGCAATCTAAGTGTCACATGATCTGTCACATGATCTCAGTATATATACACATGTTCTGAAAGGCCCCAGAGTCTGCAACACCACTAAGCAAGGGGCACCACCAAGCAAGCGGCACCATGAAGACCAAGGAGCTCTCCAAACAGGTCAGGGTCAAAGTTGTGGAGAAGTACAGATCAGGGTTGGGTTATAAAAAAATGTCAGAAACTTTGAACATCCCACGGAGCACCATTAAATCCATTATTAAAAAATTGAAAGAATATGACACCACAACAAACCTGCCAAGAGATGGCGGCCCACCAAAAATCCCGGACCAGGCAAGGAGGGCATTAATCAGAGAGGCAACAAAGAGACCAAAGATAACCCTGAAGGAGCTGCAAAGCTCCACAGCGGAGATTGGAGTATCTGTCCATAGGACCACTTTAATCCGTACACTCCACAGAGCTGGGCTTTACGTAAGAGTGGCCAGAAAAAAGCCATTGCTTAAAGAAAAAAATAAGCAAACATGTTTGGTGTTCGCCAAAAGGCATGTGGGAGACTCCCCAAACATATGGAAGAAGGTACTCTGGTCAGATGAGACTAAAATTGAGCTTTTTGGCCATCAAGGAAAATGCCTCTCATCACCCCGAGAACACCATCCTTTCCGTTTTTTTGTCTTATTTCTTGTTTCTTTCACAATAAAAAATATTTTGCATCTTCAAAGTGGTAGGCATGTTGTGTAACTCAAATTATACAAACCCCCCAAAAGTCCATTTTAATTCCAGGTTGTAAGGCAACAAAATAGGAAAAATGCCAAGGGGGATGAATACTTTCGCAAGCCACTGTACACACGATCCCCTGCACAAACGCATGTGTCTCTGTGTGTGCTTGTCTGTGACAGGACAGCTATGTCCCTCTACATGGGAGAAGGATGTTCTTGGAACACTGAGTGACCCGTGATGCTATGTTCCACACTAGGTCTGAAGGAACCACAGGCTAACTGTACAACACCACACAATCACCATGGTTATTGTTATTGAGACTATTTCAAATCAAATCAAATCAAATTGTATTGGCCACATGCGCCGAATACAACAGGTGCAGACATTACAGTGAAATGCTTACTTACAGCCCTTAACCAACAGTGCATTTATTTTTAATAAAAAAGTAAAAATAAAACAACAACAAAAAAAGTGTTGAGAAAAAAAGAGCAGAAGTAAAATAAAATAACAGTAGGGAGGCTATATATACAGGGGGGTACCGGTGCAGAGTCAATGTGCGGGGGCACCGGCTAGTTGAGGTAGTTGAAGTAATATGTACATGTGGGCAGAGTTAAAGTGACTATGCATAAAAATTAACAGAGTAGCAGCAGCGTAAAAGGATGGGGTGGGGGGGCAGTGCAAATAGTCCGGGTAGCCATGATTAGCTGTTCAGGAGTCTTATGGCTTGGGGGTAGAAGCTGTTGAGTCTTTCGGACCTAGACTTGGCACTCCGGTACCGCTTGCCGTGCGGTAGCAGAGAGAACAGTCTATGACTAGGGTGGCTGGAGTCTTTGACAATTTTGAGGGCTTTCCTCTGACACCGCCTGGTATAGAGAGACAAGACGATGCTGTAACATTGTGTAACTGTTTAAAGAACAAGTATAGACAACTCAATGCTTTAATGTTATGTAAGCGTTTAAAGAAGCGTTTTTAAAGCTTGATATTTTGCATCCTTTCACGGTTGAAGGATGGTTAAGTACATAGCGCTGATGATCATGAGCTCATTTTAGTTAACGCTGCTATGGGAATTCATCATTACAGTCTTCACATGACATACAGCAGCTGCAACTGCAAGTGTGGGATTTGCAATTCATGCATCTTGTGCTCATATTACTTTTGAATGATTACAGTTTTACACCGTATAGTACAGAAGCATCTCAGTTGCTTCACTGCGTGAAAAAAGCCCTGGAGGAAGTTTAGAACTCCTTGCGGCTCTAAGAAGATTCAACATGTCCTCCATGACACTAATATGCCACCTAGCGGCTTAACATGGCAATGAGACATCGCTGGCCAGTTTCTCTATGGGGGATTGACTAAGAATGGCCACTATAGGCACCAGTGATGCTCTTTTATGAATGACATTGAGAGGAATGTGGGACAGTTACCACTTATTCTTAAAATTACACAGAATGCGGTGCTGCAAAGTTGCTTCCTTTTGTCATCTGTCATAGCAGATTGGCCCATCATTGACAATTCAACGTCTTCTCCATTTTGGTTCAAAATAATTTCGTTGAAATTATGTGGAAACAACGTTGATTCAACCAGTGTGTGCCCAGTGGGATGTTCATAGAAACAGATTGTTAATATGAAACAAATAGTTCATAGTCTAACTGTTATTTACATGACAGCACACAACATGCGTCACCCTAAGGGGTCAGACACACCGAATGATATGTGTAGTTGTTACTTCGGGCCCTAGTGACAGGTGTCTGAGAACAGGGAGAGAAGCAGTGTGGTTTGGCTAATGTTTTCTCCATCCCAGGAGGGGGAAAGCTCGGAGGAGTGCACAGCTCCTTGTCTGTAACCATCACACTCTACTGGCTTTGAAGTCTTATCAGAGCGCCTGGGACCCCTAAATGAGTGTGTGTGTCTGTGCGTGTCTGTGTGGTGGTGGGGGGGTATTTGAGTAAGTGTGAATTGTGTGATGTGAATATGTATGTGCATGCGTGTGTGTGTGTGCCTGTGTGTGTGTATACTCATGCTCAATAGCTAGCAAGACAAGTCTTTGTACAGTCTGTCTTAATATTTGTGTACTCTGTGTCTGTGTGTGTATGCATGCCCTGTGGGAATGCTCTTCAAACAGTCCATGCCACAGCGCCCAGTGTCTCAACACTAACAAGGCAGCTCCCCCTGACTGACTACCAACACACACACACACACACACACACACACACACACACACACACACACACACACACACACACACACACACACACACACACACACACACACACACACACACACACACTGGCCCGCTGCACAGGAACAGTAACAGGTGTGGAGGGCAGGATTGACTGAAGCTCAATTAGCTGGAGCAGCCCCTCCACCTGTGGCTTCCCTCAATCTGTCTTCCAAATTAACAAATACACACACACACACACACACACAAACGACCACACTGCGCCTGACTGCAGACACCTGCACATTGACACGTCTGTGTACGTGTACAGAGTAACACATTAATTACTCACAAAGAAAATAATGTGCACGTACGCACGCACACACATTCCCTAACACACACCCCCATCAACAACTAGAGAGCCAATTTCAGTGGAGTGGCAGTGTGGCAGACAGTGGATTTTAAAGGACTTCACCTTGCAAACCCATGTAAACCCATTAAAAGTCTCCTAAGTTTCCTCTCTCTTTCCTTGTCCCTTTCTCTCTCTGCTCTCTACTCTCTCTCTCTCTGCTCTCTCTCTCTGCTCTCTCTCTCTCTCTCTCTCTCCCTCTCTCAGTCCTCTTTCTAGCTCACGCCTGTTATTGCATTTCCATGCTCTCTTTTAACTCGCCTGCATGCTGCTATTTATGACCAACCACTCTCCACCACCAGCTTATCAGGTACATCTAGCTCCTGTCCCATATTGATGCGCCTTTTTGTTATCAAAACCTCACACCTCCTTGGTTCTTCTCTCTCTTTCCCCATCTCTCTCTATCGCTCTCTCCCCCCTCTCTCCCTTCTCTCTCTCTATCCCTTCAACATCCCCCTCCTTCCCTCTCCAGTTTATGAAGGCCCAGGGACTCCTTGTCGCGATAAGGAAGCTCGGCGGCGACGTGATGGATTTTGTTGGGCAGAAAACACTTTACTTTTGGGTCAGATGAGGTCTGAATCCTGCTGGATAAGCAGGTCAAAAGGAACCGGTGTTGCAGGGAAAACAGCTGACTAAAAAGCAATGAGGAGGATAACCAGTAGACAGGATATACATCAAGTGATGGCGAGAATAAGGGAAGGAGCCGTGGATAAACCAACCGAGAGGAAGGACGAAAGCGTATAATTGATAGACTAGCAAATAGACACCTGGGAGAGGTGGAGGAAATATGAGTTGGAGGGGGATGGGAAAGAGGGATTTAGTGGTATGGCTGTAGTAATCTGGTCTCCCAAGTGCAAATGATACCTGTGGTTCTGTTCACTGCGTATGGCAGTAGTACTATCGTCAGTGTATGAAATCAAGATGACAGGGCAATGTAGTTCAATGGGCTTGACCAGGGATGAAGTGTTGTCCTGTGTTTGATCCAGTGACTCCAGCACTGTGAACCCCTGCTGACAGAGGAAGCCATAAATCCATGGCTTTGAGGTATCCGCTCACTCTGTGTTGAGAAAACCCTCATTTTGAGGTTGACGGTGACTCTATGAGACACTTTACGTTGAGATCATCAAGCAACCTCAGGGCCTGTTGTTGACTTCCTTGTGAGATGAGCAGCTGTATCGCGTTCATGTTATTTGCCGACCTTGACCGTCTCTCAGGTTGGGAACCACATACCTATGATGACATCATGACAGATCCCTAAGATGGGGTAACACATACCTAGGGGTCTAGGGTTTTTTCTCAGTCAGCTCATGTTGTCAGAAACTATAGACATCCATGACCATCCGTATATAACCTTGTTATGCCTCAGAGGACTGAGTGAACTGACCGACAGGGACCACATCTGGTCCTGGTCACACCTACCTCACCTGTAACAACATTTATGGCTCACACATGGGCCTGTACGACCACTTAGAATGGCACAACACATCCCTCTGATGCATGGACACATAAAGCCAGCAACGTATCATTTATGTAGCAATATCATCATCAATATCGATAAACAACCAGGAGAACAGCCAGGAGAAACGTTTGTGTGCACTGTATCTGCTGCATGCATGTAGGGGAAATCAAAGGGCTACGGTACTCCATAATTACTTTCCATAGCACAGCAGTTGGATGCAGAGTATGTGAAGTGTGTCTGATAAAGAGTGCATGAGAGGCTTGATACAGAATTCCCTGTACTGTACTGTAGAGAACTTTCCTGTATGTAGTAAATAGTTTCAAGTTTTATTAGTCGTATGTACAGGATACACATGGTATAAACTGTCCAACAAAATGCTTACTTGCAGGTTCCTTCTCGACAATACAACAACAATAAGAAATAATACAAGATAGGAATACGAACATAAGTAAATGGCTCAGTAGAATAGAATAAACATCTAAGCATAATTATAATACAAGGAGGAATAGTTTATAGTCCATATTTACACGTATATTGGGGAAGGGGGGATTGGGAGGAAAGTGTTTAAATTGTGTAGTATTTTGCAATAATAATAAGAGTCTGGTAGCAGCAGTTGTGATGTGTGTACAGCATGAATGTATATATGTGTGTGTATGTGTGTGTGTGTGTGAATGTGTTTGTGTGAGTGAGTGCATGTGTGCTTAGGTGCGGAGAGTCAGAGCAGGTGGTCAGTCCAGTTCAAGTGTTCAGCAGTCTGATGGCTTGTAGAGAGAAACTGTCTCTGAACCTGTTGGTATCAGACTTCATACTCCAATACCGTCTGCCCAATGGTAAGGGAGTGAACAGCTCGTGGCTGGGGTGTGTGGGGTCCTTGATGATGCTGTGGGCTTCCTCAGGCACCATAGACTTCCTGGATGGGTGGTAGGATGGTCCCAGTGATGTACTGGGCCATCTTCACCACCCGCTGGAGGACCTTGCAGTCGTGGACGGAGCAATTCCCATATCAGGCCATGATGTAACCGGTCAGGACGCTCTCGATGGTGCAGCGGTAGTATTTGGAGAGGACCAGGGGTGGGAAGCCAAATTTCTTCAGCCGCCTTAGGAAGTAGAGATGCTGTTGCGCCCTCTTGACAAGAGTGGTGGTGTTATTGGTCCATGACAAGTCCTGAGTGATGTGGACGCCGAGGAACTTAAAACTGTTGACTCTCTCTACTACAGTCCTGTTGATGTGGATATATACAGAGCGTACTGTACTGTATGCCAGCTGAGGCCCAGTGACTGTCTGTCTACTGCTCCATGCTGTACGCTGCTGTGCGTGTGGCTCCCCAGAGTGAGGAATGAGTGTTCTCTAGGGCCATATTAACTATAATGGAAACAATGATGTGGAATGAGCTCTATAAACCCCTACTCACCTTGAAACTTCAGTCTGCTCCACTCCAAAATCTGTCATGGCTCTGAGTCTATTCTGCTCAGTGCGGTGCTCTGTGCGGTGCTCTGTGCGGTGCTCTGTGGGGTGCTCTGTGGGGTGCTCTGTGCGGTGCTCTGTGGGGTGCTCTGTGGGGTGCTCTGTGCGGTGCTCTGTGGGGTGCTCTGTGCGGTGCTCTGTATTTCATTACTTCAACAACGGACTGTGGCATAGCCATTGAGATGTTGTTTCTGTCATGTATTTATGTCCCCAGACTACACTATAATAGATATCGTAGTATCAAACTGCAGCATCAAACCGTTTCCTCATCACTCATGACTTGGGACTCAAGATATGAAACTATTGCAAAACATTATTTTGCAACACTGCTACAGGATTCATTAAAGGCCCTGTGCAGACAAAAATGTGATTTTCCTGTGTTTTATGTATATTTCCACACTATGAGGTTGGAATAATACTGTGAAAGTGTGAAAATTATGATAATGCCCTTTTAGAGTAAGACCTGTTTGAAAAGACCGCATGCTCCAAACCTTTTTGCCAATAACACTACATTTTCTGTTTTCCCCTCCCCACTCAGACCACTCCCAGACAGTCCTAGCAAAGAAGCTATTTTTTTTTCTTTTTGACCATTTTAACCTGTTAAACTATCCCCCCCCTCCCCCACCAAAAGTGCACACATTTAGTATGCATGGAAAGAGAACACCCTGATGGTCATTGTAAAGCAATGCATACCTTTACATTTACATTTACATTTTAGTCATTTAGCAGACGCTCTTATCCAGAGCGACTTACAGTTAGTGAGTGCATACATTTTTCATACTGGCCACATTACCTTGTATGAATCCGCCACATGCGGCGTTAAGTCTGAAGTTTCCTCACCTGTCTGTGTCTTATTTTTTTAACTTGAAAGCCCTGATTGCTAAGGTCATTTTAAGATGTCAGGCTTGAAAATCCGTTCAGACATTTTGGCACAGTGACTCACTACCCAAACCAGACGCAACTTGTTTGAAGTGGCCAAAAGATGTCACGTAATTGCTATCTAGTGGAGGAACTGGGAATCAGACAGGGGATATATTTACATCAATGGATAGGTAGAGACTTCTCCTCATATGTATATCATTCATGTAAGAGGAAAAATGAAAACAGCTATACACTTCAGTGTTTTTGGGCCTGCTGTATTTCTGGCTCTGTAGTCACATTGTTTCTGACACCTTTTTCAGAATCCCACAGTTCTTACCTTTCTAACAGTACTAAGCATGTGTTTGTAGGACCTATCATTTTGAAACCGAAATTTACTTTATGAGGGTAGTATACAATATTGCAATTATTATGCGTTGTTTAGAAAATTCCACCAGAGGGGTTGAGAGTTTATCAGGTGAATTGAAAACAATCACAGTAAGGTACTTCATTGTTACCCAGAAATGAGTTGATATTGAGATAAAAACGGCTGCATTGGACCTTTAATATGACAGTGCATCATTCCATCAAAACGTCCCCTTATGTAAAAGTTCAAGTCAAGGGCTAGACACACATTACTACCTAACTGACTGAGTCTCATCAGGCCTGAGTAATAGGAGGTCATTCATATAATAGTGTTTGTTAATTCAGTTTAAGCAGACAAATGCTTGAACAGGCAAATGTATCCTTGGATAAATTACACCTTCAAACAGTGTGTCCAATAGTTGGCCACTGGAGAGCTGTGCCAAAGAGAGAAGAATCCCAGGAGTGGGGTTATCAATCAGGACTAATGAGTGAGGCAAAGTGACCAGACCAAATCATTTGCATAGTAATGCCTCCAACAATGTGTCTGGCAGTGGCTGGGCCTGCCATGGCTGAGAGGGCCTAGTATCGACCGTCTCTTCACAGCCCGGGACAAGAGGAGTGTTCCAGGAGTCCAGAACAGCACACAGCCTTCGATCCTACACTTTTTCAACCCTCCATTAATCAATCAGGGAAAAAATTAGGCACCCAACCAGCTAACCAATCGATCTATTTGTCTGTGATGGTGCGAGGGAGGGGTTTGGGTATGTGATGGGGTTGTTTTGAATGAAGAACGGGGAGTGCGGAGGTAAGAAGACAAAGCTTTGGAAGAATCATAGATATGGGTGGATAACTAAAGAAATACTGTTCGAAAAGGTTATCGAGAAGATGAATAACTTCAGTGGTACCATTGGAGAGAGAAGAGAAAATATTATTTTCTCCTAAATGAGCCGAGACTTTTCAGTGCCTTTCTGCCTCGCTTCCATGATCCCAATCACACAAGACTGAGCTGGCCCTCCCAACGAATAACAAACACATTACCCAGCATGCCATTTGTTTGGTGTCCTTCAGCAGCGAGCCAGCTGACTCATTATTTAGCTTCTGTGGAGGACATGTGTATCCTCTCTGCCCCTGGAAGTGGGACAAACAAACACAAACAGACCCACTGACTAAGTGCGTCAAACTTATTTTTTCTTCAAACCCAGTGTTATGAGGATGGAAGAGAAAGAGAGATCCCGCAGGAATGATGAGGATGACTCATCCACTAGTGTACATCTGAGTCCCATTAACTCATGTCTGCTCATTAATATTGTTACCTAAAGATAGGGCCAATAAAGTAACAGATGAATGTCTCTCTACCCCCAGGACATCTGCTTATTGTCTCCACAGCAGAGGAGGCTGGTGGGAGGAGCTATAGGAGGACGGGCTCATTGTAATGGCTGGAATGGTATAAATGGAACGGCATCAAACACATCGAATATATGGAAACTCCATTCCATCCATTAAAATGAGCCCTTCCTCCTATACATCCTCCCACCAGCCTCCACTGCTCCACACTGCAATGACACCAGTGGAACCAGTGGAGAGAGAGAGTTCATCGGAGGTGAGTGAAACATTGTCTCTGTGTCATGTGTCTGTGTGTGTTGGCCCACTTGTGTTATTTTCCCAGTGTGTCTCCATCTCCTCCTGGCAGCCATACTTCTGTGTGTTGGCCTGGGATGAAGAGGAGCCTCTGTTCTCCTACACCTCTCTGTCGCTGTGTCCATCCCTGCATCATCTCTCCACCTCTCCCTGCTGATCTACAGTACAGCAGGCAGGCTGGCTGTAAACGGTATCCTTTTAGGGCCATGAGGCTTTTGGCGCTTTGACGCAGGCGGGACACTTGACTTGACAAGGTTCTTTAACAACAGGAATGGCTTGCCAACCAGTCCACTCGCACAAAGTCAGATACAATGCAGAATACTGAGTGGAGTGAAACTGCTGCTTGCATTGCTGACTTTCCATCCTCAAACTTTCACCTTATTCTCTCCCCTCTCTCTCTCTCTCTCTCTCTCTCTCTCTCTCTCTCTCTCTCTCTCTCTCTCTCTCTCTCTCTCTCTCTCTCTATGATACAATGACTATGAGGTTCAAGTGCAGCATGTCAGCTTTAATTTGAGGGTATTTTCATCCATATCGGGTGAACCGTTTAGAAATTACAACACAGTCCCCCCATTTTAGGGGACCAAAAGTATTGGGAAAAATGCACTTATATGTGTATTACAGTTTTTCTCAATTGCTAAAACACAATTTCTGAAACCTTGCTCCATTTCCTGAAAACATTAAACACAAAACCTCATCTTCAAGCACTATTTACAAAACCTCTGACTCCTCTCGCAAAAAATGAAACATTTGCCTCAAAACAGTTTTACCTGTGTTCAAAATCAAACATTGCTCTCAAATCATAAACAAAGTTATCAAAATGATATACACTCTCAAGCAGTCAGTAAACAATACACCGAAAAATAGAAAACACATTGTTCAAAACATACAGTTCTCAGGGAGAAGTACATTTTTAATCTCAAAACAAATTTCATATTTTTCCGTCATTGTCTTTTGATGAACGAAAACATGTTCTATCATAGTAGCTCAAAATTGATCAGAAATTACTACTCTGCTTTGCTCTTTGCAATTTTGTTTTTTGTTCTTCCTCCTCCTTGTACCCCTATTTTTACGGTACTGTACCCTGCATCTCACAAACTTGTCCTTTGTCTCTGTGATATTGTAATTCTTGTTCTTTGTTGATATGAACCTGCAACCAGTCAAAATCTATTGAGCAGTCAGTACTGTTAACAAATGGAAAGCACAATGTTCAGGACCATACAATTTGTCCATTGTACAGTATACTGCCTACAATGCACTGTACTACAGTATACAATACTAAAAGGGACAAAAATCAAAGGAGTAAACATGTGATCAATGTGCTTCTTCTTGTCTTTGGGCTGGGTCAGGCCAGAGCACTTCGTCGACATCACAAGCAATATTGTCCCTCCTGAGGCAACGGGGGAAGAAGCCTCTTGTGTGCCGTATCCAGCCCTGACATGATTCCTCACCTATATCACCACAGGGTAAATCCATGGCTTGCAGCAGATTTACTCTGGTGTAGGGTTGTCTATCATACACTTTCCATCTCCAAGAGGAGAAAAACTCGGATTCAGGAAAGGCGAGTATGGAGGGAGGTACAAGTTCATAAACTGCCCATTGATGTTAAACCATTCCCTTACCTGAGCAGCTCGGTGGAAACTGACATTGTGCCACACTATCACATAGGTGGGAATGGGATTCTCATTTAGCTCTTGACCCTGCTGCTCTTGAACATGCTGCTCAAATAAAATATATATTAGATTGGCAATAAATCTTAGAAGGTGCTGGGTGTTATATGGCCCAATTGTAACATGGTGATGTAGAACACCATGGTTGCTGATAGCAGCACAGATTGTGACATTGCCACCTCGTTGACCAGGGACTTCAACAATGGCCCGCTGTCCAATCATGTTTGGGCCTCTCCTTCTCCTCTTTGTTAGATTGAAGCCTGCTTCATCAACAAAGATGAACTCATGGGGTCTGTCTAAGGATTCCAAGTCAAATATTGTCTGTGTAGAAATACAATATACTGTATGTAGGATTTTGTAAGTCGTACAGAGACAGTGCTATACTGTAGAGTAAAATTAGGCCTACTGTATGCACTTCTGATTCACATACATTGTATGTACTGAAGAGTAATGTAATTTACTGTAATGTCATTCACATAGTATGTGTTAGTACTGTAGACAATCTGGATTACAGTAAATGTTTCTGAATGTACACTTACTTGCACATACTGAACTTGCACATACTGAGCTCGCAGTTCTTTCACCCTTGGTGAGTTGTGCTCAAAAGGTACTCATGGTCTATGACTGTTGCTCGAATTTCATCAGATATTTCCACTCTTTGTCTTCCTCTTCGTCCTCCTCTTCCTCTTTCTTGCCCTCCTCCTCCTCATCGCCCACCTCGCATACGCACTCGTCCTCGTCCTCTCACATTGTTTCTTCTATCCATTCTCAGACTTTCTCCTTCCCACCTTCAACAACCCGTTTGCTCTCTGAACTGGCGTATATTGGTTGTGTCGCATCATTTGAAACAGGTTAAATCAATTTTGAGTGTTTGTGTTCAATCAATGACATGTGTTCTCTATTTGTATTCGATTGTTGCCACTTGTGTTTACCAGTATGGATGACATGTGCATTAGAGTGCAGAATGTGTTTTGAGAATGAGAATGTGTTTATAGTTTTGCTGAAAAGTCTAAGTGAGATCTGCAAATTGTGTTTTACCATGTGAAATGGTTTAAGGTATTGACAACAGACTGCATAATTAGCTAAATGAGTCCAGGCAACTGAGAACTTTGTTCAGCCATGTCACGATCGTTACATGATGAAGCGGACCAAGGCGCAGCGTGATATGCGTACATTCTTTTATTTCAGTACACAACACGAACCAAAACAACAAAACAAACGATACGTGAAGTCCTGGGTTGAACACAAACCTTCCGGAACAATATCCCACAATAAACATGTGCCAACAGGCTGCATAAGTATGGTACCCAATCAGAGACAACGAGCTACAGCTGTCTCTGATTGGGAACCACCCTGGCCAACATAGAAATACACGAACTAGAATGAAAAACATAGAAAACTAAACAAGGAAAATCCACACCCTGGCTCAACATTTAATAGTCCCCAGAGCCAGGGCGTGACAGTACCCCCCCCCCCCCCCAAAGGCGCGGACTGCGACCGCGCCAACCAAACACAACAGGGGAGGGGCCGGGTGGGCATTCCGCCTCGGAGGCGGATCCGGCTCCGGGCGTGACCACCACTCTATCTCTACCCCCCCGTAGCGCCCCTGGTCTGGACCGGCCCCGCTGGCCGGAGCTGGACTGAACACCGGTGGAGCGGATAGCTCTGGCTCCGGCGTGGAGCAGCTGACCGGTGCCGGACAAGGCACCGGTGGAACAGGCACGGACCGTGCCGGACTGACGACGCGCACCACTGGCTTGGTGCGGGGAGCAGGAACGGGCCGGACCGGGCTGACGACGCGCACCATTGGCTTGGTTTGGGGAGCAGGAACGGGCCAGACCGGGCTGACGACGCGCACCATTGGCTTGGTGCGGGGAGCAGGAACGGGCCGGACCGGGCTGACAACGCGCACCACTGGCTTGGTGCGGGGAGCAGGAACGGGCCGGACCGGGCTGACGACGCGCACCACTGGCTTGGTGCGGGGAGCAGGAACGGACCGGACCGGGCTGACGACGCGCACCACTGTCTTGGTGCGGGGAGCAGGAACAGGCCGGACCAGTCTGGCGATGCACACCACTGGCTTGGTGCGGGGAGCAGGAACAGGCCGGACCGGGCTGACGACGCGCACCACTGGCTTGGTGCGGGGAGCAGGAACATGCCGGACCGGGCTGACGACGCGCACCACAGGCTTAGTGCGGGGAGCAGGAACGGGCCTGACCGTACTGGGAACACACCCCACTGGCCTTGTGCGGGAATCAGGAACAGGCCGGACCGGACTGGTGACACACACCACTTGCTTGGTGTGAGGAGCATGTTGATGAGCATGTTGATGAGTAAGTTAAGAAAGTAAGAATTAAAATTGACTTATTTTATAGGAATAGGTCATGCCTTTCATTAACCTCTTAAGGATCGGACCCTTTTTTTTCAATTTTCTCTGAAAATGACATACCCAAATCTAACTGCCTGTAGCTCAAGACCTGAAGTAAGGATAAGCATATTCTTGATACAATTTGAAAGGAAACACTTTGACGTTTGTGGAAATTTGAAATTGATGTAGGGGAGTATAACACATTAGATCTGGTAAACGATAATACAAACAAAAAAACATGCATTTTCTATTTAGTTTTTTGTTCCATCATCTTTGAAATGCAAGAGAAAGACAACAATATAATATTGCAGTTTAGGCGCAATTTAGATTTTGGCCACTAGATGTGCCGAATTGGTCAATTGATGCATTTTCAAGTACATAACTATAGAGAACATACAAAAATTATATAGTATTACAAAATGTAAGTTTACACACTCCCAGGAATGTCATACATGATGGATCATTAGCTTATACACTAACTTTCACACATCTAGATGGCCGGGCGGGGTGGGTGTGGAGCCAGAGACAGCAAGGGTTCAAACTGTAGAACCCAGTTCCTACATTTGAATATAAAAATGGATTTTATCAAACAAAACTATGCTACATTTTATCTATGGGACCCTCAGGATGACAAATCAGAGCAAGATTACTGAATGTAAGTACATTATTTACCTTCAGAGGTGAATGTATCAAACCAGTTGCCATGATACGTTTTTGTTGTTGTGCACTCTCCTCAAACAATAGCATGGTATTTTTTCACTGTAATAGCTACTGTAAAAATCGACAGTGCAGTTAGATTAACAAGAATTTGTCCTGGAAAATGTGCTGTTACTTACAACAGTCATGATAATCACATTAGCGCACGTTAGCTGAACCGTCCCGTATACGGGACAAGAATCCCGTAGAGGTTAAATAGCAGAAAACAAATTCTTCAGTCGTAATTCATACTGGTTATAGACTATGGCGATATTGTCTATATGAATGCAGCTGCCACTGTATTGAAGCCATTGGATGCAGTTTATCATAGCACACTATGCTTTATTACGAGCGATAGGTTCAGTACACATCACTGCATTCTGTATCAGGACATAGGCTGGCTCTCTCTGAAGTCTCGTAGATCGATGCATTGCATTATTTTTGTTTATAAAGCCCTCCTGCATAAACTTCCACTGTACCTTACTTCATTGCTAAAGGACAATACCACTCAAACTATATTTTGTTATTTGTTTCATTAGTCCGCTGTTGATACAGCCCCAAAATGTTTTGCATGTCAGCAATCAGATTTTAAAGATATAGAACTTTCAGAATACAGAAAGTGTCACAGTATGATGGGTTTTGGATCATATGCAGGCCTGATCACTGGATTGGACCTGGTCTAGAACAATGGATGGCACAACAACGTATGACAGAGGATAGGGTCAGAATGCAAAAGTCCAGAAATCAGAATATCTGTTAGTTCCTAACCTAACATTTCGGCTGTAAATGTAATAAGAGCTGTGTAGAAAACGCATTGGTCAAATCTAATATCTTAGCAGGCAATGTTCTTTTGGAATAGTCTGGAGAGATGTACCATTTTCCTCTGCGAGAATACTCATAACAGATGTTTTTGCTTGAAGTGGTTTGAAGAGGAGGCATTTTATCCAGCTCAAATGTTTTGGAATCAAACAATATCTGATAAAATTATTTGGAAGCCTTAAACTAAAATATTCATGGAATCCACAAGAAGGCGTCCGGTGGAGAAACTATCTCTAAATAGGTCATAGATTTTTCACATATTCTCTTTGCTGTTGTTAAAGCCAAGAGAAACTTCTAATACGATGTCACTTCCTTTACTTTTTTCCAGTTTCTTTCTGCATTGCCACATCTGGTAAGGCTTTCTCACTGTAATCTTACGGCTCACACAGACCTGCTCTGCATCAGAATAGGACTCCTCGGACCCCCCCATACACACTACCACTCCTTTCTCTTTCTCCTATATACTACACACCTTAGGCCCTACACTTCTCCCCCATCCCCCAAACACACTACAGTACCCCAGAGTATGTCATATGTGATTGTGAACACACACACTGATATGCAAGATCACATCCACATGCACACACACTCACTACAGCACCCCACTGAGTCTGTCATTTGAGCACAGTGTGGCAGTAACAGGCAGAGAGGAGAGCAGAGCACATGGCCCTGGTGCTCAGAGTGAGGTAATACTGCTGATGAGACCCAGGGAGGCGGGCAGGCAAGCAGGCAGCTCAGAGCGGGGGAGAGGACTAGATATCTGGAGCCTGCCATAGACTCTGGCAATCTGCTCTATGCTTCTGTCAGAGGAACGAATAAGAGGAAAGAGAAGAAAGAGAGGCTTAGTTTGAGAGAAAGAGAAACCGAAATGTGGGACAGTTACCCGAAAGAATAGAGTGAAATAGGATAGAGATATGAGTTTTATCTTTAGAAAGAGGATCTGAAGAACAAAATAGAGAGATCCTGAAGATAAAACGGTCAATTGAGAGGAAGTAAGAAGACCAAATTAGAGAAAGACAGAAAAAGAGATGGAAAAATAGGAATGTGAGAGATACAATAACAGAGAGATAGATGTACTGTGAACAACTTCCACCTCCAGTGTGTGTGAGAGCGAGGGAGTGGAAGTGAGAGAGTAAAACAAAATAAAAATAAATTCCCCCTAGGGTCATGCTGGCCTGAAAAGGAAATAGCATCCAACTTGGGTCAAGAGTGTCTGCTAAATGAACTAAATGTAAATGTACTGTATATGTAAAAATGAACAATTACAAAGCATCTGTAGAACTCTGAAATATCGAGTTCCAGCTCTGTGCTTCTCCAGTTGGCCCTCACACCTGCAACCCTGTACATGTGACTATTAAACAATCTGAATCTGAATCTGCCTCTCTGACAGAAAGCAGATAGAGCACATGGCCTCACACATCACCATCCACCGTCCACCATTCACTATCCATCATCCAACGTCCACCGTCCACCATTCACCATTCATCATCCACCATCCACCATCCACCCTGCCTTCCTACAGCCAGACGTTTATCCACCCTACGAGGCCTGCTCCTTTCTCCACTGTTCCACACTATTTTCCTTGTCTCAGGGTTGTGAGAAGCTCCGTGGCGACTCGGTGGAATGACGCCTGCCTCGCTTGCAGTATCACATGTGACTGATCGCCTATTTGCACCCAGTAGTTGAACGGTGCTTTGGAAACCGTGTCTCCATACCTTTGATTGGGGCTACATCTGGCAGAGGTACTGTTTGGATGTGAGTTGCAGCGTTTGAATGGAACACCATATTTGGCGTGAGTTATGACAACGTTTAGTGCGGGTGTAAATATTAGGAGAGGTTTGTGATGTATGCCGGAGAGCAGATCCTCCCTGCAGTAGGGCAGAGAGAGAGAGAGAGAGAGAGAGAGAGAGAGAGAGAGAGAGAGAGAGAGAGAGTTAGAGAGTTAGAGAGTTAGAGAGTTAGAGAGTTAGAGAGAGAGAGTTAGAGAGAGAGAGAGAGAGAGAGAGAGAGAGAGAGAGAGAGAGAGAGAGGCTGCTTTGCTCATAAAATCCCTTGGGGGGCCTTTTTGCCGTTAGAGCTGGCTAGAAGCTGCTTCCTGGTGTCTGTGCCATTCCAAGTTCCCTAATGATTTGGACTCGGCCACAGCTAACTAGCATTGTGTAATTATTTCCAGCCAATGGGTGAGCTCAACTAACCAACATCACTATGTGGAGTTATTAATCCAACACACATGTTGAGAGGACATGAATATGAATGTCACAGCTGGTTCCATGTATTATCTCTAAGCCTGAAGACACCGCTGTCATCATCAGATACATACTTTGAATCTGATGCATATTCAAAAGTTGAAAACAGAGATGTAGCTACACACGGAGAGGCAGATTTTGAACGACACCTCAGAGATGACACCAACCAGCAGAAGCTTCTAGAGGACTGACAGCTTGATGAATGTGTGTGCACGTGCTCGCATGTGTGCGTGTGTGTGCATGTGTTGAAAAGGATTGTATAGCTCATAAGACTGTGCTGCAATGTGTGTGTGTGTGCATACTTCCATACGTGCACGTGTGAGTGAAAGCATAGTGAATGGACACACATGGCACACACTCGTAATGCACGGGCCCTGAAATTCATAAAGCCCACAGTGGAATCCAGATAATCTCAGCAGGTCTCCAGCTCCCCCCACTGACAGCCCACCAGAGGCTAGGGGCGACTGACCCCTCTGCAGGGCACTGAGCTACACACTGGAGCTTTTTTTCATTATTATAATTCTAATCTAGAGCATGTTTTGATCAGAGGAGGCTGGTGGGAGGAACTGTAGGGGGACGGGCTCGTTATAATGGCTGGAATGGATCAAATGTAACAGAGTCAAACGTGGTTTCCATATGTTTGATGTGTCTGATGCTGTTCCATTGATTCCATTCCAGCCATTACAATGAGCCCATCATCCTAAGCTCCTCCCACCAACCTCCTCTGGTTTTGATAGACACACAATCATGGGAAAATAACTCTCTGGTATGTAGGACTGGAGATGGAGCTTGAAACGGTGAGAGGTTTAACATGATACAGCTGTGAGGTGAGTGGAGTGTCAGTTTGGTGAAAGTGAAATGATTTGGTAAGGGATTTATGGGCTAGACTGTGTGAGACAGACAACTGTCACGTCAATGCAATTACTGATGGATTTGTAAACATAACAGTCAAGCCAGTAAATCATTTACTACACAAAGTTTGAGTCAACAAGTTAACAGATGGTCACATACTTCAAACACTTGGTCAACGTGTGAGAAAGAGTCCATCACTTACCCCAAAGCCTTTTCTCCCTAGCACTCTTCCAGAATACATCCCAAGCCTTGTTGGTAGAGACTTTCACGTGCTCACTGAAGGACCTCCGCAGTGGGGTTTTCACAGTATGAGCCATATTCCATGTGTCCTGTTCTCCCCCTGAAAAACCTCTGCACCTCTGCTAGTCACTCACTCCTCTCTGGATCCATCGGGGTGAAAAGCTCCTGCGAGTTAGTCAGTCAGTCAGTCCGTCCACCAAGTCCACCAGAGAGAGAGCGCTCTAAGGAAAGAGAGAAGTTCCTTTCGCAGGGCTGACACTTGATGCAGAAAGTCTGCATGCAATTTGTGAACACCCTCCTCCTCCAGTGTGTGTGAGAGCGAGGGAGTGGAAGTGAGAGAGTAAAACAAAATAAAAAACATTTCCCCCTAGGGTCATGCTGGCCTGAAAAGGAAATAGCATCCAACTTGGGTCAAGAGTGTCTGCTAAATGAACTAAATGTAAATGTACTGTATATGTAAAAATGAACAATTGCAAAGCATCTGTAGCTCAGCTGGTAGAGCACGGCGCTTGTAACGCCAAGGTAGTGGGTTTGATCCCCGGGACCACCCATACACAAAAATTTATGCACGCATGACTGTAAGTCGCTTTGGATAAAAGCGTCTGCTAAATGGCATATTATTATTATTATTATTATGTTGAGTATTACTCTAATGAGCTTCGACCCAAAACAAGGCCAATAGTAATATCCAGTGTGCTTTGCAATTCAACATTTGTAACCGTTACTGAGAATGTTGTTGCTGTTCAGGCCGGCTACTTGCAAATGTATTTCTGTATTTTAAAATACAATATACATGTATTTTAATTAAATACATTTCAAAATAGAAGTATTTAGTAGTTTATTTTGATACATTGATCTTTATGGTATTTTGTAATTTTATTTTGTAATTGTATTTTGTAACTTTTGCCCATCTCATCCCTGCCCATGCACATACATAAACATGCATGCACACTTGCATACACACACACACACACACACACACACACACACACACACACACACACTGCAACAATTAATTTACACACTTATTCCTCTCTTAGACACGAAGATAAATATGTTATGGACGGTGAGTTAAACCACGGGATAGGGAAATAGACTGAGTATTCTCCCCACACTTCCTTCTTATTTTCATTAGAGGAGTTCAAAGAGGAAGTATTTCGTGCTTTTGAGCTGACAGACCACATAGCAGACATATCTTACCCTGGCAACACAAATAACATAACGACAACAAACACAATAACGCTGCATGCAACTTTGTCAAACTTAGTGCATGATGCTCAGAGGTTTGTATTGTCACCTTTGACCACTGATGTTTTTTATCCATATCAGCTTTTAGAATGGGCCATGTAGCAGATCCATCTTACCCTGGAAACACAAACAACATAGAGACAACATGTGCTTTGCATGAAAGCTGCATGTTACTTTATTGTGTGGCGATCAGTGGATTGTAACATTGTCACTTTTGACCATGCACAGTTGTTTTTCATCCATTTCAGCTAGATGTGCACGGAATTGTGAGGAACTGACGATTTTCCTCCTCATGACTTTAGGGCCTAGATTCAATCTGGACCGTGGAAGATCCGCGCTATAATACAATTGAAATTTAAAGGCAACGTTCCCGCGTTTGCAGAGGCTGCATTCAAGGTAAACATAGCATATGTTGGCTCAATCGAAAAATGCCTGTTGAATCTAGCCCTACATATTGATAAATGTGACAGTGCATTTGTTTGTGTTTGCATAAAGATTGTGGGATAGATTGGTATGAATGTTGGGCCATTGCTTTTGTGGTACTTGTTTGAACACATATCATCAGCAGTAATCCATACAATTATGTTAACTTCTCTTTGATGATGGGGTGGACACAACTGTCTTGATAGTTTCTCACCACCGTATGTCCACACAAATTAAAACATTAGCAATGAGTGGAAGGAATAGCCTTATTCTAACATCTCTAAATATTCCCCCACAGCACATTTGTTACACTCATCTGTGCATTTTTCTCTCTGCTCTTAAGCCATTCTCACATCCTGTTGCCAGAGCAAACATCTACTCTCCCTCCCTCCCTCCCTCCCTCACACAAACAGGCTGAGCCAAGGGGCCCTCGCTGCAGTATAGATAGAGAATGGGGGAGATAGAGGTTAGAGGGAGCAATGGGGGAGACTGAAGGGGCAGGATTCTCTTACCAGCCCAACTCCAGAGTGATGGTTGAACAGAGATCATATCACTCTGATGGCACGTGTGCCCTGCTGGCAGATACTGAGGTGATAAGAGCAACACCAGTTAAACACAAAAGCACACAGTAACATAGACCACCACCTATCACGACTCAGGATGTGACCCAGATGCAGACACAGGAGGTGGATAGTGCAGTTCTCAGATCATTTATTATAACACAGGGGCAGGTCGAGGACAGGCAGAGGATCGTAATCAGGTCAGAGTCAGGCAGGTACAGGACGGCAGGCATGCTCAGGGTCAGGGTAGGCAGAATGGTCAGAACCGGGAAAACTAGAAACCAAAAACTTGAGAAACAGGAAAACGGGAAACAGAAGACAAAGGGCTAAGAGACTGGTTTAATCCTAGACACATGAAAAGTGGGATGTATACGGAGGGTGCGGGGCAACAGAAGACAAACAGCAGAGGGGCTAAGGATTTTAGAGATGGGGAAAGGGCCGATAAAAAGGGGGGAAAGTTTACGGGACTTCACCCGGAGGGACAGATCCCGAGTGTACAGCCATACCCTCTGCCAGAGACGATAGCGGGGAGCAGGGTCCGGTGGCGGTCCGCCTGTCGCCGATACCTGGAGGTGGTCTTGAGAAGAGCGGACCAGGCTCTCTTCCAGGTACGGCGACAGCGGCGGATGAACATCTTGGCATAGGGAATGCTGACATCTTCTTCTTGCTCAAGGAAGAGCGGGGGCTGATATCTCAAGGAACACTCGAAGGGCGAAAGACCAATGGCCGAGCAGGGAAGGGTGTTGCGGGCATATTCCACCCACACGAGTTCTGGCTCCAGGTGGTGGGGTTGGCTTAGACGAGGCAACGAAGAGCCGTCTTCAGGTCCTGATTGGCTTGCTCCGACTGGCTGTTAGACTGGGGATGAAAACTGGAGGACAGGCTGGCCGACGACCCAATGAGGGTGCAGAACGCCTTCCCGAACCGGGACGAGAACTGAGGACCGCGATCAGAGACCATGCATCCGGAAGACGTCCTACTCCATGAGCTGGGCCGTCTCCTTGGGCTGAGGGTAACTTGGGAATGGGAATGAAATTGTCTGCTTTGGAAAACCTATCCACCACCGTAAGGATAGTGGTGTTGCCATCTGACGGAGGGAGACCAGTGACAAAGTCCAGGGATATATGGGACTAGGAACAGGGAGTGGTTGAAGGAGGCCAGCCGAAGCTTGCCGCAGAGTGTTATTCTGCGCACACACAGTGCAGGCGGTGACAAACTCGGAGACATAAGGAACCATGGTGGGCCACTAATAACGTTGTTGGATGAAAGCCAAGGACTGGAGAATGGGCAGAGTCCGGGACAAACATCCGGTTAGCCGGGCCCCCCCTGGGGTCCAGCCTTACGGACCCGGCTTTCTATAACACAGATGAGGCTGGCATGCTAGTTGGCTATGGCGTCATAGGATTTGGTGCCCTGGACGGTTTTCACGGAAGAATACTGCACCAAGTTAGCTAGCTGAATAAACTAGGTTAGAGTCGCTGTAGTTTAAAACAATTATAAGTTCTAAAGTGGAAGTTGGGAGAGTTATATTTGAGTGTTTCAGTGAAACGTAAGTGAAGGAGGCCCCGCTCTCTCGCTTTCCCAGATGTTTAGTTAGTTTCATTCCGATCTCCTTTGCATTATTGTAGCCTTTTTCTGTAGCCTGTCAACTATGTGTCTGTCTAACCCTGTTCTCTCCACTCTGCACAGGCCATACAAACGCTTCACACCGCATGGCTGCTGCCACTCTAATCTGGTGGTCCCTGCGCGCACGACCCACGTGGAGTTCCAGGTCTCCGGCAGCCTCTGGAACTGCCGTTCTGCGGCCAACAAGGCAGTGTTCATCTCAGCCTATACTACCCTCCAGTCCCTCGACTTCATGGCGCTGACGTAAACATGGATTACCACAGAAAACTCTGCCACTCCTACTGCTCTTTCCTCATCTGACCATGTGTTCTCGCATACCCCGAGAGCTTCTGGTCAGTGCAGCGGTGGCACAGGAATCCTCATCTCTCCCAAGTGGACACTCTCTCTTTTTCCCCTGACCCATCTGTCTATCTCCTCATTTGAATTCCATGCTGTCACAGTCACTAGCCCATTCAAGCTTAACATCCTTGTCATTTATCGCCCTCCAGGTTCCCTTGGAGAGTTTATCAATGAGCTTGACGCCTTGATAAGTTCCTTTCCTGAGGATGGCTCACCTCTCACAGTTCTGGGTGACTTTAACCTCCCTATGTCTGCCTTTGACTAATTTATCTCTGCCTCCTTCTTTCCACTCCTTTCCTCTTTTGACCTAACCCTCTCACCGTCCCCCCCTACTCACAAGGCAGGCAATACGCTTGACCTCATCTTTACTAGATGCTGTTCTTCAACTAATCTCACTGCAACTCCCCTCCAAGTCTCCGACCACTACTTTGTATCCTTTTCTCTCTCGCTCTCCTCCAACACTACTCACTCTGCCCCTACTCAGATGGTAATGTGCCGTCGCAACCTTCGCTCTCTCTCTCCCGCTACTCTCTCCTCTTCCATCCTATCATCTCTTCCCTCTGCTAAATCCTTCTCCCTCCAATCTCCTGATTATGCCTCCTCAACCCTTCTCTCCTCCATTTCTGCATCTTTTGACTCTCTATGTCCCCTATCCTCCCGGCCGGCTCGGTCCTCCCCTCCTGCTCCGTGGCTTGACGACTCATTGCGAGCTCACAGAAGAGGGCTCCGGGCAGCCGAGCGGAAATGGAGGAAAACTAGACTCACTGCGGACCTGTCCTCCTCTCTACATTCTCTTCCTCTGTTTCCGCTGCTAAAGCCACTTTCTACCACTCTAAATGTCAAGCCTCTGCCTCTAACCCTAGGAAGCTCTTTGCCACCTTCTCCTCCCTGCTGAATCCTCCGCCTCCTCCCCCTCCCTCCTCCCTCTCTGTGGATGACTTCGTCAACCATTTTGAAAAGAAGGTTGACGACATCCGATCCTCATTTATTAAGTCAAATGACATCGCTGGTCCTGCTCACACTGCCCTACCCTATGCTTTGACTTCTTTCTCCCCTCTCTCTCCAGATGTAATTTTGCGACTTGTGATGGCCGACCGCCCAACAACCTGCCCACTTGACCCTATCCCCTCCTCTCTTCTCCAGACCATTTCCGGAGACCTTCTCCCTTACCTCACCTCGCTCATCAACTCATCCTTGACCGCTGGCTATGTCCCTTCCGTCTTCAAGAGAGCGAGAGTTGCACCCCTCCTCAAAAAACCTACACTCGATCCCTCCGATGTCAACAACTACAGACCAGTATCCCTTCTTTCTTTTCTCTCCAAAACTCTTGAGCGTGCCGTCTCTAGCCAACTCTCCTGCTATCTCTCTCAGAATGACCATCTTGATCCAAACCAGTCAGGTTTCAAGACTGGTCATTCAACTGAGACTGATCTTCTCTGTGTCACAGAGGCTCTCCGCACTGCTAAAGCTAACTCTCTCTCCTCTGCTCTTATCCTTCTAGACCTATCCGCTGCCTTTGATACTGTGAACCATCAGATCCTCCTCGCCACCCTCTCCGAGTTGGGCATCTCCGGCGCTGCTCACTCTTGGATTGCGTCCTACATGACAGGTCGCTCCTACCAGGTGGTGTGGCGAGAATCTGTCTCCACACCACGTGCTCTCACCACTGGTGTCCTATTCTCTCTATACACCAAGTCACTTGGCTCTGTCATATCCTCACATGGTCTCTCCTATCATTGCTACGCAGACAACACACAATTAATTTTCTCCTTTCCCCCTTCTGATAACCAGGTGGCGAATCGCATCTCTGCATGTCTGGCAGACATATCAGTGTGGATGTCGGATCACCACCTCAAGCTGAACCTCGGCAAGACGGAGCTGTTCTTCCTCCCGGGGAAGGACTGCCCGCTCCATGATCTCGCCATCATGGTTGACAACTCCATTGTGTCCTCCTCCTAGAGTGCAAAGAACCTTGGCGTGACCCTGGACAACACCCTGTCGTTCTCCGCTAACATCAAAGCGGTGACCCGATCCTGCAGGTTCATGCTCTACAACATTCGCAGAGTACGACCCTACCTTACACAGAAAGCGGCACAGATCCTAATCCAGGCACTTGTCATCTCCCGTCTGGATTACTGCAACTCACTGTTGGCTGGGCTCCCTGCCTGTGCCATTAAACCCCTACAACTCATCCAGAGCGCTGCAGCCCGTCTGGTGTTCAACCTTCCCAAGTTCTCTCATGTCACCCCGCTCCTCCGCACACTCCACTGGCTTCCAGTTGAGTCTTGCATCTACTACAAGACCATGGTGCTTGTCTACGGAGCTGTGAGGGGAACGGCACCTCCTTACATTCAGGCTCTGATCAGACCCTACACCCAAACGAGGGCACTACGTTCATCCACCTCTGGCCTGCTAGCTCCCCTACCTCTACGGAAGCACAGTTCCTGCTCAGCCCAGTCAAAGCTATTCGCTGCTCTGGTACCCCAATGGTGGAACAAGCTCCCCCACAATGCCAGGACAGCGGAGTCACTGACCACCTTCCGGAGACACTTGAAACCCTACCTCTTTAAGGAATACCTAGAATAGTATAAAGTAATCCTTCTTCCCCCACCCCCCATAAAAAAAATGTGTAAGTCGCTCTGGATAAGAGCGTCTGCTAAATGATGTAAATGTAAATGTAAATGAGTGCAGCCACCAGACAGGAGGTAGGGAGGATCGTCTCGGGGTCAGAAGGTGTAGCAGTGGGGCAATAAAGGCGTGAGAGCGCATCAGGTTTCACATTCTTGGAACCAGGGCGGTAGGAGATAGTGAAATTAAAACGAGTGAATAACAGGGCCCATCGAGCCTGCCTTGAGTTGAGGCGCTTGGCGGTGCAGAGATATTCCAGGTACTTATAGTCAGGCCACACTAAGAATGGATGTTCCACCCCCTCTAACCAGTGCCTCCACTCCTCCAATGCCATCTTAACCGCGAGTAGCTCTCGATTTCCCATGTCATAGTTCCTCTCAGCGGGGTTAAAACGATGGGAAAGGAAGGCGTAGGAATGCAGCTTTTGGTCCTTGGCAGAACGCTGGGACAGGATGGCCCCCACACCGACGTCCGAGGCGTAGACCTCCACAACGAACTGACAGGACGGGTCCGGATGGATTAAGATGGGAGCTGTAATGAATTGGTACTTGAGGTATGAGAACGCCCATTCAGCTGCTGGAGACCACGTGAAAGGAAACTTGGGAGAGGTGAGTGCTGAGAAGGGGGAAGCCAGGGTGCTGTAACCCCAGATGAAGCGGCAGTAAAAATGAGCAAACCCCAGAAAACTTTGCAGCTGCACTCTGGATGTGGGTTTAGGCCAATCCACCACCGCTCTCACCACCTTATCTGAATATTTCCTGCAGCGATGACATATCCTAGGAAGGAGATGGTGGAGCGATAGAATTCACATTTCTCAGCTTTAACGAAAAGCTGGTTCTCCAGGAGACGGTGGAGGACCTGTCGAACGTGGAGGACGTGCTCTTGAGCTGAACGGGAAAAAACAAGGATGTCGTCGAGGTAGACAAACACGAACCGGTTCAACATGTCATGGAGCACATCGTTGACCAAGACCTGGAACACTGCGGAAGCGTTGGTCAGTCCAAATGGCATGACAAGGTACTTGTAGTGCCCGCTAGCCATGTTAAAGGCTGTCTTCCATTTGTCTCCTTCCCGTATCTGAACCAGATGGTAGGCATTCCGAAGGTCCAACTTCGAGAAGATGGTAGCCCCTGGATTGTCTCAAAAGACGAAGGAGATGAGTGGTAGCGGGTAACTTTTTTAAACCGTAATATCATTAAGGCCCCGGTAATCGATACATGGACGCAGGGTTTTGTCCTTCTTCTCCACAAAGAAGAACCCGGCTCCGGCAGGGGAGGCAGATGGACGAATACTCCCTGCAGCAAGAGAGTCCTCAATGTACCTTTCAATCGTCTTGGTCTCCGGACCCGACAGGGTATAAATCTGCCCCCGAGGCAGTGTTGTGCCCAGGAGAAGGTCGATAGCGCAATTGTAGGGTTGATTCAGAGGGATAGATGTGGCACAAGCCTTGTTGAAAACCTCCTGGAGGTCCTGGTACTCCGCGGGAATGGCGGAGAGATCCGAGGCCTTTCCCAAGCCCGCAGAAAGACGTTCCGGGGCAGGTTGCGCTGACTTTAGACAATGCGCGTGGCAGATTGGGCTCCAACCCATGATAGATCCAGCAGCCCAGTCGATGAGGGGATTGTGCCTCTGGAGCCATGAAAACTCCAAAACCACGGATACATAAGGAGATTCGATGAGTATGAACTGCATAGACTCACTGTGATTACCCAACACTCGCAGGTTGATAGGAGCCGTATTGTGGGTAACTCTGCCAATAGAGCGCCCATCCAGCACAGTGACGTCCATGGGAAGGGAGAGGGGTTGTGTGGAGATACCCAGCTCCGACACCAGGGTAGTGTCCATAAAACTCTTGTCGGCCCCAGAGTCAATAAGCACCCAGAGAGATTTGGACGGCAGGATGGCATGAATAGGGGTACGAGTAATGGGAGATTGGAAACTCCCCGTACGGCTCTCCAGCATACTCGTACCTACTGATGAGCCTCCTTTTAATGGACAGGTAGATACGTGATGTCCTATAGTACCACAATACAGACAGCTCTTGGTGCTCAGTCTGTGCATGCATTCAACAGGAGACAATCTAGCCCTGCCCAGTTGCATGGGCTCCGGAGGTGATGAGTCGACAGCCCTCGGTGATTCCCAAGGGAACTCGGGTGACATCGGATTCTCCCGGTAATGTAGACTTTGGGAACTTCCGGGATTCCTCGGAGGCGAGGTGGGAGCCGTGGATGAGCGAGTGTGACCGGGAACAGACCTCCTCTCTCTCCTACGTTCCCGTAGCCGCCCATCGATCCGTATGGTCAAGGCTATGAGAGAGTTGAGATCCATGGGAAGCTCCCAGGCTGTGAGCTTGTCTTTAACCACCTCCGATAATCCATAAAGGAACGTGTCGAACAGAGTTTCCGGGTTCCAGGCATCTTTGGCGGCCAAAGTGCGAAAATCCACCGTGTAACCTGCCACACTACGGGAGTCTTGATGCAGTTGAATCAGCTTCCTAGCAGCCTCTCTCCTGGACAACGGAGAATGAAACACCTTTCTAACCGCCACCAAGAAGTCATCCAGACTGAGGCAAACGGTGGATTGTTGCTCCCACACCGCCGTAGCCCAGGCGAGTGCCCTCCCGGACATCAACGTTATCAGGAATGCTATCTTCGAGCGATCCGAGGGAAACTAAGAGGGCTGCAGCTCGAAGATGAGAGAGCACTGGGAGAGAAACACCTGGCATATTCCTGGATCTCCAGCGTAGCGCTCTGGAGGAGATAAACAGGGTTCTCGGGAAGCCAGGGTAGGCTGGGGAGAAGCGCCGCTGGTAGCGGGGTTACTGAGAGTCTGGGGGGTTACTGTTTGGCTTGCTGCCTGGTAGATAATCCGCGGAATTGCTCCAGCAACACAGTGAAAGCGTGGTCATGGCATCCCGCCAAGGGCTGGAGTCCTTCCATAAGGTTTTGAAGTAACTCCTCGTGTCTTCCAATGGCGGCTCCTTGGGAGGAGACAGCGTTGCGGAGCTGGACCGAGTCTGCTGGGTCAGTCATGGCCAGTTCGTACTATCACGACTCAGGATATTACACAGATGCAGACACAGGAGGCGGAAAGTACAGTTCTCAGATCATTTATTATAACGCGGGGGCAGGCAAAGGGCAGGCCGAGGACAGGCAGAGGTTCGTAATCAGATCATAGGCAGGCAGACTCAGGGCAGGCAGAATGGTCACAACCGGGAAAACTAGAAAACAAAAACATGAGAAACGGGAAAACACACTCGTAAGACCTGACAAGACAAGACGAACTGGCAACAGACAAACAGAAAGCGCAGGTATAAATACACAGGAGATAATGGGGACAAATGGGAGACACCTGGTGGGGGGTGGAGACAAGCACAAGACAGGTGAAACAGATCAGGGTGTGACACCACCAAGTGCGGTGCAAACGTTCAGAAACACTCACACTGGGCTCTGCAGTGTTAGAACGCACGCACTAGCATGCACACACACACACTCACATATACACAAACACACACACACGCACACACACACACACACACACACACACACACACACACACACACACACACACACACACACATACACACACACACACACACACACACACACACACACACACACACACACACACACACACACACACACACCAAGGCTCCATCATTGGTGGTAGGATCAGTGTTAATCTGAGCCTCCACATTGCACCCAGGGTCCAATTCTGGCAGAGAACATGATCAGCGGTCCTGTTCAGACAGACAGAAACAAGCCTGCTTCCTGTTGACTGGCTTTACAACATTTGACATCTCAGACCCCCAATTGGAGTTGGATGACTAGACACAAAGATTTGAATTTATTCAATGTTACAATTAGTTTCAGCTTTCAATCCCTTTCAAGTATTTCTCAAGCAGTTGTTGTGGTGATGGAAATGTTCGTAATAGTTTTACAACTCTTGGGGGTCCGACATGAGGCAGCTTTTGGCACATTTGTTTATGTTTCAAACGAGGCCCAAATTCATTGTTTTCCTAATGTTTCTCCAAGTACGTACTTAAATACCATTTTGGTGTGACGACTTTTCCTTTCTGGGCTTGGCCCACCATCCGTAGTCTAAGGAAATGCCAACAACAGCATGGTCCTTATTCTGAGATTGGCACAGCACTGATGGTTAGCCAATTTAACCTGGAATCACAGAGAACTTACAGTTTTTTTTGATTGCTTAAGCACGATTTTCAAAACAGGGCCCGTGTTTTCAAAACACTACACACAATTAGCACAACCACACACCCAATTAGCAAAACACTACAGATCCTTTGCAAAATTAAAAACTCTTGTAAAAACTATGCACTTCTTTTTAAAAACCACACTTTGTTACCATATGAAACACACACGTTTCACATTACTATACTCTGTTTGCACGAGTTACACTCTGCTGTGATAAACCTAAAACACTTTTAGCACTTCTACTTCCCTATGATTAGAGTAGGCTACTCTCAACAAAGTACAAATATAATGTAAATTCACCAAACACTACACAAGACCAATGTTGCAGACTGAAGAAACTCATTTATTTCTCAACACGCCCAAAATGTTGACATGGAGATTCATAATACTGTAACCAAACGTCACTTTACGTATTGTAAGTTCAAAAAAAATAAAAAAAAATAACTAGACATTGTCTCTTCGCCTAGCTGGATCTGGCCAGAGAATTTCATCAACATCGCAGGCAATGTTGTCATTAGCAAGACACCTTGGAAAGAAACGTCTTGAATGACGAATCCATCCTTGCATTGCTGCTACCTCCATCTGGTCACAGGCTTCCTCCATGGCTTGGATGAGGGGTACCTCAGCCTGGAGACGGAGATCATATACCTTCCACCGCCATGCCGAGAAAAACTATTCTATAGGGTTGAGGAATGGAGAGTATGGTGGAAGATATAGGACGGTGAAATGTGGCTGTTGCTGAAACCAGTTCTGAACCAGAGCAGAGCGGTGGAAAGACACATTGTCTCAGACAACAATGTATTGCATATGATCGATTTGATTTGCAGCTGTTATGTTGTGCAATTGGTCCAACAATGTAAGTATGAGTGCTGTGTTGTAAGGGCCCATATGGGCATGGCGGTGGAGGACCCCATTCTGTGTAATGGCTGCACAGAGTGTTATATTACCCCCACGTTGCCCTGGGACATTGACTATAGCCCTGTGGCCAATGATGTTTCTTCCCCTCCTTCGTGTTCTCGTCAGGTTGAACCCAGCCTCATCTACGTAAATGAACTCATGCTGGATCTCCTCTCCATCCATTCGTAAAACTCTCTGAAAAACAGTGTCAGGCAAAATTGTGTAGTTCAGTGTAGATCTAGTATGCATATTACAGTACAGTAAAATATTATGAGACAGTATGCAAGATCACACTGCTAAAGTGAATACATACCTCTGCATAATCATGCCGCAGTCGTTTCACCCTTTCGGAATTGCGCTCGAAAGGCACTCGATAAATTTGCTTCATTTGAATATGTTTTTTTTTTAGGATGCGTGCCAGTGTTGATGTTGAGACCTGATGGATATCGTTGAAAATGGCGTGGTTATTGACAATGTTAGCTTGGAGCTGCTTGAGTGTTATAGCATTGTTGGCCAAAACCATGTTTACTATCTCCCTCTCTTGCTGTTCTGTGAACATAGGAGGCCTTCCCCCTTGTCGTCCCTGACCCTCAATCCTATGTAGAAAAAAAAACAGTATACAATAGTACAGTAATTTCACAGGAAAAGGTAACAGAAGTGCTGATAGTGCATAGAATATAGTACTGTAAGCAGTTACTGAAACCGTGCAGATGTTTTTGATATGATGATATTTTTACAATACCTATTTTCCAGTCGAAATGTTCTCATCACACTTGCCACTGTATATCGGCTTAGATTTGGCTGTACTCGCAGTCCAGCCTCCCTCAGCGTCAGGCCGTGGTTGACAATGTGGTCAACCAGTGTTGCGCGGATCTCATTTGTCAGATTCGGTCCTCTTTGAGCACCTTCTTGTCTTCCTCTTCCTCTTCCTCTTCCTCCCCTTCCTCCTCCTCCCCCTCCTCCTCGTTCTCCTCCTCGTCCTCCTCGTTCTCCTCGTCCTCCTCGTCCTCCTCGTTCTCCTCGTTCTCCTCGTCCTCCTCCTCGTCCTCCTCGTCCTCCTCGTCCTCCTCGTTCTCCTCGTTCTCCTCGTCCTCCTCCTCGTTCTCCTCGTCGTCCTCCTCCTCCTCCTCCTCCTCCTCGTCTTACTCTTTCTCTGACTCTTTCCATTGTGCTTGAAGACCGATGAACTCACCTGCTGCTTTTTATAGTGCTTATACACCTGATTGGTGTGTCTACAATTAAGCAAACGAGTGTTTGCACACCTGATGACTGTGTTGAACCAATTGGTTGGACGGTGTGGTAATTTGACAGTCAGTGCTTTGGTATTGCAAGGACGTGACTTCATGATAGATTTTTGTGTGTAATGTATGTTAAGTGTGTTTAGTGTTTTGCAAATCACTGTGTGTAGAGTTTTGCAACAAGTGTAAGGTTGACAATGTGCTTATAGTTGTGCAAATATGGGCTGATGTTTTGCTTCTTGAGTGTAAGGTTTTGCTAATAGTGTACTACTTTTAATTTTAGTGTGTAAGCAATCCAAAAAAACTGTAATCAATGGAGGAATTATATGGTAACCTGATGGTGAAATTGCTCATAATACACTGATACAGTATGCTGTTATTTATCCCCCATATCGTACAGTATCTGTGATATGACTACAATGCAAATAGGATGTGTGGATAAGTTGTCGAAACTCTCGCCACAAAACATGGAGCTGAGGTTTCACCAATGATTGTATTGCAAAATACTCTTGTGTCCAGAGTGACATTTATAATGGCATTGTTGGAGCGCTGGCCTAGCCTGTAAATTATTGCTCCTAGCCTAGTGCTGGGCTAACCCCTAGTGCTGCACAAGCTGACATCTGGATCACATTAGGGATTTTACTACAGCCTCTCTATTGACTATTGACTGTTCCTGTGAGAAATTATCAAGTAAAGGACTTCTCATATATCTTCTTTATGGATTAACTCTCACCGGAGTGATTATTCTCTTTCCCATACTCAGTAATGGATCTACTATGGCTGCCTACCTCAGGAGAGACTGACCTACTGATAAGACAAACAACTTTGCATTACGTTGTATCCACTATCCTTCAGCCCCAAAGCAGCATAAGCATTTCAAAGTGCACATAAGTCTTCTCTTTGGAGTGGTCATCAACCAAACTGGTGAGAAGTTATAGAAACCATCATCAGTTATGTGCTTCATTCTGTTTATCATTTAAAGTAATGGTCTCTTGCTAGCTTTATCCTATAAATATTTATTAGCCTCTAACACTGACTAATTTACTACATGGAAAATGAGAGAGGGGGCCACTGGTAATCTGTGGCTTCATAAAAAATAGCGTGATGAATAGTGTTCTAATTTAGGCCTGCCATAACGTAGCTACAAGAAATCAACTAAACAAGACCCCATGCAGTTCTTACCAGCGCAATTACAGTTTTAACTAAAGTTATCATGCTTCCAAAAAGACTAATAACAAGCCTTGATTGTTAGGAGCGCTTATGCACTGGTGTGTAGTAGAGAGATATAAATAATTGAAAAGTCTTAAGAGTCTCTGTTTGGGGACAACCCACCGCCATCACATGGCTGCCCACGTCAGCTCGTAAAGAGGTCAAAGCAGTGACATGATTAATGGACTCAACTAGTGAGCCTTAGATAAATAATACACAGCCCCCCACAGCGTTGATAACGCCCCATAGGAGTGTGTTTCGGTGTGTGTGTGTGCACATTCCTGTGTGTCTATGTGTATGTGTGTTTACGCACGTGCCTGTTTATCTGTGTGTTTGCCCCACATTATCGCCACCATCCCTCAGTCGTAAACACAACGCACTAGACCTGTCAGGTGCTTGTCGAGAGAGTGCTTGAATTTCTTTATGGCTTGCCTCTGAAAGCCAGGCCTCTCCAAAGACCTGCTCGTTTATCAAGCTCCTCATCAATGGTGTTTCACTCACTGGCAAGAATTCATTTGGCTGATAATAGCCTCCTCCCGAGACTCTGCCCTATGTTCATTTGAAGGGACGGAATAAAACATGATTACTGAGAATGTGTTCTCTTCACTCTCTCTCTTTGGCTCGTCTCCTTTGCTCCTCTCTGGTCTCATGGCACTATGAAAAGCCTGGTCAATGCGGTACATGTCTGTAAACCAGCGTTCAGAGGCAACATTTTTAAATAGGTTGCTCATCCAGGAGGTGAGGTTGTTACCCAGGAGGTATCTGACATTAACTAAGCCAAGCTGTTTGATTGTTGCCAGCCAACAGATGCATCTTTCATCACATGACCTCAAAGCTCCAGATCAAATGTCCTGTAAGTGATGATCATTGCTTTTATTGATCATCTATCAAAGAGCAACCTAGTTACCTATGCCATTTATACCATATGTACGTTTCACATACATTTGAGCTTGTCAAAAACCCAACCATCATCGATTTCTAAAAGCTTTAACTTGATCTGATCTTAGGCTTTGGAGTTTTCACCTATCTACCCAATTCATCCATGTAGATCGCAACCGACTCAATCCGCCAGGACATGTACACAAGGGAAAAGAGATCTTCAAAATGGTCACGTTCAGGGACCTTTGGCCCTGTGCAGCAAAGTTAAAAGTTAATGAATCAGTCTGGTTTGGAGTGCGCTGCTCATTTTCTTTCAAATCAAATCAAATCAAATTGTATTCGTCACATACTTCATAAACAACAGGTGTGGACTAAGTACCAGTACCAAGTCTATGTGCAGGGGTACGAGGTAATTGAGGTAGAAAAGTGAAAGATAGTAACCAGTAGCAGCAGTGTATGTGATGAGTCAAAAAAAGTGAGTGCAAAAAGGGTCAATGCAGATAGTCCGGGTGGCTATTTAGTTAACTATTTAACTAACTATTTAGCAGTCTTATGGGTTGGCGGTAGAAGCTGTTCAGACTTGGTGCATTGGTACCGCTAGCCATGCAGTAGCAGAGAGAGCAGTCTATGACTTAGGTGGCTGGAGTCTTGACAATTTGACACCGCCTGGTATATAAGTCCTGGCTGGCTGGGAGCTCGGCCCCAGTGATGTATTGGGCCATCTGCACTACTCTCTGTAGCGCTTTGCGGTTAGATGCCAAGCAGTTGCCATACCAAACGGTCATGCAGCCAGTCAAGATGCTCTCAATGGCGCAGCTGTATAACAGTTGGAGGATCTGAGGGCCCATGAAACATCTTTTCAGGCTCCTGAGGGGTAAGAGGCATTGTCGTGCCCTCTTCACGACTGTGTTGCTGTGTTTGGACCATGATAGATCCTTAGTGGACACAGAGGAACTTGAAGCTCTCGACCCGCTCCACTACAGGTCCGTCGATGTGAATGGGGGTGTGCTCGGCCCTCCATTTCCTGTAGTCCACGATCAACTTCTTTGTCTTGCTGACGTTGAGGGTTGAGGTTGTTGTCCTGGAAGCACACTGCCAGGTCTTTCTGACCTCCTCCCTATAGGTTGTCTCATCGTCGTCGGTGATCATGCCTACCACCTTCGTGTCTTAGGCAAACTTAATGATGGTGTTGGAGTCGTGCATGGCCACGCAGTCGTGGGTGAACAGGGAGTACAGGACGGGACTAAGCACGCACCCCTGAGGGGCCCCCATGTTGAGGGTCAGCGTGGCAGATGTGTTGTTGCCTACCCTCACCACCTGGTGGCGTCCTGTCAGGAAGTCCAGGATCCAGTTGCAGAGGGAGGTGTTCAGTCCCAGGGTCCTTAGCTTAGTGATAAGCTTGGAGGGCACTATGGCGTTGAACGCTGAGCTGTAGTCATTGAGCATCATTCTCACGTAGAGTGCCTCTCACGTAGAAACTATTCATACCCCTTGACTTATTCCACCTTTTGTTGTGTTACAGCCTGAATTCAATATGGATTTAAAAAATGTAAAAGCTCACCCATACACACAATCCCCATAATCACAAAGTGAAAACGAGGGCATTGCGTTCATCCACCTCTGGCCTGCTGGCTCCCCTTCCTCTGCGGAAGCATAGCTCCCGCTCAGCCCAGTCAAAACTGTTCGCTGCTCTGGCACCCCAATGGTGGAACAAGCTCCCTCACGACGCCAGGACAGCGGAGTCACTCACCACCTTCCGGAGACATTTGAAACCCCACCTCTTTAAGGAATACCTGGGATAGGATAAAGTAATCCTTCTAACCCCCCCCCCCCCCCCCCAAATTGTAAAGTGGTTATCCCACTGGCTATAGGGTGAGCGCACCAATTTGTGAGTCGCTCTGGCTAAGAGCGTCTGCTAAATGACGTTAATGTGCCCTTGAGCAAGGCACTTAACCCTAATTGCTCCTGTAAGTCGCTCTGGATAAGAGCGTCTGCTAAATGACTAAAATGTAAATGTAAATGTAAAACATGTTTTTAGACATTTTTGCTAATTTATTGAAAATTAAATGCTCAGTTGGTGTGTGTGTAAGTGTGTGTGTGGTGCGGGGTTAAAGCTACGAACCCATAGGCTTGGCTCTCTCATTTTTTCTCTCACTCCCCAAACATATGGAAGAAGGTACTCTGGTCAGATGAGACTAAAATTGAGCTATATATATACAGTGGGGAAAAAAAGTATTTTGTCAGCCACCAATTGTGCAAGTTCTCCCACTTAAAAAGATGAGAGAGGCCTGTAATTTTCATCATAGGTACACGTCAACTATGACAGACAAAATGAGAAAAAGAAATCCAGAAAATCACATTGTAGGATTTTTAATGCATTTATTTGCAAATTATGGTGGAAAATAAGTATTTGGTCAATAACAAAAGTTTCTCAATACTTTGTTATATACCCTTTGTTGGCAATGACACAGGTCAAACGTTTTCTGTAAGTCTTCACAAGGTTTTCACACACTGTTGCTGGTATTTTGGCCCATTCCTCCATGCAGATCTCCTCTAGCTAGAGCAGTGATGTTTTGGGGCTGTCGCTGGGCAACACGGACTTTCAACTCCCTCCAAAGATTTTCTATGGGGTTGAGATCTGGAGACTGGCTAGGCCACTCCAGGACCTTGAAATGCTTCTTACGAAGCCACTCCTTCGTTGCCCGGGCGGTGTGTTTGGGACCATTGTCATGCTGAAAGACCCAGCCACGTTTCATCTTCAATGCCCTTGCTGATGGAAGGAGGTTTTCACAAAAAATCTCACGATACATGGCCCCATTCATTCTTTCCTTTACACGGATCAGTCGTCCTGGTCCCTTTGCAGAAAAACAGCCCCAAAGCATGATGTTTCCACCCCCATGCTTCACAGTAGGTATGGTGTTCTTTGGATGCAACTCAGCATTCTTTGTCCTCCAAACACTTTTTCAAACAAAAATTTGCATCCTGTAGCACTAACTCCAAAAAGGTTTGGGACACTGTAAAGTCCATGGAGAATAAGAGCACTTCCTCCCAGCTGCCCACTGCACTGAGGCTAGGAAACACTATCACCACCGATAAATCTACAATAATCGAGAATTTCAACAAGCATTTTGCTACGGCTGGCCATGCTTTCCACCTGGCTACCACTACCCTGGCCACCAGCTCTGCACCCTCCGCTGCAACTTGCCCATGCTCCCCCCGCTTCTCCTTCACACAAATCCAGACAGCTGATGTTCTGAAATAGCTGCAAAATCTGGACCCCTACAAATCATCTGGGCTAGACAATCTGGACCCTTTCTTTCTAAAACTAGCCGCCGAAATTGTCGCAACCCCTATTACTAGCCTGTTCAACCTCTCTTTCGTAACGTCTGAGATCCCCAGAGATTGGAAAGCTGCCACGGTCATCCCCCTCTTCAAAGGGGGTGACACTCTAGATCCAAACTGTTACAGACCCATATCCATCCTGCCCTGCCTTTCGAAAGTTTTTGAAAGCCAAGTTAACAAACAGATCACCGACCATTTCGAATCCCACCGTACCTTCTCCGCTATGCAATCCGGTTTCCGAGCTGGTCATGGGTGCGCTTCAGCCACGCTCAAGGTCCTAAACGATATTATTTACATTTACATTTTAGTCATTTAGCAGACGCTCTTATCCAGAGCGACTTACAGTTAGTGAATACATATATATATATATTTTTTATATACTGGCCCCCCGTGGGAAACGAACCCACAACCCTGGCGTTGCAACAGCCATAATCTATCAACTGAGCTACATCCCTGCCGGGCATTCCCTCCCCTACCCTGGACAACGCTGGGCCAATTGTGCGCCGCCCATGAGTCTCCCGGTAGCGGCCGGCTGCGACAGAGCCTGGATACGAACCAGGATCTCTAGTGGCACAGTTAGCACTGCGATGCAGTGCCTTAGACCACTGCGCCACTCAGGAGTGTATAACCGTGATCGATAATAGACATTACTGTGCAGCCGTCTTCATCGACCTGGCCAAGGCTTTCGACTCTGTCAACCACCGCATTCTTATTGGCAGACTAAATAGCCTTGGTTTCTCAAATGACTGCCTCGCCTGGTTCACCAACTACTTCTCAGATAGAGTTCAATGTGTCAAATCGGAGGGCCTGTTGTCTGGACCTATGGCAGTCTCTATGGGGGTGCCACAGGGTTCAATTCTTGGGCCGACTCTTTTCTCCGTGTATATCAATGATGTCACTCTTGCTGCTGGTGACTCTCAGATCCACCTCTACGCAGACGACACCATTCTGTATACATCTGGCCCTTCATTGGACACTGTGTTAACAAACCTCCAAACGAGCTTCAATGCCATACAACACTCCTTCAGTAGCCTCCAACTGCTCTTAAACACTAGTAAAACTAAATGCATGCTCTTTAACCGAACACTGCTTGCACCCGCCCACCCGACTAGAATCACTACTCTCAACGGGTCTGACCTAGAGTATGTGGACAACTACAAATACCTAGGTGTCTGGTTAGACTGAAAACTCTCCTTCCAGACTCACATTAAGAATCTCCAATCCAAAGTTAAATCTAGAATCGGTTTCCTATTTCGCAACAAAGCCTCCTTCACTCATGCTGCCAAACACTTCTATGCTCGCTTCGAGGCAAGCAACACTGAAGCATGCATGAGAGCACCAGCTGTTCCGGATGACTATGTGATCACGCTCTCCGTAGCCGATGTGAGTAAGACTTTTAAGCAGGTCAACATTCACAAGGCCGCAGGGCCAGACGGATTACCAGGACGTGTACTCCGAGCATGTGCTGACCAACTGGCAAGTGTCTTCACTGACATTTTCAACATGTCCCTGACTGAGTCTGTAATACCAACATGTTTCAAGCAGACCACCATAGTCCCCGTGCCCAAGAACTCTAAGATAACCTGCCTAAATGACTACCGACCCGTAGCACTGACGTCTGTAGCCATGAAGTGCTTTGAAAGACTGGTCATGGCTCACATCAACAGCATAATCCCAGAAACCCTAGACCCACTCCAATTTGCATACCGCCCCAACAGATCCACAGATGATGCAATCTCTATCGCACTCCACACTGCCCTTTCCCACCTGGACAAGAGGAACACCTACGTGAGAATGCTATTCATTGACTACAGCTCAGCATTCAACACCATAGTGCCCTCTAAGCTCATCACTAAGCTAAGGATCCTGGGACTAAACACCTCCCTCTGCAACTGGATCCTGGACTTCCTGACGGGTCGCCCCCAGGTGGTAAGGGTAGGTAACAACACATCTGCCACACTGATCCTCAACACGGGGGCCCCTCAGGGGTGCGTGCTCAGTCCCCTCTTGTACTCTCTGTTCACCCATGACTGCATGGCCAGGCACGACTCCAACACCATCATTAAGTTTGCCGACGACACAACAGTGGTAGGCCTGATCACCGACAACGATGAGACAGCCTATAGGGAGGAGGTCAGAGATCTGGCCGTGTGGTGCCAGGACAACAACCTCTCCCTCAACGTGACCAAGACAAAGGAGATGATTGTGGACTACAGGAAAAAAAAGAGGACTGAGCACGCCCCCATTCTCATCGACGGGGCTGTAGTGGAACAGGTTGAGAGCTTCAAGTTCCTTGGTGTCCACATCACCAACGAACTATCATGGTCCAAACACACCAAGACAGTCGTGAAGAGGGCACGACAAAGCCTATTCCCCCTCAGGAGACTAAAAAGATTTGGCATGGGTCCTCAGATCCTCAAAAAATTCTACAGCTGCACCATCGAGAGCATCCTGACTGGTTGCATCACCGCCTGGTATGGCAACTGCTTGGCCTCTGACCGCAAGGCACTACAGAGGGTAGTGCGTACGGCCCAGTACATCACTGGGGCAAAGCTCCCTGCCATTCAGGACCTCTATACCAGGCGGTGTCAGAGGAAGGCCCTCAAAATTGTCAAAGACTCCAGCCACCCTAGTCATAGACTGTTCTCTCTGCTACCGCACGGCAAGTGGTACCGGAGTGCCAAGTCTAGGTCCAAAAGACTACTCAACAGCTTTTACCCCCAAGCCATAAGACTCCTGAACAGCTAATCATGGCTACCCGGACTATTTGCACTGCCCCCCCACCCCATCCTTTTTACGCTGCTGCTACTCTGTTAAGTATTTATGCATAGTCACTTTAACTCTACCCACATGTACATATTACCTCAACTACCTCAACTAGCCGGTGCCCCCGCACATTGACTCTGCAACGGTACCCCCCTGTATATATAGCCTCCCTACTGTCACTTTATTTTACTGTATATATAGCCTCCCTACTGTCACTTTATTTTACTTCTGCTCTTTTTTTCTCAACACTTTTTTTGTTGTTGTTTTATTCTTACTTTTTTTGTTTAAAATAAATGCACTGTTGGTTAAGGGCTGTAAGTAAGCATTTCACTGTAATGTCTGCACCTGTTGTATTCGGCGCATGTGACCAATAAAATTTGATTTGATTTGATTTGATTTGAACATGCCCTCGTAAAACTGACTATCCTACCGATCCTTGACTTCGGCGATGTCATTTACAAAATAGCCTCCAACACTCTACTCAGCAAATTGGATGTAGTCTATCACAGTGCCATCCGTTTTGTCTCCAAAGCCCCATACACTACCCACCACTGTGACCTGTACGCTCTTGTTGGCTGGTCCTCACTACATATTCGTCGCCAAACCCACTGGCTCCAGGCCATCTATAAATCACTGCTAGGTAAATCCCTGCCTTATCTTAGCTCATTGGTCACCATAGCAACACCCACCCGTAGTATGCGCTCCAGCAGGTATATCTCACTGGTCATCCCCAAAGCCAACACCTCCTTTGGCCGCCATTCCTTCCAGTTCTCTGCTGCCAATGACTGGAACAAATTGCAAAAATCTCTGAAGCTGGAGACACTTATCTCCCTCACTAACTTTAAGCATCAGTTGTCAGAGCACCTTACCTTCACTGCACCTGTACACAGCCCATCTGAAATTAGCCCGCCCAACTACCTCATCCCTATATTGTTATTTATTTTGCTAATTTCTACCCCAGTATCTCTATTTGCACATAATCTCTTGCACATCTATCATTCCAGTGTTAATACTAATTATAATTATTTTGCACTATAGCCTATTTATTGCCTTACCTCCATAACTTGCTACATTTGCACACACTGTATATATATTTTGTTGTATTTTTGACTTTATGTTTTGTTTTACCCCATATGTAACTCTGTGTTGTTGTTTTTATCGCACTGCTTTGCTTTATCTTGGCCAGGTCACAGTTGTAAATGAGAACTTGTTCTCAACTGGCTTACCTGGTTAAATAAAGGTGAAATAAATAAAATAAAAATAAAAAAAACACGACGAGTTGAGTTTTTACCAAAAAGTTATATTTTGGTTTCATCTGACCATATGACATTCTCCCAATCCTCTTCTGGATCATCCAAATGCACTCTAGCAAACTTCAGACGGGCCTGGACATGTACTGGCTTAAGCAGGGGGACACATCTGGCACTGCAGGATTTGAGTCCCTGGCGGCGTAGTGTGTTACTGATGGTAGGCTTTGTTACTTTGGTCCCAGCTCTCTGCAGGTCATTCACTAGGTCCCCTCGTGTGGTTCTGGGATTTTTGCTCACCGTTCTTGTGATCATTTTGACCCCACGGGGTGAGATCTTGCGTGGAGCCCCAGATCGAGGGAGATTATCAGTGGTCTTGTATGTCTTCCATTTCCTAATAATTGCTCCCACAGTTGATTTCTTCAAACCAAGCTGCTTACCTATTGCAGATTCTGTCACAATCGTTGACTGAAGACACGGACCAAGGCGCAGCGTGATAAGCGTACATTTTATTTGTAGTACACCACACGAACAAAACAACAAACCAAACGATACGTGAAGTCCTAGGTTAATACAAAACAAACCTTACGGAACAAGATCCCACAAAGACTAGTGCAAAACAGGCTGCCTAAGTATGGTCCCCAATCAGAGACAACGAGCTACAGCTGCCTCTGATTGGGAACCACCCTGGCCAACATAGATCAAACGATCTAGAACAAAAACATAGAAAAACTAAACATAGCAAATCCACACCCTGGCTCAACATTTAAGAGTCCCCAGAGCCAGGGCGTGACAGATTCAGTCTTCCCAGCCTGGTGCAGGTCTACAATTTTGTTTCTGGTGTCCTTTGACAGCCCTTTGGTCTTGGCCATAGTGGAGTTTGGAGTGTGACTGTTTGAGGTTGTGGACAGGTGTCTTTTATACTGATAACAAGTTCAAACAGGTGCCATTAATACAGGTAACGAGTGGAGGACAGAGGAGCCTCTTAAAGAAGAAGTTACAGGTCTGTGAGAGCCAGAAATCTTGCTTGTTTGTAGGTGACCAAATACTTATTTTCCACCATAATTTGCAAATAAATTCATTAAAAATCCTACAATGTGATTTTCTGAACATATGGAATCACGTGGTATCCAAAAAAGTGTTAAACAAATGAAAACATATTTGAGATTCTTCAAAGTAGCCACCCTTTGCCTTGATGACAGCTTTGCACACTCTTGGCATTCTCTCAACCAGCTTCACCTGGAATATTTTTCCAACAGTCTTGAAGGAGTTCCCACAAATGCTGAGCACTTGTTGGCTGCTTTTCCTTCACTCTGCGGTCCAACTCATCCCACACCATCTCAATTGTGTTGAGCTCGGGTGATTGTGGAGGCCAGGTCATCTGATGCAGCACTCCATCACTCTCCTTCTTGGTCAAATAGCCGTTATACAGCCTGGAGGTGTGTTGGATCATTGTCCTGTTGGAAAAACAAATGATAGTCCCACCAATCTGCAGAATGCTGTGGTAGCCATGATGGTGTAGTGTGCCTTGAATTAAAAATAAATCACTGACAGTGTCACCAGCAAAGCACCCCCACACCATAACATCACCTCTTCCATGCTTCACGGTGGGAACCACACATGCGGAGATCATCCGTTCACCTACTCTGCGTCTCACAAAGACACGGCGGTTGGAACCAAACATTTCAAATTTAGACTCATCAGACCAAAGGACAGATTTCCACCGGTCATGTCCATTGCTTGTTTTTCTTGGCCCAAGCAAGTCTCTTCTTCTTATTGGTGTCCTTTAGTAGTGGTTTCTTTGCAACAATTCGACCATGAAGGCCTGATTCACGCAGTCTCCTCTGAACAGTTGATGTTGAGATGTGTCTGTTACTTGATCTCTGTGAAGCATTTATTTGGGCTGCAATTTCTGAGGCTGGTAACTCTAATGAACTTACCCTCCGCAGCAAAGGTAACTCTGGGTCTTCCTTTCCTGTGGCTGTCCTCATGAGAGCCAGTTTCGACTGCACTTGAAGAAACCTTTAAAGTTCTTGAAATGTTCCGGAATGACTGACCTTCATGTCTTAAAGTAATGATGGAGTGTCGTTTCTCTTTGCTTTTTTGAGCTGTTCTTGCCATAGTATGGACTTGGTCTTTTACCAAATAGGGCTATCTGCTGTATACCACCCCTACCTTGTTACAACACAACTGATTGGCTCAAACGCATTAACGAGTAGGTGTGTCCAAACTTTTAACTGGTACTGTATATGTTACGAATTTGCAAAAAACGTACAATATGCTACGACTACACAAAATATACGATATGTTACGAATTTGCTCAACATATGATATGTTACGAATTCTAGCTAGCTGTCTAGAGTTAGCTATGCTAGGGGTTAGGGGTTAGGGTTAAGGTTAGGGTTAAGTTTTGGATTTAGGGTAAAGCGTTAAGGTTAGGGTTATGGGAAGGGTTAGCTAAAAGGGTTAAGGTAAGGGTTAGCTAACATTCTAAGTAGTTGCACTTTGACTTTGACATTATGGGGTATTGTGTGTAGGCCAGTGATAAAAAATGTCAATTTAATCCATTTCAAATTCAGGCGGTAACACAACAACATTTTGACAAAGTCAAGGGGTGTGAATACTTTCTGAAGCCACTGTAGGTGTCCAAATGAGAAAGGGCAGTGTGGAGTGCAATACTGTTTGTGCATAATGCGACTTGGAGTGGGTCCAGGGTGTCTAGGATGATGCTTTCAAAGCATTTCATGGCGACAGATGTGAGTTCTACGGGGAAATAGTCATTTAGACAGGTTACCTTGGCGTTCTTGGGCACAGGGACTATGGTGGTCTGCTTGTAGGTATTACAGACTGGGTCAGGGAGAGGTTGAAAATGTCAGTGAAGACACTTGCCAGCTGGTCAGCGCATGCTCGGAGTATGACTCCTGGTAAACCGTCTGGCCTTGTGAATGTTAACCTATTTAAAGGTATTTTTCACTTCGGCTATGGAGAGCGTGATCACAGAGTTGTCCAAAAAAGCTGATGCTCACACGCATTTTTCAGTGTTGCTTGCCTCAAAGCGAGCATAGAAGGCATTCAGCTGGTCTGGTAGACTTGAGGCACTGGGCAGAAAGAGGCTGGGTTTCCCTTTTTTAATCCATGATAGTTTGCAAACCTTGCCACATCCGACGAGCGTCAGAGCCGGGGTAATAGGATTTGATCTAGGAACTGTATTGACGCTTTGCCTGTTTGATGGTTCGTCGGAGGGCGTAGCGGCATTTCTTATAAGCGTCCGGGTTAGTGTCCCGCTCTTTGAAAGCGGAAGCTCTAGCCTTTAGCTCAGTGCGGATGTTGCCTGTAATCCATGGCTTCTGGTTCGGATTTGTATGTATGGTCACTGTGGGGACGATGTCGTCGATGCACTTATCTATGAAGCCGGTGACTGATGTGGTAAACTCCTCAATGTCATCGGATGAGTCCCGGAACATATTCCAGTCTGTGCTAGCAAAACAGTCCTGTAGCTTAACATCCACTTCATTGGACCACTTCCGCCAGACCACTTCCTGTTTGAGTTTTTGCTTGTAAGCTGGAATAAGGAGTATAGAGTTATAGAGTTCCCAAATTGAGTGCGTGGGAGAGCTTCTTATGCGTCTTTGTGTGTGGAGTAAAGATGATCTAGAGTTTTTTGCCTTTAGTTGCACAGGTGACATGCTGGTAGAAAGGAGGTAAGACGTATTTCAGTTTTCCTGCATTAAAATCACAGAGCAACTAGGAGCGGTGCCTCTGGATGAGCATTTTCATTGTTGAGTGCCTTTTTAGTGGCAGCATCGGTTTATGGTGGTAAATAGACAGCTAAAAAAAATATAGATTAAAACTCTCTTGGTAAATAGTATGGTCTACTGGTTATCATGAGGTACAGTGAGGGAAAAAAGTATTTGATCCCCTGCTGATTTTGTACGTTTGCCCACTGACAAAGAAATGATCAGTCTATAATTTTAATGGTAGGTTTATTTGAACAGTGAGAGACAGAATAACAACAAATAAATCCAGAAAAACGCATGTCAAAAATTTTATAAATTGATTTGCATTTTAATGAGGGAAATAAGTATTTGACCCCCTCTCAATCAGAAAGATTTCTGGCTCCCAGGTGCCTTTTATACAGGTAACGAGCTAAAATTAGGAGCACACTCTTAAAGGGAGTTCTCCTAATCTCAGCTTGTTACCTGTATAAAAGACACCTGTCCACAGAAGCAATCAATCAATCAGATTCCAAACTCTCCACCATGGCCAAGACCAAAGAGCTCTCCAAGGATGTCAGGGACAAGATTGTAGACCTACACAAGGCTGGAATAGGCTACAAGACCATCGCTAAGCAGCTTGGTGAGAAGGTGACAACAGTTGGTGCGACTATTCGCAAATGGAAGAAACACAAAAGAACTGTCAATCTCCCTCGGCCTGGGGCTCCATGCAAGATCTCACCTCGTGGAGTTGCAATGATCATGAGAAAGGTGAGGAATCAGCCCAGAACTACACGGGAGGATCTTGTCAATGATCTCAAGGCAGCTGGGACCATAGTCACCAAGAAAACAATTGGTAACACACTACGCCGTGAAGGACTGAAATCCTGCAGCGCCCGCAAGGTCCCCCTGCTCAAGAAAGCACATATACAGGCCCGTCTGAAGTTTGCTAATGAACATCTGAATGATTCAGAGGAGAACTGGGTGAAAGTGTTGTGGTCAGATGAGACCAAAATCGATCTCTTTGGCATCAACTCAACTCGCCGTGTTTGGAGGAGGAGAAATGCTGCCTATGACCCCAAGAACACCATCCCCACTGTCAAACATGGAGGTGGAAACATTATGCTTTGGGGGTGTTTTTCTGCTAAGGGGACAGAACAACTTCACGGCATCAAAGGGACGATGGACGGGGCCATGTTCTGTCAAATCTTGGGTGAGAACCTCCTTCCCTCAGCCAGGGCATTGAAAATGGGTCATGGATGGGTATTCCAGCATGACAATGACCCAAAACACACGGCCAAGGCAACAAAGTAGTGGCTCAAGAACAACAAACAAAACAACAAAATCCCTCCTGAGATGTGTGCAAACCTGGTGGCCAACTACAAGGAACGTCTGACCTCTGTGATTGCCAACAAGGATTTTGCCACCAAGTAGTAAGTCATGTTTTGCAGAGGGGTCAAATACTTATTTCCCTCATTAAAATGCAAATCAATTTATAACATTTTTGACATGCGTTTTTCTGGATGTTTTTGTTGTTATTCTGTCTCTCACTGTTCAAATACACCTACCATTAAAATTATAGACTGATCATGTCTTTGTCAGTGGGAAAACGTACAAAATCAGCAGGGGATCAAATACTTTTTTCCCTCACTGTATCTCTCTTAAGAAGCTGCCTCACCTTGCTTGAAAATAGTGACTGACTGCCTAGGTACAGTATGTGTAACACTGTAGAAAGGTAGAAATTGCTTTTGGATCGTTTGGTACTGGAGGGCGAAGAGAAGTAAAACTTTCACTTCCTGTATTTTGTGTCTGAATGGAACAATTGATGCAACTTGTGAATGTAAGGGGTACATATGTCTGGTAATGAGTCAATGCTGACCAGGCCTTTTCAGAGGAGCAGATGATGTACTGAAATTCTATTTTTGTTCTTTCATTTCCTCGCATGTTTACATTTGATAGAAGAAGCAAATAAAACACAGTCTCTGCATTTTGTGGTGATAAAACCATGCTGAAAATAAAACTGTGAAATTGCAGAAATTGTTATGCTTAGCTGGAAGTTGGGAAAGTCTACAACCTAGGCAAAATAATACAATTGTTAGCAGCAGTGGCGTCATTCCCATAGGGGGCACCACGGCACGTGCCCCCTCAGATTCGTACTGTTTTTTAAAAATGCAGATGTTGAATTATTGACTAAACTTCCTTTTTAAGCCCACGTTTTATAATTGTTATTTATAAAAATATCTGTCAGCTGTATTTTGTGGAGGGGGCACACTGACAGGACACTCCCTCTTCTCCCTAGTGGGTCCTTCCAAGGTGCACGGAGCAAAGAGATGCCTAGGCGGAACGCTAGTGTAGATACTCTAGTACCTGCAACATCGTCAGTGGAGGAGGAGAGAGAGTGTAGAGTGACACACACAGCTTTTTTTGTATTTTAGCTGCAGGTGATGGGCAGGACCTGTGTTTGTAAATGAATTTGATCAAGCTATGTAGCCTACTGATTCCTTCTTGATGAATAAATACAACTAAAATATTTTGTGGTTTCCCTGTAATACTAGCCACCTAGCAATTTTATGAAGTTTGCTTTAGCTAGCTAGCTATATAGGTTCCCAATCTCCCAACCTCATAACTAGCTACAAGCCATTTAAGGCTATCAATCAAGTTAAAGTAACTTGTCTAACTATCTTAGCTAAGATAACCTAATAGAAAAAAGGCATATTTCTTTACATAGAATTAGGCATTATGATTAATGATTGCAGAAAAAAGCTGTTTCAGGTGTTTTAAAAAGGGTTTGGATTCCCTTTCAGTCAGTCAACTTCCGCACAACATACTATGGGAGTCGCACTCTCGCGACTTCGGTTGAAGGATCTACAATCACGCCTGACAAGGACAATGAAATCCGCCTTGATGGAATGTACTTCCACAGGTGATAAGCGTGAGGCTCGGATTCATTCTTTCAATTATTCCGCTCTTTACCTGGGTGTGAACAGGAACGATTCACACTACTAAAACAAACAATTGGAAAACTAAACTGTCCCATATGGGTGGAGTGTGCTCATCCCCTGGACATTGTGTGCTGAAGGTTGTACTTGTTCTCATAAGTTTCTAATCACAAACAATTAGCTATTCTTCAATTTTCTGGTGCAATGAGTAAGATGGCTAAGAAAACAACCGAGACGACGATGGCTAAGCCAAGTTCGGGGTCATGATCATTCCCCCAGTCATGCGGTTATAGCATTTCTCTGAAAGATACTCATGATCTAAGTGTAGTTTGTCTCGGCTTGGAGCACACTCAGGCAGCCCTCGCTCTAACCAGTCCATGTGCGCATTGCCATGTACTGCGTACAAACTCCCTGGAAAGATGTGTAGTATTCTTGAGGAAGCTTGGAATTACTGATGGAGACTTTCCTTTCCCGGATGACGATACCTCGGCTGGGACCGAGCTGCAGGAAGCGGAGATGTGGGCCAGGCTTTAGGCAAACCCTGGCACATAAACAATTTTTTTTCAACTGAGTTCCACAGTGTTCACGGGTGTTAAAAGTGTTGTCTCCTGTATGTGAGTTCGATGAAAAGGGTTCCTTCTCCATGTTCAAACACACGGTTGCAAAGAGTGGTGGAAATGGAAGATGAACCAATCTCTCCCAGTCCACAAGGTGGCGTCCCGCCCCTTCAGAGTCTCGCTGTCTGCTCCGACCAATGGCGCGCATGCGCAGTGTCGCCCTGGATCATGTGAACAGTGACGTTAGGGTACAGGCTACAATTTGTTGTGCCTCCCCCACACTTCTGCAGCATCATCACTGTTCCTGAGGCCTCTGTGTCCCTCCCGTCTCCAGAAGCAGGCAATCCGAGTGGTTCCTATGTCGAAGATCTGGGACTGCTGGTACAGACGGTATTCCTGATTACAAAAAGGGACGGCACATTGCGTCCCATTCTAGGCCTACGTGCCCTCAGCATGCACCTCAGACCACAGGAGGTTGGTGGCACCTTAACTGGGGAGAACGGGCTCTTGGTAATGGCTGGAGCGGAATGAGTGGAATGGTATTAAATACATCAAACATGATTTCCATGTGTTTGATGCCATTCCATTCGCTCCGTTCCAGCCATTACTATGAGCCATCCTCCCCTTAGCAGCCTCCACTGCCTCAGACTATTACAGCGATTGGCTGGTGTCGGGGAGTCAAGGGGCAAGCAGTGTTACACACATCCATGCTACTGTCCCGTATTCAGTCTCTAGGCTTCAGAAGAAACCAGAAAAAGAGCTGTCTGACTCCATCTCAGCACATTCAGTTTTCTGGGTCTCGACTCACTCACGTATCACGCTTTTTTATCCCCACGGAGGGTGTCCGGGTTCTGGCTCTACTTAGCCATATTTCGGATGGGTCACACAGTGTGTTTTTACCAGTGCCTATGCCTACTGGGGATAATGGCTTCTGTGATGAAAGTCATTCCCGTGGGGCTATTGTTGATACGGCCCTTCCAGCGCTGAGTGCTAGCCACTCACCTGGATGCATCTCGCAGCCTATGGCCTACAGGCCATGGCCCAATGGTGTGACCCTCTGCTATTGTCAGGGGGCTCCCATGGGCTGTGTTGTATCCCACAAGATGATCACGACAGACGCGTCCCCCTGAGGGTGGGGTGCGCTGTACGAAGGCAAATCGATTTGGAGGTATGGACACTGGTGCGGAGAGCACTGCATGTCAATTACCCAGAGTATCTGGTGCTCAGGCGCTTTCCCCTGTTTTTGTTGGGCCGGCTTGTGCTGGTCAGAACCGACAATATATCAGTGGTGGAGTGCATCAACAGATGGGGAGAGACTCTGTCTCTATCCCTTCTAACTTTGGATTGCTCCCTATTGCTGGGGAGCAGTGCGCACATGCTTTTGCTTTGGTCGACGCATGTCCCCGGTCGAAACAACTCGGATGCAGATATTTTATCCAGGTGGGACCCTCTCTCTCAGGAGTGGAGGCTCTCTCAGGTATGGGACATTTTCAGCAGGGTATCAACAAAAAACGTGCAGTGTCGTCTCTTTTTCCTGATGAGGGACCCGAGTGGCCCATTGGGAACGGACCCTCCTTTACGCATTTCCACCAGTGGTTCTGATTCAGCCCACGTTGGAGTGGGTGCGCCGGGAGGGCTTACCGTTGATTCTTGTGGCTCCCCATTGGCCCAGGCTGCCTTGGTTCACGGAGATCATTCGCCTTTTAGGGCCTTGGTCAGGGAGGTCCCCAAGAACCCGATGGTCAATCTGACAGAGCTCCAGAGTTCTTCTGTGGAGATGGGAAAACCTTCCCGAAGGACAACGGGCTCTGCACTCCACCAATCAGGCCTTTATGGTAGAGTGGCCAGACGGAAGCCACTCTTCAGTAAAAGGTACATGACAGTCCACTTGGAGTTTGCCAAAAGGCACCTAAAGGAGTCTTAGACCATGAGAAACAAGATTCTCTGGTCTGATGAAACCAAGATTGAACTCTTTGGCCTGAATGCCAAGCGTCACGTCTGGAGGAAACCTGGCACCATCCCTACGGTTAAGCATGGTGGTGGCAGCATCATGCTGTGGGGATGTTGTTCATTGGCAGGGACTGGGAGACTAGTCAGGATCGAGGAAGAGATGAACGGAGAAAAGAACAAAGATATTCTTAATGAAAACCTACTCCAGATCGTGCAGGATCGCAGACTGGGGCGAAGGTTCACCTTCCAACAGGACAACAACCCTAAGCACACAACCAAGACAACGCAGGAGTGGCTTTGGGACAAGTTTCTGAATGTCGTTGATTGGCCCAGCCAGATTCCGGACTTGAACCCGATCGAACATCTCTGGAGAGACCTGAAAATAGCTGTGCAGCGACGCTCCCCATTCAACCTGACAGCGCTTGAGAGGATCTGCAGAGAAGAATGGGAGAAAATACTCAAATACAGGTGTGCCAAGCTTGTAGCGTCATACCCAAGAAGACTCGAGGCTTTAATCGCTGCCAAAGGTGCTTCAACAAAGTACTGAGTAAAGGGTCGGAATACTTATGTAAATGTGATATTTTTTTTATACATTTCCAAACATTTCTAAAAAACAGTTTTTACTTTACAATTATGCGGCATTGTGTGTAGATTGATGAGGGAAAAAAACAATTTAATCAATTTTAGAATAAGGCTGTAACATAACAAATTGCGGGAGAAGTCTGAATACTTTCGGAATGCACTGTAGTATCCGTTGGGGTTCGGCTTGGGCCGTGATCATATTTTCCTATAGTATATTTAAGTTGACTGACTGAAAGGGACTGTAACGTTCTGACTATAACTACTTTTCCAAGAAGGAGGGAAATGAGATACAACACCTGTTTGGACCCGCACCGCCCGTTCCTGGGCTTGGTAAAGAGCATGGATTTCGTTGGCCTTGTCAGGCGTGATTGTAGATCCTTCAACCAAAGTAACGAGAGTGCGACTCCCCATAGTCCTCTCCTTTAGGGAACAGTAGTTGTAGTCATAACGTTACGTTTTTAATGGCTGTGTGGATATTGTATTTAGAGCGTTGTGTCTACCTTGTCACCATGGTTGCTTTCTCTACCCAGTTGCATCTCAGTCCTTTGTGTTTTATTTATATTTTTATTTTTACATGGATATGCTTTATCCGTTTTCACAGTCTTGTGGTTACATTTTTTGACTGACAAATTGTGTAGTTCAACCTTCCCAAGTTCTCTCATGTCACCCCGCTCCTCCGCACACTCCACTGGCTTCCAGTTGAGGCTCGCATCTACTACAAGACCATGGTGCTTGCCTACGGAGCTGTGAGGGGAACGGCACCTCCTTACCTTCAGGCACTGATCAGACCCTACACCCAAACGAGGGCACTACGTTCATCCACCTCTGGCCTGCTAGCCCCCCTACCTCTACGGAAGCACAGTTCCCCCTCAGCCCAGTCAAAGCTATTCGCTGCTCTGGCACCCCAATGGTGGAACAAGCTCCCCCACGACGCCAGGACAGCAGAGTCACTGACCACCTTCCGGAGACACTTGAAACCCTACCTCTTTAAGGAATACCTGGAATAGTATAAAAGTATTCCTTCTACCCCCCCCACACACCCCCATAAAACAATTAAAAAATAAAATAAAATAAAGTGGTTGTCCCACTGGCTATCATAAGTTGAATGCACCAATTTGTAAGTCGCTCTGGATAAGAGCGTCTGCTAAATGACGTAAATGTAAATGTAAATGTAAGACACATAAGCAGAGCCTGAGATTACCGTACAGTAGTAGTAAACGTCAGCACAGATTTATTTTGAAATCCATCACAGTGTCAATCAGGGCAGCGGGAGATATCATCATGTCTACCTTAATGTCTGTGGGAGAGAGAAGTCAGCCAGACTTAAACACAAAGCCTTAAACTCCATTCATTTAAATGTTGAGATTATGTCTGACAATAGGTAACCCCGAACTGCCCCTGAGATGAGGACTAATTGAGCGAAGCTTGCAGATGGGCCTCCACGGCTGCATAAGGCCAGGTTGGAATCGATACTGTGAGAGACACACACTGAACGTCAGTGACAGCTTGAGTCAACTCAGCTGGACTGTTTTTTTTCTCTTTCAATCTCTCTCTCCCAAAGAACGTCTCTACATCTTCTGTTTCTTCTCTCTCTCTCACTGTCTCTCTCACTCTCCCTGTCTCTTTCTCTCACTCTGTCCAGTGACTGAGGGCATTCTCTTAGGCACATTGACAGGGAAACAGAAACTTGCCGTGATTTTAATGAGGGGAGCATTCGTGCCAAGCATAGGGTTAGCATCACTTTCCAGACATGTCAATCCCCATGGTCTCCAAGTAGAGCACCGACCTTCCCTGAGGCCTGCAGATATGTATGCTATGGAGAGAGAGAATGCCCAAAACACCTCCGGTAAGCAGGAGTCAAGACCTGTCAACTGGCTGTTGTCTTTGTGATGCTACGAAAGCTGACAGCTAACACATTATAAGTGTGTCTATATCTCTCACTTTCTCTCTCACCCTCTTTTTCTCTCAGTTATTTCCCCTGCCTTTCCTATTTCCTCTGGATTATTTCTCCAGTGTTTGTTGTTATTCTATGCATGCTTGCCGCACTTATGCCCCAAGGGACTAAATTAGCGAGGGAAAAGTGATCTCTCTCCTTTTTCCCTCCTCTCTTTCCCTGTCTTCTTCACTCATTGTTGTTTCTCCATCTACTGTTAAAATTCTATGCATACCTTTTGAGCGTGTTTGTTTCATATGGAAGGCACGGCACGTGGCTACAATCTCAAGTCTTGCTTCATTAATATAATATTTAAATCACCTTACTGCTCTCATTTAAAACAGTATTATGGTGATCATGGGGGGTAAGGGAATTTACCTAAAGGATACAGACTAATTGGGAATACATTACTTTGACACCCTTGAGCAGGGCACACTGTCAGCAGAGTTGCAGCACATACACAGCTGTTTCCACTCCACCACTGAAGAGAAGCTATAAACTATGCCAATGATGTTCTCTGGAATTCTAACAGAAAAATAAGTAAGTAGTTATCTTTGATTTTAATATGCTCCATCTGTAAGGAATCGAGTAAATCAATTGATTCTGTGTTTTCAATATGTTATAGATGAGCTGGTAACACATTACGTTGAGCTTAAACCTGTGCAGTATATGTGTAATTACTGTAGTAATAACATGTTATTACATAGTGTGTGGGGAAAAAGGAAACTTACAAGTCCAGGAACACATTGGTCCTAACTATAGACCTCAGCAAGAGTTACTGTAAACCCAGTCACCCCTGGAAAAGGGGAATCTGGCCAAGAGCAGGCTTCTACCATGCATCACTCCTGCCCACTGCCCAGCTAGAGTCCATCCTCATCTTGTGTGAATTTCCCTCTGCTTTGTCTCTCTCTCTCTCTCTCTCTCTCTCTCTCTCTCTCTCTCTCTCTCTCTCTCTCTCTCTCTCCTCCCCTCATACCGCAGCGGTGACGTCCCTCTTCGTCTCTCTCCTCTCGGTGTTGTGCAACAGCCATCGCTTTGGGGCGGCCGACTAAGGAGAGAAGAGGGGCACACCGCAGCACGGGGCCCTGACAGGTAACTCCCAGGATGGCCATTTCCCCTCTGACCAGCCAACATTAATCCCACTCACCGCTCTTAAAGCGCCTCATATGGAAACCATTAGACGGCCTGACAGGAACCAGAGAGTGAACTGTGAAAGAGACCCAGGCTTCAGTTACAGTTCCCTTCCACCAGGAGACCCAGCCAGCTAGTGCTGGCCATGGGGATGCCTTGGGGATGCCATTAGAGTGTGTCCTGGTCTGGTGACATGCTGCGTTAAATAAGGAAGTCTCTACTAATTACTGAACTGCTACGCATGTATCTGGTTTCTGGTTGTTTCTGGTAGTTTTTTGGCCTGTGACAATAGCGCGTTGTTGAGTGCTTCGATTGATATTGTGAAGTTAAGCATGCCTGGTTGGTTGGCAGTCAGTGTGCCCAGAATATTTTAGCAGAGTCGTTAATAAAGGAATGTTCTGGGTGTTTTAGTTGTTGTTTATCCTCATGATTGACCACCACCAAGGAAAATGCCTCTTTGTTTGACTGCTAAAGGTACATTCAGAAATAATATACATTTAGGTGTGAGGCAGAGTGTTTGGGAGAGCATGGTCAGAGAGATACGCAGTGATAGCCTGAGCTTAGACACCGCAAGAGTCTTCAATAATTTAGTCGCAACAACAAAAGACAAACCCTGGACCGGGTAACTTTTCAAAGTGTTGGAAATCTGCACTGTCAGCACACCCCATGGGTTGCCGGCTCTCACTGTTTCGCATTTGGCCACTCGGCTGCTGTTCTAGGGCTGGTTACCGAGATCCTGTCTACCGTTCTGTTCCCGTGCGACCAAGCCCCGGGCCCCAGGCCAGGCGGCCCACAGACTTTTACAGCGCTGCCGACCCACCATGACTTTGATCCCAGCCCCTGACCTTCCTGTCTATACTGTAAACATTTTGGTTGGAACAGATAGATGGGGATCTAGAGGAAGAATCCTCAAAGGGTGTTCTCTTTCAACCACTTTCACTGTAAGGTAGACACTGAGGTAGAAAAAGCAGTTCGAGTTTATAGCTGAGGAAAAATCTTCTCACCAGCTTTACAGCGCATCACATTCACTGTGATGTCCTCTGTACCTCAGTTGCTAGAGCATGGCGCTTGCAACGACAGGATTGTGGGTTCGATTACCATGACCACTTGACGTAACATGGCATTTACTATTATTATATTATGTCGACCTGAAGATCATAATATAATGTCTTCTTGCCTTCATGGGGCTAGTGATAAAATCTTCTGATAGCCAAGCAGTATAAATGGAACTGTAAAGCTTAGCATGTTGAGAACAGGATATTAACATAGATTGATGCCACAGATCTGTGGCGACATAGGAACCAAAACCTTCTAATGGTGGGAGATAGTCAAGAACCTCAATCCCAAACTTGATTCGGCAGATCTTTATTAGCTGCTGACTGGCGATGATGTACAGGCCTGACGCCAATTGCTTTCTCTATTTCCTTGCCATTTCCAATGAATAGTAATGAGTGTTATTGTTGGTGCTCTGCTGTCTCCAGATGACCTTCTCGATCTCTATTGGTACGATAATATTCAGCTCACAGAAATGAATTGCAATAGCAGACGGTGTTGCACAAGGAACTGTTTTAATGCATGCCTAATAGGCCTAGCTGTGTTAAGGATTGCTATGGCATTGCTATGAGGGAGAGCTGCAATGGAGATATACATCATACATACAGCAGATAAGCGCACTCGCCAAATGCTGAGGACACACAATGAGAAATGGGAAGTGGCGCTCAATGTGACCCACTTGGAGCATGATTGCGACATATGGCGCTAATATTTTCAATGGGCCAAAAAATTGCACTCAATGGCACTGTTTCTTGTCAAATGGCAATTTAGACACCTGCAACCTACTCTCGAAGGGGTCATGCCAGTCATGTTGACAACAGCACTGCAGCACTGGGCTTTTATTTTTGGATTCAACTGTATGTCTTATTGAGAGGCCCGGCAGCATTGGCCAGGACTGGGCCACACATGCTTAGTCCTAAGTGCTAAACTAGTCTACTCTACAGAAAGATGTCCTCAAGTAGAATAGGCCTAAGAGACACACACTGCTAGCAGGTGCAATTTTATTTAAGCAATTTATCCCCAAAGGCTAAAAGCAAGCCTCTAAATATGTCCCTAGGGGCCTGAGCCTGTGCTGCACGTTTATTATTTGAGAAAGTTGGTAATGGGAAACCAGCTCTGTGAAAGGAGATCCGTCCCCTGAGACCCAGAGAGGAAATTATATTTGTGTGCAATCGCACCGAGTTCAGGGGATGGAGAGGGAGGGCTGCTAGCTCGATCACTCATTCACTCTCATTCCCTCGAATGTTAAAAGGTGTCTTTTTATCCAGACATACAGCAGAGAGAGAGAAAAGTAAACTTCTGGGAATATTTTCTTATAGACAGTATAGGCAGGATTTGTTTGAGGGGGTTAAATGGACAGTTACTGTGAACACCATCTGAGAGGTTTTATAGCTGACATCACTTAGTTTAGAATTCCCTGTGGATTTCACAGCAGTGACAGCGCTGTGCTTGACAAACACCCAGCACTAATTGAAACCTGACAAATACAAAAACAAACAGGAGAAAGAGAAGAGTTCAAACTAACTATGGAAAGTCCTATATTTCTGTACACAAATAGGGTCCGGTGTTAGAAACAAACTGTGGGTGGTCGAAGAACATCCTACAGCTTTGGCAGTAAATAGATGGGCTCTGTTTTTAGAAAAGTGATGGATAGAAATGCTTCCCAGCACACATTACTAAGAGCCTTCCAGAATAAACAGGAATCAATTAAATAAGAAAAAGCAGAGTACAATGAACTCCTTAACTACTACTTAATTAGATAATGTGATATTTCTATTAATTGATTGAACTAACTTTAAGTTAACTGACTGTATCTGCATTTATTTATTTTTTAAAGCTAAATCAAAGAGTCCTACACCCCAGTGTACACATTGTTCTGTACACACAGGGGCTCCTGCAGTAAAGCCAATAAAAATGTGTGGGAACGCTCTGAAAAACAAAACAACACACCACAGCCAAACACACCCTTCACCAGCAGGTCAGAGACACAACAACAGGCAACACAATATGACAGTGTTATTGGGGGAAGAGACTATTTCATTTCTCAAATATGCCATTAACTATTTTATATGTGTCCGAAAGCATTACGTCAGTTCGACAGCAGAGCTGTCCCACTCCTCGAGTCACCTCTCGAAACGAGGACACATCTTGCATAACTGACTGGGTGCCAGCTGCGTCTTCATGTTTGTTAATGAAAAATCCTCCAAGCTTTTCCATTATTTGTTTTCAGCCAGGCGACGGTTCCCATCACAGAGACCAGGTGGTGTTGTGTGCTGGCATAGCCTGTGTGTGTGTGTGTGTGTGTGTGTGTGTGTGTGTGTGTGTGTGTGTGTGTGTGTGTGTGTGTGTGCGTATGGCTGAGTGTTAGGCTCCTGGGACTAGTCGGCCATGGAAAGTAACGATACATGCTTAAAGTCAAGCTGATTTACTGTCAACAGCCAATACTGTGTCCCTCTAAAGGGGACACTGCCTTGTCATACTGTAAGTATTAAAGTGCTTATCAAAACAAAGGTTATGAACACACTTTGTCCTTTGAAAAGTTCAGTCTGAAGTGTTTTGGATTTATTGCCATAAACAGGTAGAAAAGTTAATTTTTGATTGGTTGTAGTCCTTCATATCAACAGAGATCATTACTTTTGCAGGTAGCTAGAGGTAGGCATACTTTGCCAGTGAACCATTGACCTATAGCCCAAGCAATTATCATTGGACACATACAGTTGAAGTCGGAAGTTTACATACACTTAGGTTGGAGTCATTAAAGCTCGTTTTTCAACCACTCCACAAATTTCTTGTTAACAAACTATAGTTTTGGCAAGTCGGTTAGGACATCTACTTTGTGCATGACACAAGTAATTTTTCCAACAGTTGTTTACAGACAGATTATTTCACTTATAATTCACTGTATCACAATTCCAGTGGGTCAGAAGTTTACATACACTAAGTTGACTGTGCCTTTAAACAGCTTGGAAAATTCCAGAAAATGATGTCATGGCTTTAGAAGCTTCTGATAGGCTAATTGACATCATTTGAGTCAATTGGAGGTGTACCTGTGGATGTATTTCAAGGCCTACCTTCAAACTCAGTGCCTCTTTGCTTGACATCATGGGAAAATCTAAAGAAATCAGCCAAACAAAAAAATTGTAGACCTCCACAAGTCTGGTTCATCCTTGGGAGCAATTTCCAAACGCCTGAAGGTACCACGTTCATCTGTACAAACAATAGTACGCAAGTATAAACACCATGGGACCACGCAGCCGTCATACCGCTCAGGAAGGAGACGCGTTCTGTCTCCTAGAGATGAAAGTACTTTGGTACGAAAAGTGCAAATAAATCCCAGAACAACAGCAAAGGACCTTGTGAAGATGCTGGAGGAAACAGGTATAAAAGTATCTATATCCACAATAAAACAAGTCCTATATTGACATAACCTGAATGGCCGCTCAGTAAGGAAGAAGCCACTGCTCCAAAACCGCCATAAAAAGCCAGACTACGGTTTGCAACTGCACATGGGGTCAAAGATTGTACTTTTTGGAGAAATGTCCTCTGGTCTGATGAAACAAAAATATAACTGTTTGGCCATAATGACCATCGTTATGTTTGGAGGAAAAAGGGGGTTGCTTGCAAGCCAAAGAACACCATCCCAACCATGAAGCACGAGGGTGGCAGCATCATGCTGTGGGGGTGCTTTGCTGCAGGAGGAACTGGTGCACTTCACAAAATAGATGGCATCATGAGCAAGGAACATTATGTGGATATATTGAAGCAACATCTCAAGACATCAGTCAGGAAGTTAAAGCTTGGTCGCAAATGGGTCTTCCAAATGGACAATGACCCCAAGCATACTTCCAAAGTTGTGGCAAAATGGCTTAAGGACAACAAAGTCAAGATATTGGAGTGGCCATCACAAAGCCCTGACCTCAATCCTATAGAAAATGTGTGGGCAGAACTGAAAAAGCGTGTGCGAGCAAGGAGGCCTACAAACCTGACTCAGTTACACCAGCTCTGTCAGGAGGAATGGGCCAAAATTCACCCAACTTATTGTGGGAAGCTTGTGGAAGGCTACCCGAAACATTTGACCCAAGTTAAACAATTTAAAGGCAATGCTACCAAATACTAATTAAGTGTATGTAAACTTCTGACCCACTGGGAATGTGATGAAAGAAATAAAAGCTGAAATAAATCATTCTCTCTACTATTTTTCTGACATTTCACATTCTTAAAATAAAGTGGTGATCCTAACTGACCTAAGACAGGGAATTCTTACTAGGATCAAATGTCAGGAATTGTGGAAAAACTGAGTTTAAATGTATTTGGCTAAGGTGTATGTATACTTCCTACTTCAACTGTATACGTTGTGTACAAAACATTAGCAACACCTGCTCTTTCAATGACACAGACTGACCAGGTGAATCCAGGTGAAAGCTATGATCCCTTATTGATGTCACTTAAATCCTCTTCAATCAGTGTAAATGAGGGGATGGATTTTTAAGCCTTGAGACATTTGAGGCATGGATTGTGTATGTGTGCCATTCAGAGGGTGAATGGGCAAGATTTAAGTGCCTTTGAAGGGGGAATGGTAGTAGGTGCCAGGCACACCGGTTTGAGTGTGTCAAGAATTGCAACGCTGCTGGGTTTTTCACACTTGACAGTTTCCTGTGTGTATCAAGAATGGTCCACCACCCAAAGGACATCCAATCAACTTGACGCAACTGTAGGAAGCATCGGTCAACAGAGGCCAGCATCCCTGTGGAACGCTTTGACACCTTGTAGAGTCCATGCCCCGATGAATTGAGGCTGTTTTGAGGGCAAAAGACGGTGCAACTCAATATTGTTCCTAATGTTTTGTACACTCAGTGTATGTTTGGATTGTCAGATTCCATTTTTTTTAAACAAAAGTTAAAGGCAATGTTATCGTTAAAATTATAGAAGTAAATCTACATTCAAAGATCAAGGTCCAACAATTATATTGTTACCCCATGGAATGCAGATGCAGACACTGAAAGCATTTCGACCAACATTCTTCATACACATGTCATTGTGTTAGGACTTGCTGAAATTTGTTAAAAGATCTTATATCGTCAATTAGAGGGTGGCATGTTATAACTTCCCCATTTCTCCATAGGACCCAAGGGAAGGATTTAGTCTCTGGTACATGAGCTATTGTCACAGCATTTCCAATAACCTTGCTTGCTTGATTTATAGTTAATTTTGTTTTAAAAACACAGGCACCGTTGCCATTCCTCATCCTTTCTTTTACCGAAGGAAACCATTCAAAGTAATCTTTCAATGGGAACAACTGTACTGTTTGCTTGTCTGTCCGCAGTAATTTTTCATTTGTCCTGTCAGCTCGTACTGTACATTTAAAAAACATTGAATAACTCTTCAGGTTACTCTATAGTCTTTATTCCTCACTGTAGAATATATTGTGACCAGAAATGTATTTCAAAGAGCAGCACACACTACGTGCTGAATAGAGAGCAACAATTCCATTCCAGGTAAATGTAAAGAAAAGCTCTGCATGTTCAGTAAAATAGTAAAATACTTGCTATGTTACAGCAGCTTTGCATCCACATTGCCTCACATGCACGTGTTTCATCATAAACTTGACTGATGTTATTCGGTAAGGGAGGACTGCTGTGCAGGAATAGAAAAGTTTGAGTAGTGTTTGACAAACTTTCCCAATCAGACTCTGCCCACTACTGGTTAACTCCATCAATGCCACCCACCAGTTGAATAGAATCCTGGGACAGACACACACCAGGACAGTATCACATCACAGCTAGCTGATATCTCTCATATTCAAGTATATTTTGTCTGTGAAATAAATGAGATATTGAATGAAAAAGGATGTTGTTGTAATTCTGTGGGTCACATCGATCTTTCCCTTTAATATAAACCAGATGGAGTGTTATTATGTGCTGCTGTGAATGACATGCTGGCTAATAAGCTCATTCCTGGCCTTTCCTTGACTCCTGTTCTGAGATAATGCATGCATGACACAGCACTCTACCCTACTGTATACAGCATCAGCCCAATGATGTCTGATCTCTCTCTGAGTGTGTGTGTGTGTGTCCATCACTTCCCAGTGCTTATTCGCTGCTGCTAATTAAGCTGTTAAGCCAACTGTCTTGATTAGATATCTCTCAGCTGGTCTCTTGGCTGCTCTGGCCTATGGAGACTCACATACGCACACACACACACACACACACACACACACACACACACACACACACACACACACACACACACACACACACACACACACACACACACACACACACACACACACACACACACACACACACACACACACACACACACACACACACACACACACACACACACACACACACACACACACACACACACACACACACACACACACACACACACACACACACACACACACACACACACACACACACACACACAGTGCAGTTGGCAGGGAGGGGAGCCTGTTCTCTCCTCAACCTGTTTAGCCCAGCAGTCCATCGTCCATTAACCTGCCTCAGAGCATCTCAGCATATGACTGCCTTTGTTGACACCAGACTGCTGACAGTAAAGACCTTGGTGCTGAATGTTACTTTGATTTTAATGGGGCTGAGTGCAAGCTTAGCCAAAAAGTAGATTATGGTACTAGCACTGATATGGTTAGCTTACCTACCTTCTTGTGTCCATGATAGATACATATCAGGGCTCAACATGTAACAGAATATTACACCTGTTAATGTCTTATTTAGCCTATATGAGTGTAGCTACAAAGAGCAGGTATACATATTTTGCCTCTGTGGAGCTATTTGTTGTAGCTTTTAGGTACATGGTCTAATTAATTAAGACTTATATCAAACAGAAATGCAAAGGGTTTGATAACTAGCTAATTAACAGTCATATTTGATATACAAAACTGAGGAAAACGTCGACATCAAAGACGGTTCCAGCGCAAGAGACATTTACTATATTCAAGCTAATGCTTTAATGTTGATGACCTAAAAAGCTTTCAAATATGTGGTAATTCCAGAATAATTTCATAGCCTATACATTTTCTTGGCCTTCAAATGGTCTAATGTCATAATACAAAGAGAATATAGCACTTTGCTTATCATAAAGGCTTGCAATGACAAACCAGAACTGACTGCCAACACAAAGACCATCATCAAACTCTAAAGACATATAGGAAGAGAAGAATGAATAATGCAACAGGGCATTGTCATGTCATGCAATTTACCACAAATAGACATTAACATGACATCATGAGGCACTGATAAGGGCGGTGAAGCCTCCTCTGAGCAATGGTTCCTTATAGCACTGATTCCTTATAGCACATTACTGTATATGGAGAGTAGGAAAGGACTTACTATTCACATAAGGGTACTTTCGATTGCCCACATGTGACCTCCGCACAGAATTCAATCTTCTTCTGAATCCGGCCTCTCCCGCATCTCGTCCGAAGTCTTTATCAGGACACACCAAGGTTACCCTCCTGATATGTGAGTTTTGTAAGTGGATGGTTGTTGAGAAGCTAAAGCTGAACTTAACCTTTCCTCTCCTCCTCTCCTATTTGTCATTCACATTTGCTTACTGCCGTGCTTTGTCTCTTGACCTGTCTGTGTTTGTCCATTGTGTGAGACGTCAGGTGAGGCCATTGTTGAGTCACAAAGAAAGTGGCTTTAGCTAAGGAAAAAGTCAGAGGTGGAAACCATGAAAAAACAACAGGCAGACACAGAATAAAAAACAACAACTCCCATATAGGATGGATATAATATTGTGCATTTTTCTATACTTGATACAGTATCTCTTAAGACAACATCAATTACATAATTTATCTGAGAGAAAATTAAAAACCTTCATTACATTTGAGGTATGGAGACATCCAACAGTATCAGTTTACTCATACATTTTTAACAGCATTAATGTAATGCTTAGTACCATTGAATTAATTATTCATTCAGTCCAGTGGAATGATACCATTGTATGCAACACAATCCCTGTACCTTCCTTTTAAATGGAAGAGAAAATCAATGAAGATTAGTAGCAAAAATGTTCTCAGTTTACAAAGCGTAAGTCACTTTATGGAATTCACACAGTAGCCGAATTAGAATGATCGATTGGATGGATGGAGAGGGTATGATACAATTATTTTGCTCTGACTCCAGTGGTGGAATTAATTCACTGTGTGGTGAACAGTATCTTGGGAAGATGATACCGTGACATGTCCATTCCAATTATTTGGCATGCAGCAGACCTGGAATAATTTAGCTGGTGTATGCCTTGGGGTTTACGTCAGATAACCTGACATAATGGTGAAGCCAGATGATTTGGTATCGTGTATCCATGAATGAAGAAAGCAATTTCATGGACCTCAATGTTTTTTAAAAATCCACAGTGAAAGACCAAGGGTATCGTAAGGTTGCAAGAGGTAGTGTCTGCATATTTTCTAACATAAATGTGCTTAATACGTACTGTGTGGTACACATGACAATTTGCCCTGTACAGCAGACACAGCACATTGATGGGCAATAACACTAACAGGAAAATTATTAATTTAACCAACCATAATTACTTGAAATTAGTCTGAATAAAGCTAAATAAAAATGCATCTGACACCAAACACGAGAGTAGAAGTACCAAAAACCGAAAAGGTTGCACTGTACGAGGTTTTTCACACATTACAATTTGTTATTTACATTATGGTCATTTAGCAGACACTCTTATCCAGAGCGACTTACAGGAGCAATTAGGGTTAAGTGCCTTGCTCAAGGGAACATCGACAGATTTTTCACCTAGTCGGCTCAGGGATTAGAACCAGCGACCTTTCGGTTACTGGCACAACGCTCTTAACCACTAAGCTACCTGCCGCCCCATATCTACAGTTATTCGTGCCTTTTATTATTAGAATCATGTACTGTGCTTTGTTGTACCTACCAGGGGTTGGAACCAGTTCAGGGAACAGAACAGAAAACCATAAAATAACAAACAATTTCAAGGATCAGAAACAGAACCAGGATCGAAAGTGATCCATACTGTTCCGGAATAGCACCATTATTTTAAAAGCATGGGAACCGGTTAATAATGTTATTTTATGTTCCAGGCATTTTTTTTCTAGTCCCACAACAAAACGCAACAAAGCGCCTATGCAAAGCCCTCTCACTGTCACTCAAAAACGTATTTGTGTTTGCCTGCAAGCTGAAAGTTTTTGCCTGTGTGTGTGCGTGTTTAGGCCACCTGCCCCTCCCCCCTCCGAAGCATAGGCTACTGTACTAACGTTACAAGCGTGATTCAGAAGATAAGGAGAGATATTTTTTATTAGCTAGAGAAAAATGGATTAACTTTTTCAATGCTAGTTAAGGATCCTATAGGCCTAGTTATCACGTTTCACTTTGAATTTATTAACTACAGAGAGGTAAGACATGTTTTTAATTCTGGTGCTGCTCTGCACACACAAGCTTGTTAGCTAGCTATCTCAAGCTTGTTAGTTAGCTAGCTAGCTCAAAGGGCATTCAAAGTTCCTCCATAGAAGCCGCTCCTCCTAGGTATAATTCACTCCATCACTCTACTTCTTGGTAAAATAGCCCTTACACAGCCTGGAGGTGTGTTGGGTCATTGTCCTGTTGAAAAACAAATGATAGTCCCCCTAAGCCCAAACCAGATGGATGGCGTATCCCTGCAGAATGCCGTGGTAGCCATGCTGGTTAAGTGTACCTTGAATTCTAAATAAATCACAGACAGTGTCACCAGCAAAGCACCCCCACACTAAACACCTCCTCCTCCATGCCTTACGGTGGGAAATACATATGCGGAGATCATCCGTTCACCCACACACATATGCGGAGATCATCCGTTCACCCACACTGCGTCTCAAAAGACATGGCGTTTGGAACCAAAAATCTCCAATTTGGACTCCAGACCAAAGGACACATTTCCACCGATCTTATGCCCATTGCTCATGGTTCTTGGCCCAAGTAGGTCTCTTCTTCTTATTGGAGTCCTTTAGTAGTGGTTTCTTTGCAGCAATTCAACCATGAAGGCCTGATTCACACAGTCCCCTCTGAACAGTTTATGTTGAGATGTGTCTGTGACTTGAACTCTGTGAAGCATTTATTTGGGCTGCAATTTTGGAGGCTGGTAACTTCCGCAGCAGAGGTAGCTCTGGGTCTTCCATTCCTGTGGCGGTCCTCATGAGAGCCAGTTTCATCATAGCACTTGATGGTTTTTGTGACTGCACTTGAATAAACTTTCAAAGTTCTTGACATTTTCAGTATTGACTGACCTTCATGTCTTAAAGTAATGACGGACTGTCGTTTCTCTTTGCTTATTTGAGCTTTTCTTGCCATAATATGGAATTGGTCTTTTACCAAATAGGGCTATCTTCTGTATACCCCACCCCCCCTCCTTGTCACAACACAACTGATTGGCTCAAACACATTAAGACGGAAATAAATTGCACAAATTAACTTTTAAAAAGGCACACCTGTTAATTGAAATGCATTCCAGTTGACTACGTCCTGAAGCTGGTTGAAAGAATGCCAAGAGTGTGCAAAGCTGTCATCAAGGCAAAGGGTGGCTATTTGAAGAATCTCAAATATAAAATATATTTTGATTTGTTTAACACTTTTTTGGTTACTACATGATTCCATATGTGTTATTTCATAGTTTTGATCTCTTCACTATTATTCTACAATGTAAGTTTGTCCAAACTTTTGACTGGTAGTCTATATATACAGTGCATTTAGAAAGTATTCAGACCCCTTGACTTTTTCCACATTTTGTTACGTTTCAGCCCTATTCTAAAATGGATTACATAGTTTTTTCCCCTCACCAATCTACACACAATACCCCATAATGACAAAGCAAAAACAGGTCTTTAGATTATAAAATAATTTAAAAATTAAATAGCATTCAGAAATATCACATTTACATAAGAATTCAGACCCTTTACTCAGTACTTTGTTGAAGCACCTTTGGCAGCGATTACAGTCTCGAGTCTTCTTGGGTATGACGCTCCGAGCTTGGCACACCTGTAATTGGGGAGTTTCTCCCATTCTTCTATGCAGATCCTCTCAAGCTCTGTCAGGTTGGATGAGGAGCGTCGCTGCACAGCTATTTTCAGGTCTCTCCAGAGATGTTCGATCGGGTTCAAGTCCGGGCTGTGGTTGGGCCACTAAAGGACATTCAGAGATTTGTCCCGAAGCCACTCCTGCGTTGTCTTGGCTGTGTGCTTAGCGTCGTTGTCCAGTCTGAGGACCTGAGTGCTCTGGAGCAGGTTTTCATCAAGGATCTCTCTGTACTTTTCTCCGTTCATCTTTGCTTCGATCCTGACTAGTCTCCCAGTCCCTGCCGCTGAAGAACATCCCCACAGTATGATGCTGCCACCACCATGCGTCATCGCAGGGATGGTGCCAGGTTTCCTCCAGACGTGATGCTTTGCATTCAGGCCAAAGAGTTCAATCTTGGTTTCATCAGACCAGAGAATCTTGTTTCTCATGGTCTGAGAGTCTTTAGATGCCTTTTGGCAAATTTCAAGCGGGCTGTCATGTGCCTTTTTCTGAGGAGTGGCTTCCGTCTGGCCATTCTACCATAAAGGCAAATTGGTGGAGTGCTGCAGAGATGGTTATCCTTCTGGAAGGTTCTCCCATCTCCACAGAGGAACTCTGGAGCTCTGTCAGAGTGACCATCGGGTTCTTGGTCACCACAAAGGCCCTTCTCCTCTGATTGCTCAGTTTGGCCGGGCGGCCAGCTGTAGGACGAGTCTGGGTGGTTCCAAACTTCTTCCATTTAAGAATGATGGATGCCACTGTGTTCTTGGGGCCCTTCAATGCTGCAGACATTTTTTGGTACCCTTTCCCAGATCTGTGCCTCAACACAATCCTGTCTCGGAGCTCTACGGACAATTCCTTCGACCTCATGGCTTGGTTTTTGCTCTGACATGCACTGTCAACTGTGGGACCTTATATAGACATGTCAATCAATTTAATTTACCACAGTTGGACTCCAATCAAGTTGTAGAAACATCTCAAGGATGATCAATGGAAACAGGATGCACCTGAGCTCAATTTCGAGTCTCATAATACTGTCTGAATACTTATGCAAATAAGGTATTTCTCTTTTTTATTTTTTATACATTTGCAAACATTTCTAAAAACCTGTTTTCACTTTGTCATTATGGGGTATTATGTGTAGATTGATGAGGATTTCAATGTATTTAATCCATTTTAGATTAAGGCTGTAACATAAGAAAATGTGGAAAAAGTTAAGATGTCTGAATACTTTCCGAATGCACTGTATTTGGAAAATATTATACAGTGCATTCCGAAAGTATTCAGACCCCTTGACTTTTTCCATATTTTGTTACATTATTGCCTTATTCTAAAATGGATTAAATAAATAAAAATCCTCATCAATCTACGCTGTATATATACAGTGCCTTGCAAAAGTATTCATCCCCCTTGGCGTTTTTCCTATTTTGTTGCATTACAACCTGTAATTTAAATAGATTTTTATTTGGATTTCATGTAATGGACATACACAAAATAGTCTAAATTGGTGAAGTGAAATGAAAAAAATAACTTGTTTCAAATAATTCTAAAAAATAAATAACGGAAAAGTTGTGTGTGCATATGTATTCACCCCCTTTGCTATGAAACCCCTAAATAAGATATGGTGCAACCAATTACCTTCAGAAGTCACATAATTAGTTAAATAAAGTCCACCTGTGTGCAATCTAAGTGTCACATGATCTGTCACATGATCTCAGTATATATACACCTGTTCTGAAAGGCCCCGGAGTCTGCAACACCACTAAGCAAGGGGCACCACCAAGCAAGCGGCACCATGAAGACCAAGGAACTCTCCAAACAGGTCAGGGACAAAGTTGTGGAGAAGTACAGATCAGGGTTGGTTTATAAAGAAATAAGAGTGGCCAGAAAAAAGCCATAGCTTAAAGAAAAAAATAAGCAAACACGTTTGGTGTTCGCCAAAAGGCATGTGGGAGACTCCCCAAACATATGGAAGAAGGTACTCTGGTCAGATGAGACTAAAATTTAGCTTTTTGGCCATCAAGTAAAACGCTATGTCTGGCGCAAACCCAACACCCCTCATCACCCCGAGAACACCATCCCCACAGTAAAGCATTGTGGTGGCAGCATCATGCTGTGGGGATGTTTTTCATCGGCAGGGACTGGGAAACTGGTCAGAATTGAAGGAATGACAGATGGCGCTAAATACAGGGGAATTCTTGAGGGAAACCTGTTTCAGTCTTCCAGAGATTTGAGACTGGGACGGAGGTTCACGTTCCAGCAGGACAATGACCCTAAGCATACTGCTAAAGCAACACTCGAGTGTTTTAAGGGGAAACATTTAAATGTCTTGGAAAGCCCAGACCTCAATCCAATTGAGAATCTGTAGTATGACTTAAAGATTGCTGTACACCAGCGGAACCCATCCAACTTGAAGGAGCTGGAGCAGTTTGGCCTTGAAGAATGGGCAAAAATCCCAGTGGCTAGAGGGGGGGGGTGGGGGGGGGGTGAATAGTTATGAACACGCAAGTTTTCTGTTTTTTTTTATTTTTATTTTATTTTGCATCTTCAAAGTGGTAGGCATGTTGTGTAAATCAAATGATACAAACCCCCCAAATGACCCTAATGCACTGTACAGTGGGGAAAAAAAGTATTTAGTCAGCCACCAATTGTGCAAGTTCTCCCACTTAAAAAGATGAGAGAGGCCTGTCATTTTCATCATAGGTACACGTCAACTATGACAGACAAATTGAGAAAAAAAAATCCAGAAAATCACATTGTAGGATTTTTTATGATTTTTTTTTGCAAATTATGGTGGAAAATAAGTATTTGGTCACCTACAAACAACCAAGATTTCTGGCTCTCACAGACCTGTAACTTCTTCTTTAAGAGGCTCCTCTGTCCTCCACTCGTTACCTGTATTAATGGCACCTGTTTGAACTTGTTATCAGTATAAAAGACACCTGTCCACAACCTCAAACAGTCACACTCCAAACTCCACTATGGTCAAGACCAAAGAGCTGTCAAAGGACACCAGAAACAAAATTGTAGACCTGCACCAGGCTGGGAAGACTGAATCTGCAATAGGTAAGCAGCTTGGTTTGAAGAAATCAACTGTGGGAGCAATTATTAGGAAATGGAAGACATACAAGACCACTGATAATCTCCCTCGATCTGGGGCTCCACGCAAAATCTCACCCCGTGGGGTCAAAATGATCACAAGAACGGTGAGCAAAAATCCCAGAACCACACGGGGGGACCTAGTGAATGACCTGCAGAGAGCTGGGACCAAAGTAACAAAGTCTACCATCAGTAACACACTACTCTGCCAGGGACTCAAATCCTGCATTGCCAGACGTGTCCCCCTGCTTAAGCCAGTACATGTCCAGGCCCGTCTGAAGTTTGCTAGAGTGCATTTGGATGATCCAGAAGAGGATTGGGAGAATGTCATATGGTCAGATGAAACCAAAATATAACTTTTTGGTAAAAACTCAACTCATCGTGTTTGGAGGACAAAGAATGCTGAGTTGCATCCGAAGAACACCATACCTACTGTGAAGCATGGGGGTGGAAACTTCATGCTTTGGGGCTGTTTTTCTGCAAAGGGACCAGGACGACTGATCCGTATAAAGGAAAGAATGAATGGGGCCATGTATCGTGAGATTTTGAGTGAAAACCTCCTTCCATCAGCAAGGGCATTGAAGATGAAACGTGGCTGGGTCTTTTAGCATGACAATGATCCCAAACACACCTCCCGGGCAACGAAGGAGTGGCTTCGTAAGAAGTATTTCAAGGTCCTGGAGTGGCCTAGCCAGTCTCCAGATCTCAACCCCATAGAAAATCTTTGGAGGGAGTTGAAAGTCTGTGTTGCCCAGCGACAGCCCCAAAACATCACTGCTCTAGAGGAGATCTGCATGGAGGAATGGGCCAAAATACCAGCAACAGTGTGTGAAAACCTTGTGAAGACTTACAGAAAACGTTTGACCTGTGTCATTGCCAACAAGGGGTATATAACAAAGTATTGAGAAACTTTTGTTATTGACCAAATACTTATTTTCCACCATAATTTGCAAATAAATTCATTAAAAATCCTACAATGTGATTTTCTGGATTGTTTTTTCTCATTTTGTCTGTCATAGTTGACATGTACCTATGATGAAAATTACAGGCCTCTCTCATCATTTTAAGTGGGAGAACTTGCACAATTGGTGGCTGACTAAATACTTTTTTCCCCCACTGTATATATATAGCTCAATTTTAGTCTCATCTGACCAGAGTACCTTCTTCCATATGTTTGGGGAGTGAGAGAAAAAATGAGAGAGCCAAGCCTATGGGTTCGTAGCTTTAACCCCGCACCACACACACACTTACACACACACCAACTGATTAAGGTGTTGTTTTTTTGTCTCTTGCTTTGTTGGTTCTTTTCCATATTATGTCTATCTCTGAGAAGCTACCCAGGAAAGGGCTGAAAATAGTCAATATATAGCCCATATTAATATATGTACCCTTAGAAAAAAGGTTCATGAAATCAATAACTTGCTAACATCAGATAACATTAATATATTAGCCATTTCTGAGACTCACTTAGATCATTTCTTTGATGATACAGCAGTAGCAATAGAAGGATATAACATCTCTAAAAGAGACAGGAATGCTTATGGGGGAGGTGTTGCTATACAGTGCATCCGGAATGTATTCAGACCCTTGACTTTTTCCACATTTTTTTACGCTACAGCCTTATTCTAAAATGGCCCGGTACGCCCCGTACCTGCTCCCCGCACCAAGTCAGTGGTGCGTGTTCCCAGTCCAGTACGGCCCGTCCCTGCTCCTCGCACCAAACCAGTGGTGCGTGTCGCCTGCCCGGTACGCCCCGTACCTGCTTCCCGCACCAAGACAGTGGTGCGTGTTCCCAGTCCAGTACGGCCCGTCCCTGCTCCTCACACCAAACCAGTGGTGCGTGTCGCCAGCCCGGTACGCACCGTACCTGCTCCCCGCACCAAGCCAGTGGTGCGTGTTCCCAGTCCAGTACGGCCCGTCCCTGCTCCTCGCACCAAACCAGTGGTGCGTGTCGCCAGCCCGGTACACCCCGTACCTGCTCCCCGCACCAGGCCAGTGATGCGTGTTCCCAGTCCGGCCCGGCCCGTTCCTGCTCCTCGAACCAGACCTGTGAAGTCAGCCCCTCTCCAGGTTCGGGGTCTCCCACACCAGGGTCCAGACAGGGCTTGGTGCATCGTGGGGGGATTGCCGATCCAGGCCCAGACGTCAGCCCCTCTCCAGGTTCGGGGTCTCCCACACCAGGGTCCAGACAGGGCTTGGTGCATCGTGGGAGGAAGGAGAGGGGAAGCATCGCGCCGAGGTCCAGACCTGACCATAGGCGCAACGGGGAGGCTGAGAGGAAGAGGCCGCCTCCGAGGCGGATTGCCCACCCGGACCCTACCCTGTTATGTCAGGTTTGTGCGGTTGGAGTCCGCACCTTGACGTATGGAACTCTTGTTGGTTTAGTCAGGGTGTGGGAATCTATGTGATGTTTTCTATGTGTAGGATCTAGATTCGTATTTCTATGTTTGGCCGGGTGTGATTTCCAATCAGAGGCAGCTGTCGCTCGTTGTCTCTGATTGGGGATCATACTAAAGTAGCCTGTTTGCCTACTATGTTTGTGGGATCTTGTTCCTGTGTTTGGCTTGTATTGTGTATAGCCTTGGACTTCACATTACGTTGTTTTGTCGTGAGTGTTTATTCGTTAAATAAACATGTTCGCATACCACGCTGCACCTTGGTCTGACTCGTCTCTCAACGATCGTGACACCTGTGTGTATCAAGAATGGTCCACCACCCAAAGGACATCCAGCCAACTTGACATAACTGTGGGAAGCATTGGATTCAACATGGGCCAGCATCCCTGTGGAACACTTTCGACACATTGTAGAGTCCATGCCCCGACGAATTGAGGCTGTTCTGAGGGCATAAGGGGGAGAACTGAATATTAGGAATGTGTCCTTAATATTTTCTACACTCAGTGTATATAATGTGTAATATTGGGATGCAAACTCAAAATGTAATACATTTCAACTATATATCTGACTTGGTACAGGTGTTTTCTTTTTTGTAAGCCCATAATCATGTTTGTGAGGTGTATACGTATGTTTCTAATTAAATTTGTTTAAGACAACCTAGAAACACTCTGCGTGACCCTGATTTAGCCCACTGCAGTAAAAGGTTAATAAAACAAACTTCCTTTTGATTAATTTTTTGACTATCTGTTCTTCCATGTGTAAATCTGTTATTCAATGCGTTTCTATGGGCTAATAGCAGTAAAGCTAAATTAAATGTTTCATCATTTATTTTTCTTCATTTATTTGTACCTAAATTCAAAATCAAATAGCTTAATGATCCTTGGCATAACCATCTTAAAACAATTCAATATGTTAGCTTAGTACAAGCCGGCTCAGACTCTTAAACGCTCTACAACAAAGCTTTCTTACTGACTCTTGTGGCTGCTTCACGTGACGTATTGTTGTCTCTACCTTTTCCCCCTTCGTGCTGTTGTCTGTGCCTAACAATGTTTGTACCATGTTTGTGCTGCTACCATGTTGTGCTGCTGTCATGTTTAGTTACTACCATGTTGTGTTGTTGTCATATTGTGTTGCTACCATGTTGTGTTGTCATGTTGTGTTGCTGCCATGTTGGGTTTTGTCTTAGGTCTCTGTTTATGTAGTGTTGTGGTGTCTCTTTTGTCATGATGTGTGTTTTGTCCTACATTTTTATTTTTTATTTCCTGCCCCCACAGGAGGCCTTTTGCCTCTTGGATGGCCATCACTGTAAATAACTTTGAAAGTTTCTTCAAGTGCAGTCTCAAAAACCATAAAGCGTTCAAGTAACAGACACATCTCAACATCAACTGTTCAGAGGAGACTGCATGAATCAGGCCTTCATGGTCGATTGCTGCAAAGAAACCACTACTAAAGGACACCAATAAGAAGAAGAGACTTGCTTGGGCCAAGAAACATGAGCAATGGATATTAGACCGGTGGAAATCTGTCCTTTGGTCTGATGAGTCCAAATTTGAGATTTTTGGTTCCAACCGCCGTGTGTTTGTGAGACGCAGAGTAGGTGAACGGATGATCTCCGCATGTGTGGTTCCCACCGTGAAGCATGGAGGAGGAGGAGTGATGGTGTGGGGGTGCTTTGCTGGTGACACTGTCTGTGATTTATTTTGAATTTAAGGCACACTTAACCAGCATGGCTACCACAGCATTCTGCAGCGATACGCCATCCCATCTGGTTTGGGCTTAGTGGGACTCATTTGTTTTTCAACATGACAATGACCCAAAACACACCTCCAGGCTGTGTAAGGGACCAGCTACAATGTAGCATTCTATCACGTGATACTATGTCAACAATTTTAGTTGGCTGATGCTTAAACTTAACCTTGAACTTGTTCTAATGTTCACAAGTATGGCCCCACAGTGTTCAGTGATACAGTACATCTCACCCCATGCCATCCTGCATGAAATCCGTACTCGCTGGCAGACCTCCCCTTCAATAATTGGTAATAATGCTTGTGTTGGACAACCTGGTGGACACTGATGAGGATGATAAACATGATCTACAGCCCCTTCATCCCTCTCCCTCCCTCTCTCTCTCTCTCTCTCTCTCCCTCCCTCTCTCTCTCTCTGACATCGGGCTATTTGTCAGTTGCTCTGTGTGTAATGGCTTGGTGCACCACCACCTGTTGAATGCCCTTGTAGTCTGAATAGATGTTTAGAATTGACAGTATGATGTGTTCATTTATTAAAGGCCTATAAATTAGTTTTCAATATTGTTGTAATAAGTGTGAAGTGCTCCTCTAATGCAGGGTTTCCAAAACTCGGTCCTGGGGCCCACCCTGGGTGCACGTTTTGTTTTTTGCCCTACCACTACACTGCTGATTCATATAATCAAAGCTTGATGATGAGTTGGTTATTTGAATCAACTGTGTAGTGCTAGGGGAAAAATCTAAACATGCACCCCAGAACCAAGTTTGGGAAACCCTGCAATGCATATACCACTAAAACCAACAGGGAATTGATTGTCTGTGGGTGTCCTGGACATCTAAGGTGACCCATCTAACAAGAAAATAATTTCCCTCTCTGTCACAGCAAACCAAGCTCAATTGAAGTTAGATGTTTCGAACAACATCACATGGAATTGAACAATTGCTGTGAACTAGGGTGTGAAATAGTACAGTATTTGCAGATCAGATGTATAGAATAGCATTTAATGTTTTCTGTTAGAAAAACTACATGACAAATCCAAGAAGCACAGCTTCTGCGATCGGGCAGAGATATCAATTTAGACAACGGCATATTTAATGCAGAACCATTTTCCAGTTCAAAATAAGCGCAATTTGAGTATCATAATTTGCAGTCCATTGACGTAATAATCAGCCAACCTAAATGTTAAAGTTAACTGCTGTATGATTTTATAATATGCATAAAAACTCTCTTTAACTGCACTTAAAAATAAAGGTTCAAGTTGGAACCAAATAAGGTTATTGAGAGTGATGCCATAGGGGAACCATTTTAGTGTCTCTGAAGAACCATAAATGCGATGGTTCTTTGAAGAACCATACAAAAATCTGAAACCAGAAATGTTTTGGCCCTCCAGGACTGGAATTGAATAACCCTGCTGTAGCGTTTTAAGCCTTATTTGCATATTTTCCAGGGTGCATTTGGAGTGATTTTTTGGTTGTAGTAATTTTCAGTCCTGTGGCCTTCACCAAGTGAAATCCTAAGTGAATATGTTGTCATTCAAATGTTATTCTTCAAAACAGTACAATTCATATTTCGTAAGGCCTTCTTTTGAGACCCTAGTTTTACCCTATTACAGTGGCCTGAAACCACATCAGGCCTACAAGTCACATTATGCTGGCTTGCAAAGTGATGTGTAATTCCTATTGGAATCCAGCCAGAGTGGGGATATCCAACATTTTTCATTTTTATCCACCCGCAACATGCATTCAGAATGACTGCCAAGGTTGGGAAGACTAAGCTATGAGACTACCTTAAACATCCAAATTGGAACAACCATTTCAGGGTGCAATAAGTCCAACTAACAGATTGGAATAGTTTAGAAAAATGTATGTTATTTATATTTGAGTAGCATAAGATTAATTAATCAATCAATGTACATGCAAAAACATAGATATTAATACAAACAATTCAACAAATCTACCTGCAATAGACCATGCTGGGAAATATGATAACAATGGGCGTTGTTTTGGTTCAACTCTGGTTATTAACACCTACACTGGGGTTCTTTTACATCACTGAGTGTTAATTTAAGACTTTATAGTTTTAATTTGACTTTTGAATCAACACTAGAAATGTTACACATAAAAATCAACACTAGTTAACACTGACCAATTTGCTGTGTGCTATGAAAGGGACACATCTGCAGGCTTCCATACATTTCAAGAACCTTTTAGAATTCTGAAGAACCGTAGATTCCACATCAAGAACCCCACACTTAACTCAAAGTTTATTTATGGGGCAAAAGTTCTCCAAGGAACCTTAAAGGTCCAATGCAGCCGTTTTTATCTCAATATCAAATAATTTCTGGATAACATTTCAGTACATTAGTGTGATTGTTTTCAATTAAAATGGTCAAAAAGAAACAAAAATGGCTTCTTAGCTTCTGTCACCAGACAGGCCAAAACTCCATCCCTCAAAACAAGCTGAAATTTCAGGTGATCTTTTCAAACACCTCTTACACTAAAAGGGCATTATCATTATTTTCACAATTTCACAGTATTATTCCAACCTCATAGTGTAGAAATATATTGTAAACACAGGAAAATCTAGTTTTTTCCTGCACTGGGCCTTTAAGAGCCGTGGAAGAACCATTAGAGAATCTTAATTGTTTTCATTGTATGCAATTAGCCACTATTTGTGTGGTCATGTACAATTAATTTGCAGCACATTTTACCATTTACAAATTCTTATCAAAGTCATTCAGTTTCATTAGGTTTCAACCAGAGCAACATTTTTGTTATACAGTAATGCATGAGAGATTCCAACTGGACCATAAACTATACTGCATCAGCCAAACATACTCTATGTCATATACTGCATCAGCCAAACATACTCTGTCATATACTGCATCAGCCAAACATACTCTATGTCATATACTGTCAAACATACTGTATTTATACATGGGATATTGTTTTTCAACAGGAAAAGTTCAAAAAATAGCTGAAGTGAGTCTTTAAGCAGCAAGGCTCATCCCATCTTTGGGAGGAGGACATTCCTTAGGCACACACACTCACTGGGCTGGTTGCCCTGTGTTCATCCCAGTATAGAGGGGCTCAGCCTGAGCATGGCAGAGGCTTGGGGGGGTTGGGGGGGGGGGGGGGGGGTTGCGGGTGGATGAGTTAGGGGGACTGGGGGAAAAAAGAGAGGAAGGAAGTGAATAGAGTGAGAGGGGGAGCTGGCATGCCAGGCAAGCGCATGCTGAGCAGAACATTGGATTCATTCAGAAAAAGAGAACTTCTCTCCATTCATTCCCCATCCAATCCCCCCTTTTACCCACTCATCCTACCTGACCACCATGTACAGTAATATACATACACTGTATATCTCACCAGATACTGTACACACAGGCTCATACTCTGAAACCCCTGTACTAAGCAATTCACCACAAACTCAAATCTCTATTTACCTAACTATTCGTTCGCCTAACTATTTACCTTTGACACTATCACAATTTCATTTAAACAATATACTTTTAAAAACAAACTGAAACAGGGTCAGAAAATTGGTTAAAAGTATCCTATGAAACTACTTTTTTTTATTTTTTATGTTTCAGTAGTACCAGCTATTATTGAAATTATTCAATAATGTGTCAGTTACTAAATAAAAATATCACACTGCTGGTTGTAATTACTGCATTATTACATTTTACTTGAAAACTCTGCCCTGTATGAATAATGTATGCACTCACTAACTGTAAGTCGCTCTGGATAAGAGCGTCTGCTAAATGACTAAAATGTAAAATGTAATATACTGCTGCATCTTCATTTCATACAGAACTATGTTTAAGCTAAACCTTTTGAATGATAGGACAAAAAAAAAAATTCTGCCTAAATAGACTCAACCGTAAATATTTTTCATAAGAATAACTGGTAATATTGCATAGTTTTAGAAAGGTCTGGAACTCACCTTTCTGGTAAAAATAGTTATAAATTGCTGAGGTGTACTCACTTTTGAGAAAACAAGCTCAAGTACATAGTACAAATATTATGAAAATATGAATGATTCTTTTCCTATTCAACAAAAGTAGGGCAATAGGGCATGTAATGAAAATGCTGAAACGCTTTCTAAATATAGTAACAATCAAATTATAAATGACCTTTCTTATAACTGTAAAATAAAAATGATTATACTTAGTGACATTACAATATTGGCATTATTTCATATAACTGATGACAGAGACTTTTCTCCTCAATGTCCACTGAGCGGCGCAGATGCCATTCAAATGTATGCAGACTCGTTACATCTTCAGCTTTAAGCACAAAGTGATTTTGTCCGTCTGTGACCAAGACAAAGTGGTCTTGTTTCAATTCTCCAAAATGATTATTATTTTTTTCTGTTGAGATCTATAAATCCATCTGAGAACATCACAGAGAAACTACTATTGTTGCATCTGCTAAACTGTCCCGTTTCATATGCACTAATGCAAGTGCAGGTGTGTGTGTCCCAGGCAGAGGAAATCGTTTCATTGTCTGGATAGGCCAAGAAATGTGACGCGACGCTCCCTATGCAACTAACCTATTTCCTGTGTCTGTGAAACATACAGTTCAGTTTGCGATAGGAGGCAGGTACACTAGCGGTTAGAATGTTGGGCCAGAAAACCAAAAGGTCACTGGTTCAAATACCTGAGCTGACAAGGTGAAAAGCTATCAATGTGCCCTTAACCCTAATACGCTTCAGGAGCACCGGACTACTATGGCTGACCCTGTAAAACAACACATTTCACTGTACCTGTCTGGTGTATGTGACAATAAAACATCTATTTAATGGGTGATTCCTCACATATGAATCGGGACAACCAGTATTTTTAGGGAGTGTAAGGCAATTGATGTTGTGCCATTCACAGAGTGAGCTGTACACAGAAATATTGGTCAGAACCGCTCAAAGTCTATATAGGGGACTTAACATCTAAAAGAAGAAAACACAATTAAAACAAAACTCTTGTCCCTTTAATTATTTCCCAAATGAAAAATGACTGTCACAACAATTCATGAGAGTTCTTGTTTCTTCATGAGAGATAAACTTGCATTATAATAAGGCATTAGGCGGTAGGCAATTTAGCCTCTGTTTTCTTGTTGTTTAGCTAGCAAGTCATCCAAGCTCTTTTCATCTGTCTTGGCAGTGTAAAGTCATGGCGCGTAAACCAACATACACATCTTAGAATGGTTATGGCAGGTGCCATGCCATGTTAAACTATTCAAGAACCTGGAAACCTGGTTGGAGCGCCTACTGTGGGGTACGTTGAGCCAAAGGGTTAGTTGAGCCACCCCTTCTAGGGGGTGGCAAGTAGCATAGCGGATAAGAGCATTGGGCCAGTGATCGAAAGGTCGCTGGTTTGAATCCCCAAGCTGACTAGGTGAAAAATCTGTCAATGTGCCCTTAAGCAAGACTCTTGTTGCTCTGGATAAAAGCATCTACTAAAATGTAAACCATACACAAAATTAATCATGTGACAAAATCTTTAGGAAGAGGTAATTTCATGGAGTCTGTGAAGGAAGAAACCACATGGAAAAAGTGGTAAGCAAGTTAGGTCCAAAAAACTTATTCTCACAAATGAATGTGTTTGTCACGCCCTGACTCTGAGGACTCTCATTTGTTGAGTCAGGTGTGTATTTTCTGTGTCGTGTTGTGCTATGTTGAATGTCTATGTTGAGATCTAGAATGTGTAGATCTATGTTGGCCGGTATGGTTCCCAATCAGAGGCAGCTGTAGCTCGTTGTCTCTGATTGGGGACCATACTTAGGCAGTCTTTTGACACCTGTTAGTTGTGGGATCTTGTTCCGTGTAAGGTATGTTGTTTGTATGCTACCTTGGACTTCATGTTTCGTTTGTTGTTTTGTCGTGTGTTTAGTCGTTAATAAACATGAATGCATATCACGCTGCGCCTTGGTCCTTCTCGTCCGTAAATGATCGTGACAGTGTTATAGGTTTCATGGTGCTTGTATCTAAGCCAAAGTAAACATTTTAAGATTGTTTTGTACATCAGTTTGGGTCTCTATAAGCTAAAATATGAGGTCCTAAACCTAGCATGAAAATGCATCCTTGTAGCTGTGTGGGTCAAAATGTTTGCCCCAGGGTAAGTTGAGCCAATGGCCACCATACCACATACAAATGATGATCACAGTTTTATGCATAATATGCTTAGTGTTTTTGCAATATGTCATGGATATGAACTCAAGATGGTGCATTTTTATTGTTTCAGAGCAGACATTGTCATTCCCCATGTATACAAACATAAAACAAACAGGGATCTAGCCCCCTCCCTCCCAAAAGCCTGGAAGGGATGAGAGAGCCAAGCCTATGGGTTTGTAGCTTTAACCCCGCACCACACACACACACTTACACACACCAACTGGTTAATCTATGTTTTTTTTTTGTCTCTTGCTTTGTTTGTTCTTTTCCATATTTTGTCTATCTCTGAGAAGCTACCCAGGAAAGGGCTGAAAATAGCCACTACATAGCTCATATTAATATATGTAGCCTTAGAAATAAGGTTAATGAAATCAATAACTTGCTAACATCAGATAACATTAATATATTAGCCATTTCTGAGACTCACTTAGATCATTTCTTTGATGATACAGCAGTAGCAATAGAAGGATATAACATCTATAAAGGAGACAGGAATGCTTATGGGGGAGGTGTTGCTATACAGTGCATTCGGAAAGTATTCAGACCCCTTGACTTTTTCCAACTTTTGTTACGTTACATACTTATTCTAAAATTTATTAAATTCATTTTTTCCCTCATCAATCTACACACAATACCCCATAATAACAAAGCAAAAACACGTTTTCAGAATTTTTGCACATTTATTACAAATAAAAAACTGAAATATCAAATTTACATACGCATTCAGACCCTTTACTCAGTACTTTATTGAAGCACCTTTGGCAGCGATTACAGCCTCAAGTCTTCTTGGTGACACTACAAGCTTGGCACACCTGTATTTGGAGAGTTTCTCCCATTCTTCTCTGCAGATCCTCTCAAGCTCTGTCAGGTTGGATGGGGAGGGTCGCTGCATAGCTATTTTCAGGTCTCCAGAGATGTTCGATCGGGTTCAAGTCTGGGCTCTGGCTTGGCCACTCAAGGACATTCAGAGGCTTGTCCCGAAGCCACTCCTGCATTGTCTTGGCTGTGTGCTTAGGGCCGTTGTCCTGTTGGAAGGTGAACCTTCGCCCAAGTCTGCGGTCCTGAGCGCTCTGGAGCAGGGTTTCATCAAGGATCTCTCTGTACTTTGCTCCGTTTAATTTTCCCTCGATCCTGACTAGTCTCCCAGTCCCTGCCGCTGAAAAACATCCACACAGCATGATGCTGCCACCACCATGCTTCACCGTAGGGATGGTGCCAGGTTTCCTCCAGACGTGATGCTTGGAATTTAGGCCAAAGAGTTCAATCTTGGTTTCTTCAGACCAGAGAATCTTGTTTCTCATGGTCTGAGAGTCCTTTAGGTGTCTTTCGGCAAACTCCAAGTGGGCTGTCATGTGCCTTTTACTGAGGATTGGCTTCCATCTGGCCACTCTACCATAAAGGCCTGATTGGTGGAGTGCTGCAGAGATGGTTGTCCTTCTGGAAGGTTCTCCCATCACCACAAAGACTGCATAAGAGATCATACAAAAGTTTTTGCTGTGACTCTTATGCGGATGATGTAAAAAACGTTTGTCTGATGTGATTAATAAGGAGCATCCAGATACTGCACTTGATGAATTTATGAAATTGCTTCTTCCAACTTTTGATAAACATGCACCTGTTATGAAACTGACTATTAGAACTATTAAGGCTCCATGGATTGATGAGGAATTGAAAAACTGTATGGTTGAAAGAGATGGGGCAAAAGGAGTGGTTAATAAGTCTGGCTGCACATCTGACTGGCTGACTTATTGCAAATTGAGAAATTATGTGACTAAACTTAACAAAAAGAAGAAGAAACTGTATTATGAAACCAAGATCAATGATATAAAGAATGATGGAAAAAAACGTTGGCGTACTTTAAATGAAATTATGGGCAGAAAGAAAAATTCAATCAGATGGCTTATTCATCACAAAACCATTTGATTTTGCCAATTATTTTAATGATTACTTCATTGGCAAAGTGGGCAAACTTAAGCAGGAAATGCCAACAACGAACAGTGAGCCATCGTATTCATGCATAAAAAAAACAAATAATGAAAGAAAAGCATTGTAAGTTAAAATTTTGTAAAGTTAGTGTGGGACAGGTGAAAAAATTATTGTTATAATGACAAACCTCCTGGCATTGAAAACGTATATGGAAGGCTACCGAGGATGGAAGCTGACTCTATGGCCACTCCTTTCTGTCATTACGTTAATCTGAGTCTAGAGGGAGGTGTTTGTCGTCAGGCCTGTAGGGAAGCCAAAGTTATTCCGCTACCCAAGAGTGGTAAAGCGGCCTTTACTGGTTCTAACAGCAGACCAATCAGCTTGCTGACAGTTTTTAGAAAAATGTTGGAAAAGTGGTGTTTGACCGGATCAATGCTATTTCTCTGTAAACAAATTGACAATAGACTTTCAGCATGCTTATAGAGAAGGGCACTCAACATGTACTGCACTGACACAAATGACTGATGATTGGTTGACAGAAATTGATAATAAGAAGATTGTGGGAGCTGTACTGTTAGATTTCAGTGCAGACTTTGATATTATTGACCACAACCTGTTGTTGAGAAAACGTACGTTTTATGGCTTTTCAACCTCTGCCATATCGTAGATTCAGAGCTATCTATCTAATAGAACTCAGAGGGTTTTCTTTAATGGAAGCTTCTCTAATGTCAAACATGTACATAGGGTATGGTGTACCGCAGGGTAGTTGTCTAGGCCCTCTACTTTTTCTATTTTTACCAATGACATGCCACTGGCATTTAACAAAGCCTGTGTTTCCATGTATGCTGATGATTCAACCATATACGTGTCAGCAACCGCAACTAATGAAGTCACTGAAACCCTTAACAAGGAGTTGCAGTAAGTTTTGGAATGGGTGGCCAGTAATAAACTGGTCCTGAACATCTCTAAATCTAAGAGCATTGTATTTGGTACAAATCATTCCCTAAGCTCTAGACCTCAGCTGAATCTGGTAATGAATGGTGTGGCTGTTGAACAAGTTGAGGAGACTCAATTACATTTGAGTCATTTAGCAGACGCTCTTATCCAGAGCAACTTACAGTTAGTGAATACATATTTTTTTTATACTGGCCCCCAGTGGGAATCGAACCCACAACCCTGGCGTTGCAAACGCCATGCTCTATCAACTGAGCTACATCCCTGCCGGCCATTCCCTCCCCTACCCTGGGCCAATTGTGCACCGCCCATGAGTCTCCCGGTCGCGGCCGGCTGCAACAGAGCCTGGATTCGAACCAGGATCTCTAGTGGCACAGTTAGCACTGCGATGCAGTGCCTTAGACCACTGCACCACTCAGAATTACTTGGTGTTACCATAGATTGTAAACTGTCATGGTCAAAACATATAGATTCAATGGTTGTAAAGATGGTGAGAGGTCTGTCGGTAATAAAGAGATATTCTGCTTTTTTGACACCACACTCCACAAAGCAAGTCCTGCAAGCTCTAGTTTTTTCTTATCTTGATTATTGTCCAGCCATGTGGTCAAGTGCTGCTAATAAAGACCTAGTTAAGCTGCAGCTGGCTCAGAACAGAGCGGCACGTCTTGCTCTTCATTGCAATCAGAGGGCTAATATAAATACTATGCATGCCAGTCTCTCTTGGCTAAGAGTTGAGGAGAGACTGACTGCATCACTTCTTTTTATAAGAAACATTCATGTGTTGAAAATTCCAAATTGTTTGCATAGTCAACTTACACACAGCTCTGACACACACACTTACCCCACCAACTACCTCATCCCCATATTGTTATTTATTTTGCTCATTTGCACCCCAGTATCTCTATTTGCACACCATCTTCTGCACATCTATCACTCCAGTGTTAATACTAAATTGTAATTATTTTGCACTATGGCCTATTTATTACCTTACCTCCATAACTTACTACATTTGCACACACTGTATATAGATTTTCTATTGTGTTATTGACTGTATGTTTTGTTTATCCCATATGTAACTCTGTGTTGTTGTTGTTTTTATCGCACTGCTTTGCTTTATCTTGGCCAGGTCGCAGTTGTAAATGAGAACTTGTTCTCAACTGGCTTACCTGGTTAAATAAAGGTTAAATAAAAGAAAGAAAGAAAGACATGCCACCAGGGGTCTTTTCACAGTCCCCAAATCCAGAACAAATTCAAGAAAGTGTACAGTATTATATAGAGTCATTATTGCATGGAACTCCCTTCCATCACATGTTGCTCAAATGAACAGCAAACCTGTTTAAAAAACCCCCAGATAAAGCAACACGGCACAATGCCTCTCCCCTGTTTGGCCTAGATAGTTTGTGTGTATATATTGATATGTAGGCTACATGTGCCATTTTGTATATAGTATATATAAATGTATATAGTTCTGTCCTTGAGCTGTTCTTGTCTATTAATGTTCTGTATTATGTCATGTTTCATGTTTCATGTTCTGTGTGGACCCCAGTAAGAGTAGCGGCTGCTTTTGCAACAGCTAATGGGGATCCTAATCAAATACCAAATACTCTTGAGGTTTTTGAGAGAGTAGCCAATGAAGTGAGAGAATGGAAGAAGTCCATTTGAGCAGCAGCAAGGGATGCAAACATAGACTAAATGACACTGAAGAGGTACATTGACAAAAAAGAAAATGAGCATGTACCTGTGCGAAAGAGGGGCTATGTTAAAGTAGCAGGGGCACACAAGGTCTTATTTGATGACAATGGAGTCTGAGCTTGCTAAACATATAAATAATCTCATGGACCAGTTTAATGGGTTTAGTAGCCTCAAATGTAGATAACTTCCAATGAATTGGCACATTGAAACAACATCCCTGTCCCAGACAACTGGTCAATAAATGAAAGGGTAAGTGATATTGAAAAGAGAGATCTATATCTGAATACAGTTAAGATATAAAATATACCACACCCCCATTCCATTAATTAAACTGTGACCTACCAGCACCATTACCCACTGTCACAGGACACCATCACCCACATACCCCAAGGCAGCTCAACTTACCCTGTCCATAGACCCCTTTTATTTTGACAAGCTATGTTTTCAAAACGGTTATGTTTACATGAATTCTGATTGTTTCCAGGGATAGACAACATCCTGAAATATATGTAGATATATTTGTTAGAAAGAATACTATATTTCTCTTGATGTAGTGATGCTGAATCTAAAGAATGGCTCAATTTACCCCCCTCTCCTCTACAGCAATTTCTCTCAGTCCACTTTGCACCAATGTATAAGATGTGAGTGATAAAAGCACTCTACATTCCCCGTCACTTTGTGTTTAGGTGTCTCATGCTGTGAGATATGCTTTACCTGGTGTTAACTGAGTTACTGGAGGGTAGAACATAAACAAGGACATGTGAAAACATAGAACAACTATCTGATGGACAAAATGTTTTGTATGATGTTTCCTTTTCCTTGTACTCAGAGTGAATATGCCCACAAATGAATATACTCATTTTAAAATAAGTTTATTGATACAGTTTAGATTGCAGCTCAATTCCTAAATACAAACTTTATACAGAAATAAAATTAAGATAGTTAACTGACATACATCTTCGCATTATTACAATGATGTCTATATCCATTTGTTTTGCATAGAATGTGCAAGGATCTTCTTCATTTACATCACGTAAAAACAAGAAGAAAAAAGTATTTAAAAAATACACATTACAATGATTTGTCCGTCTTAGCAAAAATGTGTCAACCCACCATTTTGAAATGTAATATCTTAATTAAATCTTCTGAAAGAGGACTAAATAAATGAATATGAATGAAATTAATGTCATACCACACACAACATGGATGACATATCTTTCACTTTTGAAAGCGATATATCAGATCTGCATTTTGAAATATGAAACAATATTGTCTTTTGATTGAAATGAAGACAGGTAACCGATGTCCCGTTCCCGTAGGCAGATTCTGCATGTAGACTGAAGAATCTGCCGGGTCTAAATGGGATGCGTGAGATAACGAGCAGCATTAGTTCAGGCTTTTGGGGTTTCGTCACTGGTTATTTGGATGTATCAGGATTGGGCGAAGGCAGTGCTTAAACTGCTTCGCCTCGAGTGGTTCGCACATGTGCCCACACGGATTGGAGGGGGGGGGGGGTTCCTTTTGCAACTCTCAATTTCTAACATGCATGAACACAGAAATTAATCATGTTGAACATATCACGCGAGATTTTATTTCTGGGTTAACAGAGATTACGTTCCAAATGACTAGCTGTATTTACACTATTTTCAGACAGATGGGAGAATTACCTATCATGCCAAACTCAAAGCAAAGTGAAAACGTGATTGATTGTGAGTGTCGTTTTGTTTTCAACATGTCCTCATGAACATTTTGTGCTCCTTTCACATGTACTGCTGTTCAAAATCTCCTCGACACATAGTGCAACACATTTTTGTGAAGCTAAGAAGGGAACAAATTACACAAGAATGCACAATTTCTTATGGAATCATGTAGTAACCAAAAAAGTGTTAAACAAATCCAAATATATTTTATATTTGAGATTCTTCAAATAGCCTCCCGTTGCCTTGATGACAGCTTTGCACACTCTTGGCATTCTCTCAACCAGCTTCATGAGGTAGTCACCTGGAATGCATTTCAATTAACAGGTGTGCCTTGTCAAAAGTTAATTTGTGGAATTTCTTTCATTCTTAATGCATTTGAGCCAATCAGTTGTGTTGTGACAAGGTAGGAGGGGTATACAGAAGATAGCCCTATTTGGTAAAAGACCAAGTCCATATTATGGCAAGAACAGCTCAAATAAGCAAAGAGAAACGACAGTCCATCATTACTTTAAGACATGAAGGTCAGTCAATATGGAAAATGTGCAGTCGCAAAAACCATCAAGCGCTATGATGAAACTGGCTCTCATGAGGACCGCCACAGGAATGGAAGACCCATAGTTACCTCTGCTGCAGAGGATAAGTTCATTAGAGTTATCAGCCTCAGAAATTGCAGCCCAAATAAATGCTTCACAGAGTTCAAGACACAGACACATCTCAACATAAACTGTTCAGAGGGGATTGTGTGAATCAGGCCTTCATGGTCGAATTGCTGCAAAGAAACTACTACTAAAGGACACCAATAATAAGAATAGACCTGCTTGGGCCAAGAAACACGAGCAATGGACATTAGACCGTTAGAAATGTGTCCTTTGGTCTGGATTCCAAATTGGAGATTTTCCAATTGAGATGGTTTGGGATGAGTCGGACGGCAGAGTGAAGGAAAAACAGCCAACAAGTGCACAGCATATGTGGGAACTCCTTCAAGACTGTTGGAAAAGCATTCCAGGTGAAGCTGGTTGTGAGAATGCCAAGAGTGTGCAAAGCTGTCATCAAGGCAAATGGTGGCTATTTGATGAATCTCAAATATAAAATATGTTTTGATTTGTTTAACACTTTTTTGGTTACTACATGATTCCACATGTGTTATTTCATAGTTTTGATGTCTTCACTATTATTCTACAATGTAGAAAATAGTAAAAATAAAGAAAAACCCTTGAATGAGTAGGTTTGTCCAAACTTTTGACTGGTACTGTATGTCCTTCAATCATTTAGTGTTTACACCCAATTAAAAGTAAATTAGAATATTATAAACATGGCACTCAAAGTCCTGCTTTTAGCTCGATAGACCTCGTTCAACTAGAGAGGTGTGAGAGACAACACATACAGTAGCTAGCACAGTAGTGTTTAGAAGACCCAAAAAAATATGTCTTGTAAAATTATAGCTCTGGTATATTTATAATTATGTGTCTGGAGCCACTGGCTGTTAGCCCATTGAACATACAGTATAACTATGTCCCCATCATAACAGACAAAGTCTATGTACGTTCGTAGCCATCTGTCACTCTCAGTCTATAAAAGAACCACTGCCAGACAGACACTGTCAATTCACAGACCCTTTTGAGACTTTTGTGGGTTTGGTTTTATTGGCAGGGTTTTATTTTGAGGGTTTGCTTTTTTTATACCAAATTATTTCACAAATCATGTAAGGGGTCTAAAATAATCCATATGAAGTCATGCATGTCAGATAATCCCTCTGAAGATATGTGTAAAGTATGTTTGATTAAGCCCTTTAGGAAAATCTGATTCAGAAGTAGTCACATCCTATATAAGCTGAGCTCCTACATCTTCATTCAGTTTGGGCTAACAGACTTGTTTCAGAGGACAGCCTTGAACGAAGGCAATTATTAACTTGTGGCTTCAGTGTCTCTTATTAGATTAAGAGATTAAGTCATCCATAGATTAAGTCATCCATATTAATGGCTGTTCATTTGTGTAGCCAGAACCAGAAGCAATGTCTAGTGAGTGACTGTTCATTCAAACTACATGCAATCATCCTAAGCTAATAAAATACCATCTTGACCTTGGTAAGCCCTAGTCAAGTGTTCAGGATGTTGACAAAAACACCCATTCAGAAACTATTCAATAACTGGTAGTTAGAATAGCATGTGTGCAGTAGACAGAAGAGTAGTGGAGGACTGGGTCTGCTTTTAATGATTTACAATCCTTAGTTATTGGGGCTTTTGCAGAGGCAACTAGTGACTGGGCACTTAGCAAATACTTAGGGCTCTATTCAATCCTTATCGTGTAGTAAATTAAGCATTAGAGCGTTATTGTAATTTAAAGTAAATGTCAATTTGGGTGGTGTTGATACACTCCTCTGATTCAGTCAATTAGAACTGGACACACACATGTTTGTGTGTGTGTGTGTGTGTGTGTGTGCATGTGTGTATGCACAGTCGCTAGTGAAAGTCTACACACCCCTTGCACAGTTGTCACATTTTGCTGCCTTAAAATGTAATAAAAACTAGTTTAAATAGGAGAAAGAAATCTGCCGATTTACACAACCTAGTTAAACATTTCAAAGTGAAAGAAAAATTATAAAACATTTTCCAAATAAAAAAATGAAGATGACTTGATTGAATATTTCTTCACACTTCTCAGTTAATACCTGGTGTAAGCAACTCTGGCAGCCATTACAGCTGTGAATAATTTTGAATAAGATTCTACCAACTTTGCACAACTCTTTCAGCCACATATGTATATAAGGATTTTGTCAAAATTGCTCAACCTCAGTCAATTTGGTTGGAAATCATTGATGCACAGCAATATTCAAACCTTGTCTGTGATTTTCAAGCAGATTTAAGTCAGGACTGAGACTGGACCAGTCAGGAACACTCAACACAACTTGGAAAGCCATTTTGTAATTGTCTCGCTGAAAAATACAACTAGGCGGGTTTTCCTCTAACTTTCTACCTGGGTTTTGCCACTTTCATATTTATTTTGATCCCGACAAACTCCCCAGTCACTGTCGGTGGCAAGCATACCCTTAACATGATGCTGCCACCACAGTACTTTGTTTCACTCTGTGTTGTGTTGTGTTGGATTTTACCCAAACCTGAAGTTTTTAATTTAGGCCTAAAAGTGGATTTATTTGCCATGTTGTCTTGCAGTATTACTTAACAGCCTTGTTGCAAACATAATAGATTATTTGGAGTGAACTTTTAACACAGGCTTCCATCATCGCACTTTGTCATATGTAAGGGATAATCAATGAGGGGCTATGGGTTCTATGGAAAATAATGAACGACGTGGAAGGTGTGCTCCACGACGAGTATGCGGAGCTTCCAGAAAACGTGAGCTTCCAGAGAATGCATAGAGCCCTGAGTTGATTATCCCTTTTATACCATGGCTATAATTTAACACATTGCCACTACAAATGTGTTCATTTTCCAGTAGAAATATGTTCAACATCCACTGAAGTAGCTAGAAAGTTTACTAGATAGCTACAGTATTTGCCAAACAGACAAACAGACTTGCTAGTTTAGCCAACCAAACCATCAGTCTTAGCTTGCTATATTGAAAATCGAATTCAACAATGATAATAATGTTTTAAATTCGATTTTTGCTTTCAAAAGCAGTTCAAACAAAACATGTAAGAGTGAACTATAGCTATTGAATTCTACCGTGCTGATATATTGTGCATTATAGGGAAATAATGCACACTCTACAATTCCCTTCAAGCCAATCAGAAACGAGTATTCAACAATGCCATGGTATAAAAGACAGTATTGTGGAGTAAATGCAATGTTGTTGATCCTCTGTATTTTCAAGTGTTGTGGTGGCAGCATCGTGTTATGGATATGCTTGTCACCAAGAGTGACTAGGGAGTTTGTTAGGAAATCAAAATAAATATTCAAGGAGCAAAGCCCAGGTAAAAAGTTAGAGGAAAACCTGCCTCAGACCTCTGAATACCTACAGTGCCTTGCAAAAGTATTCATCCCCCTTGGCGTTTTTCCTCATTTGTTGCATTATAACCTGTAATTTAAATTGATTTTTATTTGGATTTCATTTTTACATTACATTTTAGTCATTTAGCAGACGCTCTTATCCAGAGCGACTTACAGTTAGTGCATACATTATTTTATCGAACCCACAACCCTGGCGTTGCAAACGCCATGCTCTACCAACTGAGCTACATCCCCTGCCGGCCAAATCCCTCCCCTCCCCTGGACGTCGCTGGGCCAATTGTGCGCGCCGCCCCATGGGTCTCCCGGTCGCGGCCAGCTACGACAGAGCCTGGATTCTAACCAGGATCTCTAGTGGCACAGCTAGCACTGCGATGCAGTGCCTTAGACCACTGCACCATATGTAATGGACATAAACAAAATAGTCCAAATTGGTGAAGTGAAATGAAAAAAATAAATTCTAAAAGATAATTAATGGAAAAGTGATGCGTGCATATGTATTCACCCCCTTTGCTATGAAACCCCTAAATAAGATCTGGTGCAACCAATTACCATCAGAAGTCACATAATTAGTTAAATAAAGTCCACCTGTGTGCCATCTAAGTGTCACATGATCTGTCACATGATCTCAGTATATATACACCTGTTCTGAAAGGCCCCAGAGTCTGCAACACCACTAAGCAAGGGGCACCAAGGAGCTCTCCAAACAGGTCAGGGACAAAGTTGTGGAGAAGTACAGATCAGGGTTGGGTTATAAAAAAATATCTTAAACTTTGAACATCCCACGGAGCACCATTAAATCCATTATTAAAAAATTTAAAGAATATGGCACCACAACAAACCTGCCAAGAGAGGTCCGCCCACCAAAACTCACGGACTAGGCAAGGAGGGCATTAATCAGAGAGGCAACAAAGACACCAAAGATAACCCTGAAGGAGCTGCAAAGCTCCACAGCGGAGATTGGAGTATCTGTCCATAGGACCACTTTAAGCCGTACACTCCACAGAGCTGGGCTTTACAGAGGAGTGGCCAGAAAAAAGCCATTGCTTAAATATTTTTTTGGGGGGTTTTGCCAAAAGGCATGTGGGAGACTCCCCAAACATATGGAAGAAGGTACCCTGGTCAGATGAGACTAACATTTAGCTTTTTGGCCATCAAGGAAAACGCTATGTCTGGCGCAAACCCAACACCTCTCATCACCCCGAGAACACCTTCCCCACAGTGAAGCATGGTGGTGGCAGCATCATGCTGTGGGGATGTTTTGCATCAGCAGGGACTGGGAAACTGGTCAGAATTGAAGGAATGATGGATGGCGCTAAATACAGGGAAATTCTTGAGGGAAACCTGTTTCAGTCTTCCAGAGATTTGAGACTGGGACGGAGGTTCAGCTTCCAGCAGGACAATGACCCTAAGCATACTGCTAAAGCAACACTTGTGTGGTTTAAGGGGAAATATGGTTAATAGTTATGCACGCTCAAGTTTTCTGTTTGTTTGTCTTATTTATTGTTTGTTTCACAAAGAAATATATTTTGCATCTTCAAAGTGGTAGGCATGTTGTGTAAATCAAATGATACAACCCCCCAAAAAATCAATTTTAATTCCAGGTTGTAAGGCAACAAAATAGGAAAAATGCCAAGGGGGGTGAATACTTTCGCAAGCCATTGTCACCCTGGGATATAGTTTTATTTTTCAGCTGGATAATTACACACATTTTAATGCAAAAGTCACACCAGAATGGCTTTCCAAGTGGTGTTGAGTTTTCCTGAGTGTTCCAGTATCAGTCCTGACTTAAATATGCTTGAAAATCAGAGACAAGGTTTGAATAACGCTGTTCATCAATGATTCCCAACCACATTTACTGAGCTTGAGCCATTTTGACAAAAACAATGGATATAAATTGCCCTAAGAATTGTGCAAAGTTGGTAGAATCTTATTCAAAGTGATTCACGGCTTTAATGGCTGCTAAAGATGCTTCCACCAAGTTTTAACTCTGAGGTGTAAAGACATATGCAATCAATGTTTTCTATTCATTTGGAAAATGTTCTATAATTTTTCTTTCACTTTGAAAATGTGAAGTAGGTTGTGTATGTAGACCAGTAGGAAAACAAATCCATTGTAATCCTTTTTTAGATAAAAATTGAAGGCAACAAAATGTGACAACTGTGAAAGGGATGTGGCACTGTATATACAGTATGTGTGTGTCTCATAACTTTTCGATGGTGCCAAACATCTGAAATATAAGAATGCTGTAGTTTAGTGCAACTGATCTGCTTTTCAGACAATAATAAGTGTATAAAACAGACAAAATGAAATGCAATGTGCCTGGGGAAATGGTTCAGTCATCTTGCTATTTAGTTTATTATATACTCTGAACAATACTCAGTGGCATTTTACAGTGTGCACATCGGAAATCTAAATAAATAAAATGCTTTTATGTGGAGAAAAAAAGTATATTTATATAATTTTACAGAGCCGATATAAAACGTAACATCTGTTAAATATACAGTAGCACAATGCTCCACAACATTGACAGAGTTGTAAAAACCCTGTGGTAAAAACCCTCCTGAAGACTGTATTGCTTTCTTCAGCATGGATGATGAGCTAATAACAAGTGGTCGAAGATGAGGCAAACAGCCCCATTCAAATGGAGTAAAAATTGAGGATGTTGATGCCAGGCATAGTGGACTTTAGGACATCCATTTGCTCTCTAATGAACATGAACACAGACACTGTTCACTTCAGATCGCTTCAAGAGGATTGCAGTGTATGGGAGCTAAGGACAAGACAAGTACTCAACGAGTACCGTACAAGATTTCTATGTGTTAAGTCATAGTAGGGGCCCCTCCACTTTTTGGTTTGTGTGTCTGTAACTCTGAGCATCATTAAATAAGTAAAGCCAAATACACAGTCGATAAAAGACAACAACAAAAAACTCTTAGTAGAACAAATTCCACACCACACACGCAAGGAATGCAAAGACCTCACCCCCAACTGCAAAACAAAATGGGCACGCGTTCGGTTTATTGTTGATCTCAGTGTGTGAGAAGTTCACACAAAGAAGATGGCCAAAATAAAGAAAAAGCAATAGAATTTCTCCCAACAGGCAAACATGGTTTACTAAACATGCTTACCTGTAGAATATCAAGATGTTTACTTATTCAATCTTTTTTAAATTTTATTTGAAAAACACATGATATTATAAAAGCTTTTATTGAGAAAAATAGCAGATTTTTCATTTCATGAGGTTGTGCCCTTGACACACTCAGATGTGATTATGTGTATTTACAGATAAACGGTATAAAAAGTTATATTTCAAAAACAAAAACCATGTGTTTACCAATATGTCAGCCCTGATCTTCTTGTCAAAGGCATTAAACCGCTGAAAAGAGATGACAGGAGAAGAAGAGAGAGAGGGTGTGGATGCATGCAGTTGGGTGAGTCAGAGATATATTTGCATTCCCATCCTCTACACACAAAAAGGATTGAACCGAAAGGAAGAATATAATGTTAACAAAAGAAAGTCTGTGTGATGTGCTTCTCCTTGCCACAAGTGCATTGATATAAGGCACAGGCACAGTTTCCCCTCTTTGAACAGAGTAGGTCAGTCCCAGTACGAGGAATTGGTAGGGTGACCACCTGTGAAGACCATCACCATGCAATGTTTACTACTACTACTAATGTTCTCTTAGTGGTGTGGGTTTAAAATCTTTGCTGCTTTTCATTTCTTTATGATTCTAAAAAGTCAACATTGACATGAATTGACATGATATGAAAGTGAAACCAAGCCTGCCACGTTGACAGTCAAAATCATTCACAAAAGAAAACACTATTGGCACACTCTTCATAATTCAAAAGTTACAATATCTGATTTTTTTTAATCATAGAACAAAATAGCAATAGCCTTCTATCACTACATGTGTGGTAGGTGGCTTGAAGCAGAGATGGGGAAATGGCAGGATATTGCAGAGTTTCTAATGTGGGTGATCACCCTAGTGATTCTAGTACTGAAATTGTCTTCAGGACATCGAACAGAACATTGTCACTCCGAGTGTCTCTTTGTAAATCTCAGGAGGATCCCTCTCAGTTCCTGTCAAAGGCTGTTAGGAGGAACAGACCCCCTAAGTGTCAGTGTATATGCATGATTGCGTGTGTTTCTGTGTATGTGTAGATGTGTGTTTTTCTACGTGTTGCAGTGTGTGCATTTGTGTATACTGTATGTGTTTCAGTGCATGTGTGTGTTTCAGTATAAATGTGGATGTTTGTTTCAGTGCGTTTGTGTTTTGATATGTATGTATGTACAGTGGGGAGAACAAGTATTTGATACACTGCCGATTTTGCAGGTTTTCCTACTTACAAAGCATGTAGAGGTCTGTAATTTTTTATCATAGGTACACTTCAACTGTGAGAGACGGAATCTAAAACAAAAATCCAGAAAATCACATTGTATGATTTTTAAGTAATTATTTTGCATTTTATTGCATGACATAAGTATTTGATACATCAGAAAAGCAGAACTTAATATTTGGTACAGAAACCTTTGTTTGCAATTACAGAGATCATACGTTTCCTGTAGGTCTTGACCAGGTTTGCACACACTGCAGCAGGGATTTTGGCCCACTCCTCCATACAGACCTTCTCCAGATCCATCAGGTTTCAGGGCTGTCAATGGGCAATACGGACTTTTAGCTCCCTTCAAAGATTTTCTATTGGGTTCAGGTCTGGAGACTGGCTAGGCCACTCCAGGACCTTGAGATGCTTCTTACGGAGCCACTCCTTACTTGCCCTGGCTTAGTGTTTCGGGTTGTTGTCATGCTGGAAGACCCAGCCACGACCCATCTTCAATGCTCTTACTGAGGGAAGGAGGTTGTTGGCCAAGATCTCGCGATACATGGCCCCATCCATCCTCCCCTCAATACGGTGCAGTCGTCCTGTCCCCAAAGAATGATGTTTCCACCTCCATGCTTCACGGTTGGGACGGTGTTCTTGGGATTGTACTCATCCTTCTTCTTCCTCCAAACACGGCGAGTGGAGTTTAGACCAAGAAGCTCTATTTTTGTCTCATCAGACCACATGACCTTCTCCCATTCCTCCTCTGGATCAACCAGATGGTCATTGGCAAACTTCAGACGGGCCTGGACATGCGCTGGCTTGAGCAGGGGGACCTTGCGTGCGCTGCAGGATTTTAATCCATGATGGCGTAGTGTGTTACTAATGGTTTTCTTTGAGACTGTGGTCCCAGCTCTCTTCAGGTCATTGACCAGGTCCTGCCGTGTAGTTCTGGGCTGATCCCTCACCTTCCTCATGATCATTGATGCCCCACGAGGTGAGATCTTGCAGGAGCCCCAGACCGAGGGTGATTGACCATCATCTTGAACTTCTTCCATTTTCTAATAATTGCACCAACAGTTGTTGCCTTCTCACCAAGCTGCTTGCCTATTGTCCTGTAGCCCTTCCCAGCCTTGTGCAGGTCTACAATTTTATCCCTGATGTCCTTATACAGCTCTCTGGTCTTGGCCATTGTGGAGAGGTTGGAGTCTGTTTGATTGAGTGTGTGGACAGGTGTATTTTATACAGTTAACGAGTTCAAACAGGTGCAGTTAATACAGGTAATGAGTGGAGAGCAGGAGGGCTTCTTAAAGAAAAACTAACAGGTCTGTGAGAGCCGGAATTCTTAGTGGTTGGTAGGTGATCAAATACTTATGTCATGCAATAAAATACAAATTAATTACTTAAAAATCATACAATGTGATTTTCTGGATTTTTGTTTTAGATTCCGTCTCTCACAGTTGAAGTGTACCTATGATAAAAATTACAGACCTTTACATGCTTTGTAAGTAGGAAAACCTGCAAAATCGGCAGTGTATAAAATACTTGTTCTCCCCACTGTATGTATGTATGTATGTATGTATATACTGTATGTGTGTGTGTGTGTGTTTCAGTGTGTGTGCGTGTGCATGTGTGTGTTCTAGAGGCAGACATTGTTGCTGATCTGGCAGGTGGAGCCTGTCCCGGCCTGTGAGAGGAAGAGTTTCCCGTTGGGACAGACACACACCTCATAGACAGTCTGTCTGGTAGTGGTTCCCGAGGGAGAGGCCTTGCCCTCAGGCAGACGCAGCAGCCTGATCCTCCGCGCGTCCAGAGTGATCTGACCACAGGGAGACAACGGGTTAAATGAAGACAGAGTCATGTTATTTATTTATGTATAGATGTGGTAAAGAGGTCAATCGGACTAGACCAAAACAATGGAATTACCATGGAAATGCGTGGGGGAAAGGACTGTGGGGGAAAGATCCCGAGTCTCCTCATTGCTCCCAAACAAAATGACTCTACATTTAGGCTATTATTTCTATGTGTATTTCACAATATGTTGAGGAAAAAGTCTGAGTATAATGCTTGTATGGATGTCAACCCCAACACATGTTCATGTCATCGTTACCAATCAACTGATTACAGTTAAAAACGACTTTGACTAACCATCTTATATACGAACAGGAGTTAGCATAACCACGGGAAGTAGGGGTGCTGCAGCACACCCTGAAAAATCTGAATTAAAAAACGATCTTAATAAAAAAATTATTTTTCACAAAAGGAGTGCACTGGGCCTTTACTAGTCCTGTATTAGCGGACCGATATAGCTGCCAGACAAAGCCGTTTATGGCATTAACCTCTTAACGGCCACACACCCAACTCATCTCTGAACGCTGAATTATTTACTCCTTTATGATTTAAGATTGACAAATACATACCCAGCGTTTAAGGTACCAATCAATTCCAACAATCACTTTTCACTTAACTCTGACATTATCATTTGAATTGGTACAGTATCACTTCTCTCTCGCCCAACTTTACTATTCCACCCACCCAGACGTTCAGTCTAAATCCCATCTCTCTAACCTCCTCTCCCCCTCGCCCTCCCGGGACTCTTAAGGGCTTGTATTTCCCTAGCCGGGAGAGGATCTGCTCTAAATATAAAAGGTAAAAGGAGTCATTACCAGGCGCCTCAGGGAAACATTCCTATCAAATGACCTGTAACACTTTTAAGCAGGGAGTCTCAGCTGACTTCTCCACACATCTGCTGTTGAGATAATCTCTGCAGTGAGAGAGTAGCCAGGGGCCGGGAATGGGCAGGTCTCTAATAGATAAACCTCACCATTAATTGCGGTTGGAAGTGCCAAGGGGCTCCTAGAGAGCGAGAGGTGTCTGTGAAGTGTCTGTCCGCGAGTCAGGCAGGTGACAAATGGACAGTTGGAAGGCAACTCAAATGGAGTGTGAGAGCAGGGGTGCAGTTATATGAGGAAGATAGCAAAGCACAAAATGTTTGATATAAGCCACATCAAGTCCATAAAATTGAGAGGGGCCTCTGTTTATGTGTTGAATCAACTAGTCCCATGATTCTGTTAAACTTGTCTGATAAAACTTTGGAAGAATAACCCAAGGGCTACAATAGGACTAGTGAAGTTTTACCCTCATCAACATTCACTTCAGATCATAACATCGACAGACAGATATACAGATGTAGAGTGTACACAGTTTAAAAACTCTTAATGCAGCATTCCTTCCTTCCTGACTTACTTCCTTCATGAGATCAGTGATGAACTAATCTGACATAACTTGAAAAAATAAAAGCTATGGGGTGAAATCCTTTAGATCATTGACTAATTTAACAGAGGAGTAAGAAAAGATGCAAAGATAAAAGTTGAGAGAATGGGCCCCCTACCTCTCCGTCTTTGGACTCCAGGCGTAAGTCACTTCTACACGTGGCCTGGATGTCCCCTGCCTCTGCTAGGATCTGGATTCCTTTAGGGGCCTCCATGTACAGAGACCGCGTGGGAGACTCCAGGCTGGAAGAGAGAGAAGAGACAATTCCATCAATGAATGAAAGAATACAGAGGAACAATCTGAAGAACCATTGCCCTGGGGTAGAGATGATTTATTAGGGTTTCACAGCGAAGCTATTGTTATTGTTAGATTTAAAAAAATCTTGACATGGTCAAATAACTCAAGCGTAGATTGGTAACTGTTTTTCTAATTTGGCACACAGAAACTAGAGGCCATGAGTAACTTGGTGAAAAAGAATGGTACTGATTGGCCTATAGGTGGTGCTGTTATAAGCAGTCTCACTTAAACCCTCATATCCACCTTCAAATAACACCAAATGTATGGTACATCTGTTAACTTAGTTTGAGAAAAGCTAAGGGATTTGTTAAGAGATGGCTGAGTTATTGATCAATCAGAAAATCTGATTTTACGTGTCCATTTAAATCCTTTGTAAATCCACTTCACAATGGCCTATCAAATGTTAATTTTTTTGGTTAATTAAAGACATTACCATGATGAAGTCTGGCATTGGCATATCTTAAAAAAAAGGAAACTATTAACAATTCACTTTTTGACTATGTAATACTAATGCTTAAAATAATTTTCAAAAAAGCATATTTTCATGGACTAAAAGTAGTAGTCCCTAAAGACTTTGAGAAAATAATGTTGATGCATTCAAAGATGGCCACACTATACCAGTAGATGCATATTAGCACATACGCAAATATGCTAAAGTATGCAAAAAATATTTTGCCGGGGCTGGACATCTGTTTTTGGGAGATGCTGGGTTATCACATATCCAGTTGCGAAATTTCCTTTTGTAGGATACCCGGAGGCAAAGTCATTGGGCTTGTTCCAATGACAAAACATGATGGATAGTTTATCTCGCCTAGGATCTGAAACCAGTAGTAACCACCAACTTCAATGACAGTTAACTTAAAATTCAAAGACAAATCCTACATACCCACACCCCAATAACATTGTTGCAGATGAGGGCTTGCTACCTAGCTACAGTGTTTGAGTCATCTCAGGTGTTTTCTTGTAAAACAGCTCAGCTAGCTAGGACAATTCACTGAGTGTACAAAACATTAGGAACACTGGCTCTTTCCATGACATAGACTGACCAGGTGAATCCAGGTGAAAGCTATGATCCCTTATTGATGTCACCTGTTAAATGGTGGTCCTCTGTAGCTCAGCTGGTAGAGCACGGCGCTTGTAACGCCAAGGTAGTGGGTTCGATCCCTGGGACCACCCATACACAAAAATGTATGCACGCATGACTGTAAGTCGCTTTGGATAAAAGCGTCTGCTAAATGGCATATTATTATTTAAATCCACTGAAATCAGTGTAGATGAAGGGAAGGAGACAGGTTAAAGAAATATGTATAAGCCTTGAGACAATTGAGACATGGATTGTGTATGTGTGCCATTCGTGTGAATGGGCAAGACAAAATATTTAAGTGCCTTTGAATAGGGTAAGTGCCAGGCGCACCGATTTGAGTGTGTCAAGAACTGCAACGCTGCTAGGTTTTTCACGCTCAACAGTTTCCCATGTGTATCAAGAATGGTCCACCAGCCAAAGGACATCCAGCCAACTTGACACAACTGTGGGAAGCATTGGAGTCAACATGGGCCAGCATCCCTGTGGAACGCTTTCGACACCTTGTAGAGTCCATGCCCCAACAAATTGAGGCTGTTCTGAAGGCAAAAGGTGTTCCTAATATTTTTTACACTCAGTGTGTATGTCCTTAGAAGCTGTGTGAATATAAAGTCACTGCAACCTAAGATGGCTGCACCAGACCAGTTGGTGGCACTATAGATGTCATTGGCACCATAGGATACTAGAGCAATAACTATTGATCAAGTGGAATTTTTCTCATGCAAATGAATGTTAGATTTAAATCATGCAAACAAACAATGTGAAATATTGTGATTAGTATATCTGTATAATCACATATTGTTGCCCTATTACATAGTGAAAAGTGGATATTATATTCAGTAAAATGAGAAACCAGAAGTCCTGCCGCTTGCGCAGTCAGCGTATTACAGCTGTGAGAGTGTATTGAAGTATTCTGGAATGTATTTGGAATGTACCAACTGAGATTTAAATCAACATGGTAATGCTTTCACTGATTGCACATAAATAAGATAGTTCCTACATGATAGAGTGCTTGCTTTGTTATCCAACTGATCTTGTGTCCTTTCTGTCATTCTGTCCACCCTGTTCATTGCTGCAGCAAGTGACTACAACACACAGCAAGTGACTAAAACACACTAAAGGTAAATTCAGTAAATTGAGATTTCCCAAAATGATTTCTGCCTGCTGCCATATTTATCAGTGGTTCATACATAGGGCCTCCATTGTGTAATAATTTGCTTTCCATGTCTATCTATTGGGGGAGTGTTGTTATCACTGTCAGTGATAGGAGATATGAACCAGAGTGTGGAACAGAGACAGGGAGACACCAGACAGTGATCTGGGATAAGAGGTTGTGGCTGTGACTGCAGTAGCAGAGCCTCCAGTTAATTTCCCTCTCTCTGTCTTCTCTGGCCCCTGCCAGCCTCAGCCGCCGCCCAACAAAGGAAATTAAGTATCGATCACATGACCAACAAAAAACAAGCAGAATTTATATTCAAATAACTAGCTGTCATCTTTATTAATATCGAATGGGTTTGTTTTGCCTTTACAGGATGAATTCTAGATGAAAGATCTTGAATCATATCAGATTTCCATTACATATTGCTGTGATATTACTTGACAATATTCTAGTATTGTATTATGATATTATATATCATATTATTATATTTTAGAATATTACTGCCATTTCAATTGTTCACATTTGGAAAATGAGGACATGAAAAGGCAACAAAGGAGCCTGGGTTATAATTATAATCACACAATGGCCACCGACGGCTGTGCCACACTGGGAAATCATAAAATGCTTATAAGATTAAGCAGTCTGAACGTAGGCAGAAATTCAAAATAGGCTACATATCCAGCCACTAAGACACAAACCTAAAATACACTTCAAGTGTTAAATGAGAGGCTATTTAACTGTTATCACACTGCAATCTTTCGATCTCATCTCAAGCCCCTGAGAGAGACAAAGTTGAACACACTGAGATGAAAAGAGATGAAGAGTGCATGTGCACAGTGAGAGGCACACAGAAGAGTGGGGAATAGGACTCCACAGCATGTATACTTATTTTATTATGTTTAAAATCAAGGAGATGGTCACTATCTCAGGATGTCATTGGAAATATTGAACAACCAGGGAGCGTGCATGTGGACATAATGCTTTGGACATAATGCCCACTCTTATAGAGTAAACATAGTGCTAAGTGTGTCTGCTAAAACATAGATGAGCAGACTAACGCTGTGATGGTACACCATGTCCTCTCAGAGGTGATCAACACAACAGGACAACACTTTATTTGGAGTGTAGGAAGATGAGAAACAGCTTACTATCTCTACTGTAAAGATAAAGGAGAAAACATCGTCATCATGTCATGTGTAGTTATCATGTTGTGATCGGAAAAGAGTCAAACAACAACAACTATACAATCATTGATTAGATTTACAATAAAGGAATGTAAAAAAGTATTTATTGGTTTGAAAATCCAAACAGTCACTCCCATTAATCTTAGCCCAAAGTACTCTTCCTCTTTGAAAAGCGTGTGATTGTGAGCCTCAGCCTGGCTATCTATCTGTATTCAGGGTTGGGCTGTGCTGTGTGTCTCAGATGCCGCTGGAGGGAAAATAAAACAGATTATAAGACACAACGTTACAGCAACAGCATCCCCCCCCCCCCCCCCCCCCCCCCCCCCCCCCCCCCGCTGTGCATCACCCGTAAAACAGGAAGATAGGGTGTCATTTGC